>NW_025422433.1:1200000-1701077 GCF_011764305.1 Mustela putorius furo
GGATGGAGACCAAGTCTCCACAACAGAATCTCCACAGTGCTGGGAAATTAAATAGTGTAAATGGGCAGGATTTATGGGGAATGGGCATTCTTGATTGCCCAGTTTAGCCACTGAATGAAGACCTCAGGTCAAGGAAAGGAAAGGCCAGCAGTTCTTCTTTCTGGAGGAGTCTATAGATGTAAGCACCCAGGACTTTTGAAATAAGTTGCTTCCCTGCACCCCAGGGCTTGTGATTCTGTCCCCTGGATGACTGTGCATACGTGTTTCCCCCAGGCCTGCTCTCATAGCTTTAATTCATTCAACAAGAGTAGATTATTGTCTGCAGTTACATTTTATTTTCTTTATGAGCTGAAAAGGCTTATCTGTATCAGGACACAAAAATCACATTTATGAAGTTTTAGTACATATAATGAAAGAAACCTCATCATTCATTTGTTGGACACTTTCCTAAATTTGAGACTGCCTCCGTGTTCTCCTGCATAAGGTCATGTAAGTGTTCTTCGGAGAATATAGATTTTCCAGCTTTGGTTTGATTGTCTTCCTTAAGATAGTGAAAGATAATTACCATACAGCCTATTGATAGATAGTGATGGAGATATTTTCCCTTACAGATAATACATAATATGATGTTGTGAAGGCTAAGACTTTAAGTAACTTGCTTATTCTTTTTAGTTCTAAAACAGGTGAAAAGAATCTTGGAAGCTCTTCAGCAAGTTGTTCTTACAGCCCAATCTCTGTGAGAGAGAATGAGGCTTTCGTAATTTATGGTAGGTCACTGAATTTAGGAAACACAGATTTTAAAACTTTGCAGTGATTATTCCTAAGTTTTTTTCTTAAGTTTTTCTGAGTCGGTATTACTGGGGTGCCTGGGTGGCTCAGCCAGTTAAGCATCTTGATTTCGGCCTAGGTCATGATCTCAGGGTGATGAGATTGAGTCCCCTGTCAAGCTCAGTGCGGACGTGGAGCCAGCTGAAGATTCTCTCCATCCTTCTCTCTGCCCCTCCCCTGCCCTGTGTGCTCTCTTTCTCTCTCAAAGGAAAAAAAAATAAGAATAGGTGTTAGAAGATGGACTGCAGAGGTGCCTGGGTGGCTCAGTCAGTTAAGAATCTGCCTTCGGCTCAGGTCATGATCCCAGAGTCCTGGGATCAAGTCCCACATTGGGCTCCCTGCTCAGCGGGGAGTCTGCTTCTCCCTCTCCTTCAGCCTCTCCCCACTGCTCCTGCTCTTTCTTGCTTACTCTCTCTAATAAAAATCTTTTTTAAAAATTATCTTTCTTAAAAAAAGAAGAAGATAGGCTGCATTCAGGGCACTGGCATGGCTCAGTCAGTTCAGCATTTGCCTTCTGCTCAGGTCATGATCCTGGGGTCCTGGGATTGAGCCTATGTCAGGCTCCATACTCATTGGGGAGTCGGCTTCCTCCCCCTCTGCACCCCCCAACTTGGGCTCTCTCGCTGACGCTCTCAAAATCTTAACAAAAAGGAAGAATGGCTGCATTCTGTAAAAGGCCTTTAGAGCATCTGTAGAAATCACAAGGTTTTTTCCTTAACTTTATTCCTATGTGGAAGGAACTTTATTCTTTATGTGGAAGGATTTTCTAATATTGAACCAACCTTACATTCCTGCAACAAGTCCTGCTTAGACTGGGCATGTTCTGTTCTTAAAATGGTAATGAGCTTAACTGCTCATATTTTGTTTCATACATTTTTCTTCAATGTTTGTATGAAATTGGTCCCTAACTTTCTTTCTTTTTATTTTTTTGTACTATATTTTCCAGGTTTTAGGTTTCAACATTTTAATTGCATCATGAAAGCCATTACATTTTTGTTCATTTTTAGTATTCTAGAACAATTTATAGGGCACTGGAATTAGCTGGTCTTTGAAGGTTGAATTCTGATGTGAAACAATCTGGGCTGGGTGCTTTCCTGTGAGAGTTCCATGGTAACTTTTTCTGTTTCTTCTACAAAACCAGTCTGTTTAGGCTTTCTGTTTATAATGGGGGTCAATTTTAGTAATATATTGTTTGCCTAGAAAATTACCCATTTCATCTAGATTTTTAAATTTATTTGCCTTGAATCTGTAATATAATCAGCTACAATTTTTAAACAGTTTTACCGAAGGAAATTGATATGCAGTAAACTGCAGAAGGATACAGTTGTACATGTTTTAACATGTGCACACCTGTGAAATAATCACCACCATCAAGACAACGAACGTATCGATCCCCCGAAAATGTTGATGTGTGTGCCGCGGTGATTCCTCCCTCCACACCACTCTCATCTCCAGGCAACCTCTGCCGGGCTTCCTGTTGCTACAGACTTCGTTTGCATTTTTTAGAATTGGATATGAATGGAATACAGTATGTTCCATCCTTTTTTGGTCTGGCTTCTTTCATTCCGCACAATTATTTGGAGATTCATGCATGTCTTTGCAGGCGTCAGTAATCCCTTCATGTTCTTGTTGAGTGTTCACGAAACTGGATATACACGTTTGTACATTTACCTATGCTAGACATTTGGGTTCTTTTCATTTGGGGTCTCTTAAAAATTAAGTTGGTGGGGCGCCTGGGTGGCTCAGTTGTTAAGTGTCTGCCTTTGGCTCAGGTCATGATTCCAGGGTCCCAGGATGGAGCCGCCCCATCGGGCTCCCTGCTCATCAGGAAGCCAGCTTCTCCCTCTCTCACTCCCCCTGTTTGTGTTCCTCTCTCACTGTGTCTCTGTCTGTGTGTGTCAAATAAATAAAATCTTTTTTAAAAAATGAAGTTGGTAAGGACATTTGTGTACAAGTCTTCGTATAGACATATGATTTCATTTCTCTTCAGTAAATACCTAAGAGTGGGGTGGTTGGCTCTACCTGCTAAGACTATTTTCGACTTCTAAGAGACTCAGATTATTTTGTAATATTTATTCTCTTTCACATCCCTACCAGCAGTGTATGAGCTTTCCTTCACTACGCATTCCTGCCAACATTTGGTAAGGTCAGTGTTTCATTGTAGACAAACTAATAGGTGTGTAACTTACTGTAATTTTAACTTGCATTTTCTAATGACTAATGATATTGAGCATCTTTTTGGGGGATTATTTGTCATTCCTACAAAACCTTTTGCTGAATTATCCGTTCAAGACTTTGCCCATTTTTTCCCTTGGGCTGTTTGTTTTCTATGCCAGTCCTTTATCAATGCAATGATGTGTGAATATTTCTTCCAGTCTGTGGGCTGTCTTCACTTTCTTAATAGTGTACTTTGAAGATAGAATTTTTTTTTTTTTAAGATTTTACTTATTTACCAGAGAGAGAAGGGGGGAGAGAGCAAGCACAGGCAGGCAGAATGGTAGGCAGAGGCAGAGGGAGAAGCAGGCTCCCCGCTGAGCAAGGAGCCCGATGTGGGACTAGATCCCAGGACTCTGGGATCATGACCTGAGCTGAAGGCAGCTGCTTAACCAACTGAGCCACCCAGGTGTCCCTGAAGATAGAATTTTAAATATTCATGAATTGCAATTTTATCTTTTTTTTTTTTTTTTTAATGGTCAGGTTGGTGATATGGCTGAGAAATCTTTGCCTATGCCAAGGTCACAAATGTTCTATAATTGCTTTTAGATGCTGTGTAATTTTTAGTTTTTTTTCCTCCATGAATTGCCTTCAAATGTTTGCTTAAACATTCATATTCATGTGAGTCTATTTCTGGACTTTGTGTTCTGTTCAAATGATCTATTTGTCTACCTTTACTCAAGTATCTTTCTCTTTTGATTACTAATATCTTTACAGTAATTCTTGAAATAGGGTGTATCAGCCCTTCAACCTTTTCAAAGTTGTTTTGGCTATTGTAGGTCATTTCCATTTCCATATGAGTTTTGGAAACAGCTTGTCAATTTCTCCCCAAATTTCTGGGATTTTACTTTGGATTCCATTGAATATATAAATCAATTTGGGGAGAACTGACATCCTAATATTACTGAATATTCTAATACATGACTGTGGTATATTTCTCTCATTTATTTAGATTTTTTTGAACTTATCTCAGCAGCATTCAGTGAATAGGGTACACATATAAACAGGTCTTAATTTGTAGCTTAACTAAAAAAATCTTTTATTAGGTATTAGGTTCATTCACATTTTTTATATGATTTGACATATTTTAATCCCAACTGTCAATTTAGTTTTTAATGTTTATTATGTCATGTTTGCTATATTTATTTCTTGTGGGATTATTTTGTGGGATATTTTGTGGGATTCTTGTGGGATATTTTGTTCTTTAGAAGTATTCTTAGTATTTAGAAAGATATGCAGTTTTATTACAATGATAACATATTTATAATATTTTAATGCCCTTAGTCATCTATTTTCTTTTCCAGCCTTTTTACTTTTGATTTTGTCAGTTTTTGCTTCCTTCACCTCCAGTCCATTGCCTATGCAACAGTTAGTGAGCTTATTCTCCTTTCTCCCATTTTTTCTAAAGGTTTTTTTCCCCCCTAGAATCTCTGTGCCTGGTGTGGAGCTCGAACTCAATACACCAAGATAAAGAGTCTCATGCTTGGGGTGCCTGGGTGGCTCAGTGGTTTAAGTCTCTGCTTTCGGCTCAGGCCATGAGCTCAGGGTCCTGGGATCGAGCCCCGAATCGGGCTCTCTGCTCAGCAGGGAGCCTGCTTCCTCCTCTCTCACTGCCTGCCCCTCTGCCTGCTTGTGATCTCTGTCTGTCAAAGAAATAAAATCTTAAAAAAAAAAAAGTCTCATGCTCTTCTGACTGAGCCAGCCAGGCACCTCTCCTTTCTCCCATTTTATAGATGTATTATTTCTACTTCGTCACAATATACAGTATTTATGCATGTTTACTTCTACCCTTGATGCTACTTTTGTTTTAATTTTAGATCTACAGTAACATATATTAAAATATTCTTGATTATTTTGGAGTGTTCCAAGTCTTATGGTTGAATAAAGCCTGTTTCCAGGTGATTACTCCAGAAAGACTCATGGATTCAGAAATCCCTGAGTTCTTCTAGATCTCAAACTATTTGTCTAATCTTGATACTTGAAGGACAGCTGAGCTGAAAATTAAATTCCTGAGTTGTACTTTAAAAAACATTTTTGTGGGGGGTGCTCCTAGGTGCTTAAACCTGCTGGTTAAGCCGCTGCCTTTGGATCAGGTCATGATCTCAGGGTCCTGGCATTGAGACCCACATCAGGCTCTCTGCTCAGCGGGGAGCCTGCTTCGTCCCTCTCTGCCTGCCTCTCTGCCTACTTGTGATCTCTCTTTGTCACATAAATAATTAAAATTTTTTTAATTAAGTTTCACGCCCAGCAAGGATCCAGCCTCAGGGATTGAACTCACGACCCTGAGATCAAGACATGAGCTGAGACAGGGTCGGACATTTAATGGACTGAGACACCCAGGCACCCCTTGGGTCACACATTTTTTTTTTAAAGATTTTATTTATTTAATTGTCAGAGTATGAGCAGAGGGAGAAGCAGGCTCCTCGCTGAGCAGGGAGGCTGATGTGGGACTCGGTCCCAGGACCTGGGGAACATCACCTGAGCCAAAAGCAGACATTTAATTGGCTGAGCCACTCAGGGGTCCTGGGTCATACCTTTCTTCATTGAATTAAATACACACACACACACACACACACAGAGTGTTTCCTGTCCCAGGATAATCTTCCCAGGTATCCTGTGAGCTCTTTGCATATTCAGGTCTTGTTTTCAGTGCTTCAATGTGAAGTTTTCTTGGATTATGGGTTTCAATACTAATTTTGTTTCATTGTTTTATTTTTCAGGGACTTCATTGGCCCAGCTTCTATTTCAGTCACTCCTTCCCCATACTTTCCTCTTTCTTCTTTCCTTTTACTTTCATTCTCTTTGTTTTCCTGCCGCAGTGCACTGTTTACGGTTTACAATTCACCCTTGGGGTTTTCTTCCCTAGGGGTCTTTGGATATAGCGTTTGTTTCTGAGGTGACTCTCTTCCATTTCTTTCCTGAGGTCAGTCAGCCCTCTTTTCATTTCCTTCTAGTTTTTTGATCCATCTTTGCTTTTAATTTTTGAGTTTCTGATTCAAGGTGTTTTTCATATCCGCGATGCTTGTTTGAGGTGTTCAGTTTACTTTGCAGTGCTGTTTCATTTTTCTTTTTCTTCAAGGATTTTTGGAGGAGTGGGCTAGGTGATTCTTACTAGTTGAGGTGCGTTGGTTCTGATTTTCTGTTTCCATGTAGTGCCTTTTCCTAGGCTTTTCCATGTTTTCTCCTATTTCCTAAACTTAGAGTGTGTACTGGATTCCTTTATCAATGGTCCCTTCTGTCCAAGTAACACAATCTTTTTTATTTAATGTAATGTCCAAGTAACAAAATCTTAATTATTTAATGTGGACTCTGTGATTACTGGTTTTGGATTCTTCGTGTGTACATATCTTGAAGGAATCTGAAAGTTTTCCTTTTTCACTCTGTATCCTTTTCAGTACATGTTTCCCAAAAAGTGATTTTTTTTCCTTTACTCCTCTCCCTGCAAAAGTATGTCTTTTGAAGACTGTCACTTTGAATTACATACCTTTTTAAGCCCCTTGCTCTAGTTAGTGTTATCATCTCCCAGTATATTCTTCCCAATTTTCACACTTAGGATCACTTAGGATACACTCATTTCACACTTAGGATACAATTATCCATCTGGTGGTGATTTTAGAGCAGTTTTTAGGGCCATTTCTCTCTTCTAGAACTTTCTCAGACTGTCCATTGCCTACCACAAAGGCTTGCCATGCGGGTTTCTGCTGTTTTCTCACTTTGTATTCCAGGTAATTTAAAGTTTAGGCACTTTCTGTTTTGTGTAGTTTTGTTTTTCTTGTTCTACATCATTTTTGGAGGATGTTTGGTGACACAGGTGGAAGCGGCTGTCATTATCCTCTATCAGTAGGTATTCCAAAAAATGAAATGGAAGCATTTAGAACAGAAAATACCAGAATTCACTCATAATGATAATACTGTTTCATGATACTTTTGTTTCAGTATTCTGTATTTGTATGTGTACTATCATGTGTAAAGTTATAATTTGTATAGGCCATATTCAAAATAATTGAGAGAATGTTGTAGCAGATAATCTCCCAAAGCCCTCCAAACTTGTCCTTTCAGTGGTTTTGAACCCTCTGTCTTTAAATGTTGTCACTCAGCTTCCTTCTGGTGTATCCATCTCAAAGAGGTGCTGTTTTGTCAATCAACTTTGATAGGTGCATTGTGCTGGGTCAGGCATTTGTTAAAGGCAAAAAGCCAAGTATTAAAACTTGACCTTCTACCCTCCAGGGCACTTACTACTTGGGAAGAGAGAACTTTAAACCTCAAGAATACCTATGGAGCTACTGCCATCAGGTAGCAATGACCAACTGTCCCTCACTCCATACATCCCTTCATGAGACCGTTTTCTCCACTGGTCTGTAGATGTGAAGGAAATCCATGACCTGGAGCCCTGACATTTTATTTAGTTGTTTCTTTCCACTGTTTCTACCCTACAAAATAGAATAATGATGTCTCCTCATAAGAGTCTCCCCTTGTTTGGAGGAAAGGATAGTAATACATGGGCAATGCTGTCAGGCATAACAGAAGATGTACAGGGGTGATATGTCATTCGACTAAATGCTAAAGATGGGGTGACTTAGATTTTTTAAAAGGCCTTTTAAATTCCTTTTTTAAAAAGATTTTTTTTGAGAGAGAGTGTACATGCGCACAAGCCACGGGAGGGGTTCAGAAGGACAGGGGAGAGGTGCAGAAGCAGACTTCTTGCTGAGCAGGGAGCCTAATGCAGGGCTTGAGCCCAAGACCCCGAGATCATGACCTGAGCCCAAGGCAGATGTTTAAACGACTGAGCCACCCAGACACCCCAAAGTCTTTTTAATTCTTAACGATTACTCATTCATTTATCTATTTGAGAGAGAGCACGAGTGTGTGTGCACGGGATGGGGGCTGGGGCTGGAAGGAGAGGGAAAAGCTGACTTGGAACTACATGGCCCTTGATCCAAGGACACGAGACCATGACCCCAGCTGAAACCAGGTTGGGGACCCAACCAACTGAGCCACCCAGGCACCGTGGTAACTTAGATTTCATGTGGACTATGAGATTTTGAAAGGTCGGGGAAAAGGGCGATTTGGACTGGTTGGGGGCTAGGAGTTGCCATGAGATGCAAATGGGAAAAGACTATATGAACAAGGTCTTCAAAATATTTTCAGATATCTCAAGTAGGCTTGGTTTAAATCAGTGCTTCTCAACCAGGGTGACTTTGTCCCCCATGAAACGTTTGACCATGTCAAGAGACTTGTGGTTTCATAGCTGGCAAGGAGGTTGCAGTGGCAGATTGGAAAGGAAGGAGCTGCTGGAAGCTAGTGAGTGGAGGTCGGGAATGCTGTAATCCTACAATGCACAGGGCTGCCTCACAACCAAGTTCTGCAGCCCATGGCGTCAATAGTGCTCAAGTTGAGAGACTCTTGTTGAAGGAAAGTGGCAAGAAATGGAAGTAGGAAATACACATTTTCTTGGTTGAAATTGTAGTACATTTTGAGCTTTTTAAAGGTATTACCTGATTCCTTAGGCTGCATTCTCCTGACCAGAAAGTAAAGGACGGAAACGGCCATCCTCTGGTTCATGTCCCCACCATTACTGAGTGAAGGTTTTTATGTTGGGAGTTTGTTTTCTCAGTAAGGTATATTAACAACAGAGAGAGGGCGTGTTTCAGAACCTGGACTGGATCCTGACAAGAACCAAGCCGCACTGAGACCTTGAGGATAGGAGGTTTATTTAATGCCAGCGGGCTCAGAGGAGAGTCATCTCTCAAGGTGTGAGCCCCCAGCACAAGCAAAAGGGGTAGTTTATATGCTTTGACTTCCGTATCTGTGCCCACAGCCGGCGGGGCAGGGGCAGAAACCCAGAATGGCCCCGTGGCCAGGACTGGGATTTCCCTGCTGGATTGGCCCGCTCCCTTGGCACACAGATCTCCCTCATCAGGAGGAGAAAGGAGAAGATGCAGGAGAGGAGGAGGAAAAAGAATCAACAGTTCAGCCCACCCATACTGCCTACAAGCAAGAGCCTTCCCTTGGATCTTGCTCACCGGCAGCAGAGGTAGTCCCACTGCAACGGCTGCCCGTGTGGCTTCGTGCCAGCCCTACCAGGTGCATCTGGAAGTACCGATTTCCTAGACCCCCAAACTGTCTTTGGATTGCCGAGGGACGACCCTCGTGTTTTTCTGAGCACAACACGGGACACTGATCATTCCAGTCCTAGATGCCCGACGGAGCAGGCTAGTTTCTTCAGCGATGTCCTGCCCTGGTGCTGCGTTCTGAGGTCGGACACTAACTCTGGACTAAGAATACTCTTTCGGTACTGTTTTAGGGAAACGTGTCTACGCACGTTTACCCCGTAACTTTCCTCCTTCGACTTGGTCTGGGCCCTGCGGTTAGAAACGAAGACCAGGCTGGCCGGCGGTCAAAGCAGGACAGAGGAGTATCAGGCCAGCAGGGTACGGCACTAGTTATGGGGCGAAGACTCACAGAAGCCCTCACTCACGCCAGGCCCCTGCATAGCAGGTCTGGGCAAGCCGGCAACAACCCTGTGAGGGAAGTGTCCGGATTTTACAGACAAAGGGAGGGTGACTCCACTAAGACTGGTGGGCGGCCCGCCCGGCGGAAGGGGCGCGGAGCAGGGGGAGAGACGGCGGGCTAGCTGACCGTGACCACGTTGCCGGCCGGGCCTAGCCAGCCGCTTCCTGCCAGGGGTTCCCAGCAGCCACCGAGTTTGAGGACCTTCCTGCCATCCTAGAGCGGCCCGGAAGTGCATCCGGCCGGAGAAGTCCCGGCAGCCCCCGCGGCGGGGGCGGGGCATGCGCCAGTTCCTCTCGGCGGCCTGCGCGGCGGGTAGGGCTGGAGTACGGGGGACGCGCAGTGGGGGCTCTGGGCAGGGGCCGGGGGGGGGGGGGGGGGGGGGGGGGGAGGGGCGGGCGGCCCTCCGTCGCGGGTCATTCTGTTGGCGCAGGGCAGGGCCGGCCTCTCCGAGGGCAGTCGGGGCGGCTCAGGGAGGCCTGTCGGAACCGCCGCGTCCGCGTCTACAGCCCCTGCCACCCCCGTCTGGGAAACCCCAGCTTCTGCCGAGCAGCCGCGGCGGCTCCTCCGGGCAGACGTTTGGGGCGGTTGCCGGTGGCCCACAGCTGTGCCCGGCGGGGTTAACGGTGCTGGCCGTTGTCTGCAGCACCCGAGGCGCTTGACGCAGGCCCGGCACGCCGCAGGAACGCCCTGCTTCTTGAGCGGACGGACGGACGGACGGACGGACGGAGGAATGACGAGTGGGTGCCGTTCCTGCCAGAATCCTGTGACGAAGAAGGGGAGCCTTTTCCCGTCATTAGCTAAGCGGCCAGTAAGTGCTTCTCCGTGGGGCACTGAGCTGGGCTCGGGACATGAAGATTCCCAGGGAGAGGCGTCTGGAGCTGGGGGGGGGCAGGTTTCAATCTAGATTATTGACAGCAAACGGGCAGACAGTGCTAATGCCGCTCTGGTTCCCAGCGGCAGGCTCTGGGGGTTACTTAGTCATGCTGTTTGGTACCTGGCGTCCAGTCTCCGCACCGCTGGCGTCAGTGGCCACAGGACGTTAGGTTCCGTGCACCTGTTCGGCGAAGACAGAGCTAGAGAGACAGTGCAGCACGCCGCTCCCTGGAAGTAATGCGGGGGAATTAAAATGTGGAATGAAAAGGGGAAGAAGTGTTTGTGACCTCAGCGAGAATGCTGGTACATGCTTCCTTGGAGCTTTCTGTTTGTTGGGTGTACTTGCTGGTTGGCGGTTTTAGTTGGATCTAAGCTATGAGATATTTGCTGTTGGACATGGAATGAGACAAATGGGATTAACGACTTCTATTTCCTGACATTTTAGCAACTCCGTTTTAATGCTTTCACTTTGTTACACTGTTATTAGCCAAAGAATTCTACATGCATATTGTCCGTAATCACTTAAAAGAACACATCTTTTAGAAGGCAATAATTATACAGGATTATTGCTGGGGCATAATCTTTTCTATTCACAGGATTAAATCCAGTTAGCTGAGGTATCCAGTAAATAATTTGAGAGCTTAAAATAACACATACCTACTGAACTGAACACATTCAAATAAGGAAGTATAATTTAGCCCAAGACTCCGTCACTTATTAATGTCATTTAAAATTTACTACCTCCAAAATTGTATTTATTGAGGGGCCTGGATATCAGTGTTTTACTTTCTGTCTCTGTATGACTGAAACCTCCTGTAAAAGGTGGCTTTTAGGGCAGAAGACATATCCTTGTTGGATTGTTTATTCAGGGTATCTGTAAAAGTCGGACCTTATATGCATATATATCTCAAACTTTGGAGCACCTTTTATGGATTTTCTTTTTAGATTCATTTGTTGCCTTTCAGTTTTATGGTGATAAAATTTTGTGTGCATAACTTTTTTTTTTTTTTTTTAATTCTATTTCCTGGGGCACGTGGTGGCTTAGTTGCAAAGTGTCTGCCTTCCACTTGCATTATGGTCCCAGGGTCCTGGGATCGAGCCCTACATCGGGCTCCCTGCTCTGCGGGAAGCCTGCTTCTCCCTTTCCCCCTTCTCCTGCTTGTGTTCCCTCTCTCACTTGTGTCTCTGTCAAATAAATAAATACCATTAAGAAAAAAATTCTACTTCCCTTGGGGCACCTGGGTGGTTCAGTTAAGTGTCTGCTGTGGGCTCAGGTCATAGTCTCAGGGATTGAGCCCTGTGTCAGGCTTCCTGCTCAGTGAGGAGTCTGCTTCTCCCTCTCCCTCTGCCGTTCCCCTCCACTCAAGCTCTCCCCCTTCCCAGATAAATAAATAAATAAATAATAAGTAAAAATGTTTATTAAAATTCCGTTTCCCTCAAAATACATGCATATATAGGTATAGGAGACCAGCACTCACAATGACCACCTTTTACCTCTTGCCCTGCTTTTACCATTTGAAGGACGGCCATCTTGCTCATTTAGCACCCATCTGCCTTTTTCACCCCCTTTCCCTCTTTACTCCTCTATCTAGTTATTCCTAAATGATAGTCCTCTCTGCGTACCTCAGCTGCTTTCTTCCCTTCCGTTATTTGCCCTGAAGTAGAGAAAGCCATATGAATTTTGGAGTTGGAGACCTACATTTAAATAAAAAACTTTATATAGTTTCTTCCTCTTTTCTTACATATGCTACTGAGCTCTTCTGAACTTGAATTCCCTCATTTGTAAACAGATTATAATCCCCAAATCAGTCATTTGTAGAAACTAGATCATCAATATAAGCGCCATATATATAAGCCCAGCACAGTGCCTGCCACATAGAGGATATTCAATAAATATTAGTACTTGTCTCTTCATCTGCTTTCCTTCCCGTTAGATGTCTAGCAGCACCCAACCTTTACCAATGGCTGTTTTTTTTACATGTTTACCTAAAGGCCATCTAAGTCAAATCTAGCTTTGGCTCACTACTCTCTGACATAACCCAAACTTCCAGATTCATCCGTTGAGTAGGTTGGCTTATAGCCCCTTATAGAGCTCATTTAGGAACTAGAAACTCCTTCCACATAATAAAGCATATCCAGTGGTTCTTGAACCGTTAGTGGTAGATAGAGATGTCTCTTAAAAACATTGGCAGGTCCCAATGCAATCTCTGTCAAAATACCAGCAGCATTTTTCACAGAGCTCCAACAAACCTAAAATTCATATGGAGTCACAGAAGACCCTGAAAGCCATAGCAACCTTGAAAAAAGAAAAACAAAACTGGAGACATCACAGTTCTGGACTTTAAGTTCTATTACAAAGCTGTGATCATCAAAACAGTATGGTACTGGCACAAAAATAGACACATAACTCAATAGAACAGAACAGAAAACCCAAAAATGAAGCCACAACTCTATGGTCAGTTAATCTTTGACAACGCAGGAAAGAATGTCCAATGGAAAAAGTCTTGTAAACAGTCAAGGAAAAGCTGGAGAGCCACGTGCAGAAGAATGAAACTGGACCACTTTCTTATACCGCACCCAGAAATCCATGCAAAATAGATTCGGGATCTTTGGCCCACACCCCTTCTGTGGTGGTCTTTTTCTTTCCTTTTTTTTCTTCTGGTCATTAAAATTTGTGGCTTTATTTGTCTTTCTTTGGAACCCATGCAAACATGTGTTCTTTTTCAATTTCTTTGTTCCACTTCCATAGCAGGCAAAGTATTACCAGTGATTTTCAAAAATGAGTGTATTCAATTCACTTGGGTATCATGTTAAATGTGTGTTCAGATTCTGCAGGTCTGGGTTTTAATTTTTAATAATTTCCCAGGTGATGCCTATAATGTTACTTGTATTTTATTTTCTGTTGCCACCTTAACAGATTACCACAAACTCCCAGTGGTTTAAAACAACATAAATTTATTATTTCACAGTTCTTTAAGTCAGAAATCCCAGTTAACTAGCTTGTTTCTCTACTCCAGGTGCCACAAGGCCACAATGAAAGTGTTAGCCATTTGGGTTCTTTTTTGTACGCTCTTAGAAAGAATCTGATTTTATGCTCATTCTGGTTATTGGTGTAATTCAGTTCAGAACTGCGTTGCCCATATCCCGGTGAGAGAAAGCAAAGATAAGAATCAGTGGAGTCACACAGTGTTCATGGGTTAGAAGACACAACACAGTAAAAATATCAGTTCTCTCTACACTGATTTTTGGTTTAATACAGATACTCTCAAAATCTCACCAGAAATTTTTTGTAGATATAAACTTATTCTAAGATTTATATGGAAAGGCAAGGGACCTAGGAAAAACTAAAGCTTGAAAAAGAATAAAGTGGGAAGAATCACTTTGGCTGATGCTAGGGCTACGGTCTGTCTACAGTGCTCAAGAGAACGTGGTGTAGGGGCGCCTGGGTGGCTCAGTGGGTTAAATCCTCTGCCATCAGCTCAGGTCATGATCCCAGGGTCCTGGGATCGAGCCCCACGTTGGGCTCTCTGCTCAGCAGGGAGCCTGCTTCCCCTTCTCTCTCTGCCTGCTTCTCGGCCTACTTGTGATCTCTGTCTGTCAAATAAATAAATAAAATCTTAAAAAAAAAAAAAAAAAAAGAGAACGTGGTGTAGACATAGAGTTCAGACTGGAGAACCCAGAAGCAGATCCACACAAAAATGCCCAACAGATTCTTCACAAAGGTGCAGAAACAGTTTAGTGGAGGAAGGATAGTCTTTTCAGAAAATGGTGCTGGCACAGTTGGGCATCCATAGGCAAAATAAAATAAAAATAGCTTAAATTTCACACCTCATACAAAAATCAGCTCAAAATGAATCATGGACTACAACATAAGACCTAAAACTATAAAATGTTTAAAAGAAAAGCTGGGAAATCATCAGGACCTAGATTTAGGCTGAGATTCTTAGAATTGATATCAAAACCGTGGTTGATTAAAGGAAAAATTAATAATTTGGTCTTGATCAAAATTTAAAAGTGTTGCTCTGTGAAAGACTTAAGGATTGAAAGCCAAGCTACAGATACGGAAAGATATTTGCAAACCGTATCTCTAACAGAGCACTTGGTCTGGAATATAGAAGAGGCATCAGCTCGCAAGCAGCAGCTCTGGGCAGAAGTCCATCAGAGGCTGGCCTGCAGAACAGCCCGCAACGGGCATTCACGCCGCAGCCGCGCCGCCTCCCGGGCACCCGCACTCACTGGGCTGCTTTCACTTTCTGCTGCTCGTTGCAGGTGTTTCTCAGATTCCGTCAGATGAATTTAGACACGTTTCTCTCCAACAGAAATACCAAGACAGGTGGAGGGCTACAGCTGCCAGGGGAGGACACTGTGTGACTCGCTGGCAGCTCAGGGAGCACAGGAGCACTGTGGTCGAGTCCACCGCAGCGGTGGCCAGAGCACTGGGGAGCCTTCCTTCCTTCCCCGAGGTGCGGCTGGGGTGCAGGGCGGGAAGGATCAGCTCCACGCTCCTAAGCCTAGATTGACTCTGACTTTGATTTTTAAGTGGCCATCTACTCAGCCCCAGGAGACAGACTTTTACTTCCGGTTACGTCATGGGGCACCTGGCTGCCGTCCTGCCTTTGGAGACAGGCTGTGAACGTTCATCAGCAGGTAGCATGTGCCCCGTGTACCCTGTAACTTAGCAAGTGCAGTACAGGTGCAGGAGCAGGAAGACCCTCGCTGTATCTCTCACCCACTGCATAGTCAAGAACACGTGCTCCCAGATCCCAGGAATTCTTACCTGTTCTGTGTGGCCACCATCTTCAGAAAGAGCACTGTGGCCTTAACAGCCCCCGGTGTGGCACCAGATTTTTTTTAAAAGAAAGGCTGACAGGTTTGGTCAGAAAACAAACAGCCCTTTTTAGATTGAAGCAATATCTTTAAAAATGTTTTAAAGATTTACTTATTTGAAAGAAAAAGAGCATGTAAACGGGAGGGGCGGAGGGAGAGGGAATCTCAATCAGACTCCACACTGGGTGGAGCCCAGCGTGGGGCGAATCTCACAATCCTGGGATTGTGACCTGAGCCACAATCGAGTCGGCTGCTTAGCCGATTGGGCTGCCCAGGCGCCCTGGCAGTTTTTAAATCTATGTAAACCACAAGCAGGAATACGCAGATATGTTTGCTCCCTGTGTCCTGTGTCCCACAGGATGGCACCCAAGGAAGCCATGTGTCAGCAGCGCATGTGGTAGAATGTCCTGCTGCAGAGGAGCTGGTGTGGTGCTGCAGCTGAGCGAGCCCCACTCTGCAGGAGAGGAGACTGCCCCGCGACAGTCGCCACACAGGCCAGGGGCATGGCAGGCGGCCTTGGACAGGCTGCGCACCATGCTCACCCAGTCCCACTTTCTGGGTGGATCACAGGCCCACAGCAGCTGCTCTTGAACGCTGGTCTGTGCGGCTCCTGCGTGTGGACATGGGCTGTCAGGCAGACTCACAGAATGAGGACAGACATGGATGGGGAACATCTTAGGGGAGAGTTCAGTTCTCCTGCTCTTCGAAGGGGAGAAAACTGCTCATCTTTGGTTCCTTAGTGTGTGACTTAACACTGTGAGATTTGCTGACCGAGTTTAGCAATAGGAAAGAAAAGTTTACTTCCGGAAATGGGAGCGTGAACACTGTGGTCTCTAGCAGGAGGGAATTTGTGTTAATAAGAGAGCGAGTAGAATCAACCCAGCTTTAGAATCATCCATTCGTCAGGCTTGCCTGGTGCTGAGCGAACAATACGGAGCCCGTCACTTATCTCTGTCTCTCAGCTTCGTACCCGCCCTTCTCTGTCCTGATCTGGAAGCAGGGGCAGGAGGCATAAAGGTTATTTCCTAGGTTCTTACTATCAGTTGGAATAACTGGGAATCAAAAGAGGGGAGTGGGGAGGAGCATGGTTAAGTCCTAATTCTGTAGTGAATACTCAGTATCGTAATGGTCAGTTTTATGGGTCAACATGACCAGAGCACAGGGTGCCCAGACATGTGGTCACGCATTGTTCTGGGCATGACTGAGGATGTTTGGGGAGGACACTAACGTCTGAGCTGGTATATGCATAAAGCAGAATCATTTCCCTACTGTGGATGGCCCTCGTTCAGATAGTTGAAGGCCTGAACAGCACTAAAGTGCTGACCTTGCCTTGATAAGGGGGAACTCCTCTTGCCTGACTGCCTTAAGCTGCACACACATTCCCGACATACAGCCTCATCCTTGGGGGTGATTCATGCTATTCTAGTAACAGAGCCAGGGTTTAGAGGATTTCTGTCATTTGCAATAGTCCTGTAATCTGTGGGGTATTCCAGCTGGCTTGACAGATTCTGTCATTTTCTTCTTGGCACTTCTCCCCGTCTCGAGCTGTATCACTCTGCTTACCTGCCGCCGTCCCCCTAGACCCACGGACTACCACTTAGAGGCCTCCACGGTTACGTGTGAAATGAACAGAAAACCAATTCTTTCCAAACCAAGTTTCACTTGTCTACCTTTGTATTATGTCTGGGCTCGATTAGGAATACGTTCCGCCACTGTTTAAAATTTTCCTTTTAGTCTCAAAGTACAGTCAACGATGACCAGCGTAGTGGTCAGAGGACCTATCACGTGATCCTTAATGAAGCTGGACGAAGGCTGTAGAATTCAAGCTGCCCAGGAGACAACACTCACCGCTGTCTGCTGAGGCCTCGGTTCCCAGAGATTCGCGCTTGAGCAGAGCCTTCTTTGGCTGCAAGTCGGTACTCCAAGGCTTCTGAGCTGGTGTCAGCACTGCCATCTTGCAACAGAGCAGCTGCCTCTGGTCACCACCGAGGACCTGGAAGTTTCACTTACTGATTCATCAGAACTTCTAGTATGCTTTCTCTGTGCTAGTACTTTCTGTTTTCCAGGCACTAGTTCTAAGAACCTTATGAATCACGATTCATTGAATGCAGGTAGCAACAGCTCTATGAGCGAGGAACTACTATTATCTGTGCTGAGGTAATGGAGGCCCAGAGTTGAAGCAACTTGCCCAAGGTCATCCAGCTAATCAGTGGTGATGCTAGTGTGGGGGGGTCAGGCAGAGGGACCCCAGAGCCCATGCTCTTAGCCACTATCGCGTGCTCCCTCGTTACATACGTTGTGCTCTTATGAAGACTTTGGGAGCTAGTGTTAAGTTTCCAGAATACTCCTGTCTTTTTGTATCTGAAAAGTTGAGGGCAACATTTCTTGCCTACAGGGCTTTGGGACCAATAATCAGTACGTACAATCACCTGACTCAGAATGCTGTACGTGGTTTGTCCCCACAAAAAGCAGGCTTCCTTTCAGAAATTTATAAACAACTGTTTTCTAGTTACTTTCTCCCATGGAGCTCAGACTTAACCACTTCTGTGGAGAATGAGGAGCCTGAAGCTAAGACCCTTGAAACGACTTCAGTGCTCAAGGGCTGGCAGGCCGCAGATCCCAGTCCACAGCCCTGGGCACCGGGTCTCTGCCTGGAGGGCTCCACCACGTGTCCTCTGAAGGAACATCCACAAGTCAGCGTATGGAAGACACAAGCTCATAGAAGACGCAGGGCTGTTTTTGAGCCTGAGATTCTTGAACTCCCACTCAAGTGGTCCAGAAAAAAGCATTTTAATGATTCCTAGCCTCTAAGAGAAATTTGGCATTTCCTTCCATTTTAAATGGAAGCAACAAACCGATGTGGTGTTAAGCCATAGGACTGAGTCACCAGTAGAAAGTACAGATGTTTTCATACCACATCACAGCCGGGCAGACATTGTCAAAGTCATTCATGCTTAAAAAACTTGGAAACTCTTTCCGTTACTGGACCTGTCCCTTGGTCTTACTATTTGGTGCATTAATTTTAAAGAACACATAGATAATTTTATCACTGAATTGTTTCACGCTTGGTTAACTGTGTTTCAGTACAATCGAGTTCTTTTCTAATCCTTCATGTTCTTAAAAATACCAGTACTCTGAAGGGGCAAAGAGGTTTATGATACGAAAAGAGACTGAGAACTTGTGGGTCTTCCAGAAACGACCCTCACTCCGATGCTGAGACTTCAGGAAGAGACAGAGCTCGTCTCTGACACGAAGCCCTTCGCCTCGACCTGCGGCCCTGGCTCCTCCAGATGCCTCTGCAGATACTCCAGGAGCACCACCACCTCGTCGCCGCTCTCCGGCTGCTGCTCCCGCACCCAGGCCTGCAGCGCCTCGGGCAGGATGGTCAGGAACTGCTCCAGCACCAGCAGCTCCACGATCTGCTCCTTGCTGTGTGTCTCGGGCCGCAGCCAGTGTCGGCAGAGCTCCCGCAGCCGGCTCAGCGCTTCTCGGGGTCCCTGGGCCTCGGGGTAGTGGAAGCCCCAGAAGCGCCAGCAGGAGTTTTCTGAACACTGCACAGGGTTGGCCTCCCCCACCACGGCAGAGGCCTCTTCCTCTTCCTCCTTTACGACCAGAAGCCCAATCTGGTTCTTTGCAGATTGGCTGTCCAGGGCTGTGCCTTCCTTTGATTCTCGAGATATCCTGGACCAAGGCAGGGACTTGGGCCTCACGCTAGTGGGCAGCTGTACTTCTGCAGAAGATTCCTGCTCGTGGGAGAGCGGTATTAACCAGTGAAGTGTTAGCAGTCCCTCATCTCCCTGTGCCCAGGGCTCAAGGACATTGCTGGGGAGCTCTGGGGACACTGCTACATCCACAAATCTTGCCTAAGTCAGTGAAACTGAGTCTCATCAAGTCTCTAGATCCAAATACCAGCAAACAGGTGAAATACAGAAACAAATTAAATGAAGGTTTTTCAAATTTTCTACACATTGGAATAATTAGAGAACTTTAAAAATAACCCGATACCTTGGGTGAACCAAGATCAATTACATCAGTCTGTGGGGGAGGGGGGGACCTGGGCATTTAATAACTTAAATTTTTTTAGATGATTCCAATGTGCAGCTGAGTTTGAAAACTAGTAAGTTAAAGATACTAAAATAAGCAATCAGCTAAGAGTGTGAGACATTTTATAGGACAGAAGACTGAAATTGTTCCATAAATAAAAAAAATTTTTTTTTTTAAAGGAGTAGAGGGGTAAGGAAAACTGTCATAGATCAAAGGAACTGAGTTGGGGCACCTGCGCGGCTCCGTTGGCTAAGCATCTGCCCTCGGCTCAGATCATGATCTCAGGCCCTGGAATCTCAGGGTCCTGCAATCGAGCCCTGGGTTGGGCTCCACCCACAGCCCAGAATCTGCCTGTCCCTCTGCTTTGCTCTTCCCTGCCTCCCCAGCTCATACTTCCTCTAAGATAAATAAAATATTTAAAATAAATAAATAAGAGACTTAATAGACAAATCAACCGAATGCAAGTGGTAAGTTATTTTCGGATCCTATAAGGAAAAACAGCTGTAAAAAAGACCTATTTCAGGGGCACCTGGCTGGCTCCGTTGGTAGAACACGCAGCTCTTGATCTCAGAGTCATGGCTTTGAGACCCACTTTGAGTATAGAGATTACTTAAAAATAAAATCTTAAAAAAATCCTTTCAAATAATTAGGAAAACTTGAACACAGTGATATTTAGGAATTACTGTTGATTTTGTTGAGTCTAATAATAAGATTACATTAAGGTCCTTTTTAGAAATTCACACTGAAGTATTTGTATTAATTGGTAAACAGATAAGATTGTCGCTGGGTTTTCTTTACTAAAGGAAAGGAGAATGAGAGAAAGATGAAAGTCGGGGAGTTGGGGGAAGGGGAGAGGAGGAGGAGAGGGAGGGGAGAGAAGAATGAAAGAAAATGGCCAAAAGACTGTGGTTGTTGAATTCAAGGTTCATCTGAAATGTTTGAGATCCACCCCCTCCTGCATTTAAAAACCAAGTCCTACCTTCCTACTTTCCTTCCTGCATTAACAGCGTAAAAGCATTTAGGTGGGGTCACGGGAGGTGGGAGCCCACTTTGGGGGCCACTTTGGAGCCTCTGTGGTGTGAGGAGGGTGTCGTGGGAGTGGGGGAGGCGGGAATGACAGGAGAACTACCACCACCTATTTCACATCCCTATTCACATGTCACCGCCTGTCCTATTTGGGGTTTCAGCCAGGGGAACGGAGTGAGAAGGCACCCGACTGAGAAACTTGTTAAAAAGAGGCCATGTTGGTCAAACAAGGAAACGTATGGACGGTAATGGGAGCAAAGTTGCTGATTATCAGAGAAGAGAATTACAAATGCAGAAAAAACCCAATCTGGTTTGAATTGGAGTTAGCAGTGTTAATATGAACTCAATTTCCCACACTTAAGTAACAACACAGAAACACATAAGGTCTGTACTGAAGTACATCAGGCCAGGATTCCGGACTCTCGAGCTCAGACGCTGGCACATGTCTGGCACTGAGCCAGACCCTCATTCCTAATACATGAGGCCCTCCACCTTCACTGTAAAAAACCATTCTTGCTCCTGCTGAATCCAGGCGGCCCCAAGGAAAAGGCATCCCCAAACTGTAACGCCTTGGGGATTGTAAGCATCACAACACACACCAGTTTGGGTCTTTGCTTAGGGACAGATTTTTCTGTATTTTACTTCTCCCTCTTAAAATAGAGACATCATCCATTACAAAGAGAACTGATGGAAGATAAGGTTTAAAGAAACGTCCGAGGGCGCCTCGGTGGCTCAGTGGGTTAAGCCGCTGCCTTCGGCTCAGGTCATGATCTCAGGGTCCTGGGATCGAGTCCCACATCGGGCTCTCTGCTCAGCAGGGAGCCTGCTTCCTCCTCTCTCTCTCTGCCTGCCTCTCTGCCTACTTGTAATCTCTCCCTGTCAAATAAATAAATAAATAATCTTTAAAAAAAAATAAAAAATAAACGTCCGAAAAGCCAAGACCACGCATGAGAGAGAATGCGCGGTCATAATTAGAAAGAACCACAGTAACAACCATGGCAAATCTTTAAGCAGTTCTTACTCCGTGCCTGGCACTGTCTTAGGGGCCTTACTCACCGTAACTCGCAGGTGGCTCACAAGCCCGTGGATTAGGTGACCTCATTCTCTCCCCATTTTATAGAGCAGTCCGCTGAGGCACAGAACCTACACAAATGTAGGTTCAGTTCTCTAGGTAAGAGATTCTGAGATGTATGTGCAAGACATTTATTGAGTGCCGTAGAGAAGCACTATTGGGTGGAGAGGGAGGTTGAAAAGACACTTCAACAAATTCTGCAAGGAGCTCTGGAATCAGAGCAATTGTCCTTGGGAGTGTCTTGCCTCAAAGCAAGGAGTCAACATTGCACAAAGCCCTCAGAAGTCAGTGGCCGCTGAACGTGACGGGCCATGTTTGGGGACATGATCTTGAGCTGTGGAGTTGTCCTTGTGCCCGAATGATGTGTATCAAGAGCTTCTCATTCACTGAAGCAGTGGGGGGAATGTGTGCCTCAGTTGTGACAGAAGGAGCTGACCACCAAGCAATAGATTCACTGCAAGAATCAATGACTGAAGTCTAATATCCCACATTTAGAGAGTGAAATGATCTAGATAGGATGCACAATGGAAACGATGCAGTAAACAACCAGGTAGAAAACTGTGAGAGGGAGACTGGTGCCCCAAAGAAGAGTGTGTTTCAAGGAAGAAGGAGTATTAAAAAACGGGAAAGGTTGCCAAGAGGCTAAGATGACAATTTATCACTAGAGTTGGGAACGTGGAAATCAAGAAGTTTCAGTGGAATATGGCAAGGACAAAAACAACAACAAAAAAAGATTTCAGTGGGTTTATAAAAGAAAGGGTATTTTTCCCATTTCTGAAACATGAGCTTAATTATTCAGACCCACTCTTAGCGAAAACAACCCGTGCAGCATGCATTATTTAGAAGTAACTTCTTAAAAGCGTTGCAGAGCTCCTAAGATAGTAAGGATTCTCTATGTAAAATCTAAGTAGAAGTGAAAGTTCAGAGAGGCGAGCAAGTACTTAGGCTGATTTTTATCCTGAGACCTTTTGCCAAACAACAACTTGATCTTCAGTCTGATAGTCTTTTTTTTTTTTTAAGATTTTATTTATTTATTTGATAGAAATCACAAGTAGGCAGAGAGGAGGCAGGCTCCCCGCTGAGCAGAGAGCCCGATGCGGAGTTCGATCCCAGAACCCTGAGAACATGACCTGAGCCAAAGGCGAAGGCTCAACCCACTGAGGCCTCCAGCCACCCCCAGTCTGACGGTCTTGAAAGTATAAGACAAAGCTGCAAGCCTGCCTAAGGTAAGCATCTGCTAAGAGACCCTCCTTTGATAAACGCAGCTTCCATGGGGCAGATGCAGCCATGGACCCAAAGTAACCCGACTCCTTCCCACATCTACCTGCTGCAGACTGGGAAGGAAGTTGCCTCGGTATGAACAGAACAGAACAAAACAGTGCCTGACAATTGTAACTACAAGGTCGCTCTCGCACAGATTTGCCTTCCAAATCCACAAAACTGAGATGGGCCAAAAAGTCTCGAATCATGCATTCAGTTTAAAGTTACTCGCCTCTTACCTGACAGAGGCAAATGTGAATCCTGTTAGGAGTACCCCCTGTTCTCCTTGCTTTGAGTTTATGATACATACATTCTTCTATATTCTGTGTATAGATACATATCTCTATATATTCTCTATATCTGTATCCTCTATATACATATGTACATACATGTTTATATGTTCTACTTGCTTTGAGTTTAGTTCTTTATCTAGCTCCTTATGCTGAGAGGATAGGCTATTGATGTGAGATCTTTCTTTTTTGATACAGGTGCTTACAGCTATCAGTTTCCCGCTAAGCATGGCTTTAGCTACATCCCATACATTTTGGTATACTGTCATTTTGTTAATAGGCATCTTGAAGTATTTTCTAATTTCCCTTGAAGTTTCATCTCTGACTCATTGATTACTTAGGAGTGTGTTGCCTAATTTCCAAATATATGTGAATTCCCCAAATTTCCTTTGATTATTGATTTCTAATTTCATCCCAGTGTGGTTGGAGAACATACTCTGTATGATTTTAATCACTTGAAATTTGCTGAGGCTTGTTTTATGACTTACCATAAGTCTGTCTTTGAGAATGTCCCATGTGCATTTTAGATCTCCATGGTTTTTACTTCTTTGCTTGTTTAATACCAGTGTGATTACCGTACAGTGTTATATTAGTTTCAGATGTACAATGTGTGGCTCAACAATTCTGTACATTATTCAGTGCTTATCACAATAAGTGTTTCCTTAATCCCCTTCCCCTGCTTCACCCATCCTCCCACCACTGTATATTTAAGAGTGTGGTTTCTTTGTCTCTGTTTTTACTTTGATCATTTGTTTTGTTTCTTAAATTCCACACATGAGTGTGAAATCAGGGGCGCCTGGGTGGATCAGTTGTTAGGGGTCTGTCTTCAGCTCTGGTCATGGTCCTGGGGTCTTGGGATCGAGCCCCACATCGGGCTCCCTGCTTGGTGGGAAGCCTGCTTCTCCCTCTCCCACTCCCCCTGCTTGTGTTCCCTCTTTCTCTATGTCTCTCTCTGTCAAATAAATAAATAAATAAGATCTTAAAAATAAATCATATGGTATTTGTGTTTCTGTGACTTTTTTCACTTAACATTATACATTCTAGGTCCATCCATATCATTGCAAATGGCAAGATTTCATTCTTTGTTATGGTTGAGCAATACTCTGTTCCATTTATATACATGAATATACCATTCTTCTTTAACCACTCATCTATCAATGGACATATGAGCTGCTTCCATATATTTGCTGTTGTAAATAATGCTGCTATGAACATAAGGGTGCATATATCTTTTTGAATTACTGTTTTTTTACTTTGGACAAATACCCAGTAGTGGAGTTATGAGATTATATGGTAGTTCTGTTTTAATTTTTCAAGGAGCCTCCATATTGTTTTCCACAGTGACTGTGCCAGTTTACATTCCCACCAATAGAGCACAAGGGTTCCTTTTCTCCACAAACTCGCCAACATTTTGTTGTTTCTTATGTTTTTTGAGTTTCGCCATTCTGACAGGTATGACATCATTGTGGTTTTGATTTTCATTTCTCTGATGATGGGTGATATTGGGCATCTTTTTAGGTGTGTTAGCCATTGGCATGTCTTCTCTGGAGAAATGTCCATTCATGTCTAATGCCCATTTTTATTGTTGTTGTTGTTGTTTTTTTTTTAAGATTTATTTATTTGAGAGAGGGAGTGCTTGTGGGGGGAGGGGCAGAGGGAGAGAATCTCCAGCAGACTCCCCACTGAGCAGGGAGCCCCATGCAGGCCTCGATGCTACGATCCATGAGATCATGACCCAAGCCAAAACCAGGAGTTGAGGCTCAAGCAGTTGAGCCATCCAGGCCCCCCTGGAAGAAACTTTCTGAAGGTTTACCCAAATGTGAACAAATATAAAATGAGTTTGATGGGGCACCTGGGAGGTTCAGTCTGTTGAGCGTCTGACTGTTGATTTCGGCTCAGGGTTGTGAGATTGAGCCCCCGGTGGGACTCCGCGGATGCCCCGGTGGGACTCCCGGGATGCTCCGGTGGGACTCCCCGGATGCCCCGGTGGGACTCCGCGGATGCCCCGGTGGGACTCCCGGGATGCCCCGGTGGGACTCCCCGGATGCCCCGGTGGGACTCCGCGGATGCCCCGGTGGGACTCCCCGGATGCCCCGGTGGGACTCCCGGGATGCTCCGGTGGGACTCCGCGGATGCCCCGGTGGCCTCTCCCGGCCCCCGCCCCTCCCCCAGGCTCCCGCGCGCTCCTCCCCCATCCTCCTCCGACGCTCCCAGGCCCTCGGCCGACGCTCCCGGGGAGGGCCGCCGGTCCGGCTTAGCACGGGTGCCTGTGTTCCGCGGGCACAGCGGTAACTGCGCCGTAGTCGACTCCAGCGCGTGTTTCACTTCACCTCCGCGTCAGCTTTGTGTCGCTGCGTGTGCACCTGTCCGCGGCCCATCCTCGGCTCCTCGACTCCAGACCGCAGTCGCAGCAAAACCCTGCATCCTCAGCCTCACGACCGCCGTCTCCGGTCGTGCTGCCGACACCAGGGCCGAGCACTGGAGCTGGAGGGACCGCCGCGTGTCTGAGGCCGCCAGAGCGCAAAGGACTGGCGCTCCGGGGCGGGAGCCGGGCCGAGGTGGCCAACGAGACGCAGCGCCCTCCGGCGTCCTAGAGGGGACAGGAAAGCTCTTGGAGGGCGACGCGGCTCAGGCTGCTGACGCACTTCCGGCCTTCGGGGCTGCAGGGTTGCCGGGCTGCTGCTCCTGCCGGGGCTCCGGAGCGTCCCTGGGCGGGAGGTGAGTGTCGGGCCCCGGGAAGAGTGAGGGCCCGCGCCTTGGACTAGGCGGGAGGAGCCGTGGGCGCTGGCCTGGCCCCCGGACGCCGCCTGCAGCCGCGAGGAGAGGGAGAGACCCCGCGGGCGCCGGAGTGTGGGGCGGGGGGCACCCGGCTGGGACTGCGCCCGGGGGCGGCCGCACCCGCGTACCCACGCGCTCCGTTTAGCCGGTGTTCGCGTGATGGAGTGTTCTTTTCTGCCGACGTTTCGGAGGAAATAGCGAGCCTCGGGAGTGGTCGTTCTGGAACAGTCCGAGCGTGTGTCTTCCAAAAGCGGCGCGTCGCGGCGGCGAATGGAGCCGGCCGTGCCGTCAGCGCTTGGCAGCGCCCGGACAGCCGCGCGACGCCCGCCTGTGCGCCCCGCCGAGTGAGTGTCTGTCCCGCTCTGGGTCGCGGCGTCGGACGCAGCCACAGACCGTGCGAGCGGGAGCCGGCCTCCTGCCCGTCCCGGCGCCGTCCAGTGCCTGGTCGCGGGGCGGGCCGGCCGGTCCCCCGGGAGAGGACGCCGCTTCCGGACTTGCCCGATGCCTCGTGGTGTTCAGTGGCTCCTCCACTTACTGGTCACTGTAACTTGATAGTGCTTGGGGCACCACCACCACCCGGAGGTTTACGGGTTTCCGAATCTCTTGTTGCTAGTACGCGGAAGCCAGTAAGAAAAATGCTCTTCTGGGCTTTTCCTTCCTGATTTTAGTTAAGTAACAGGAAATTCTCTTACAAATTCTGCAGTTCCGCACCTTTATCCTGTGTTCGCTGGCTGACACCCAGCAGGCACCGAGCATCTGTGAAGTGACTTCTTTTGTGGGTGACACGTAACGCACAGAAACTGGATATTGGACTTAGGATGAGCTCTCCGGCTTCCTTCGGGACTGTGCATCTACCTACCTACCTACCTACCTACGCGTACCCAACTCGCCTCCAACGTTATGACTTCTGTTTCACCAAGTTGTAAATCTTCCCTGCCCCTCCGTGACCTACAAACTCCTGTGCATACCCAGCTCATAGCACAGCTCCAGAAACATCTGTGCGAAGACCGAAGCACTTTTTTACAAAGATTAAGCTTTTTGCTTTGTTAGTATCTTTCAAAGTTGAACTAACTTGAAGAATACAGTAACGTTATACATCCGTGGAAGTCTTTCCAGATCCAGTGCAATATGCTCTACCCCCTTCTTTCAGCTCTTCTTTCCACTCTGGGCTTTTGTGCTTCCACCGCTGCCTCCACCCTCCTTCCCTCAGCTCATTCACTGTCCAGGAGCAGGGCTTCTTCACACATCAATCCAGTCTTTTCACGTCCTTTCTTAAAAGCCTTCCATGACTTTTGCACTTAAAGTCCAGGCTCCTGGGCCCTGCATGATCTGGCGTGTCTTGCCAGCCTCAGTTTTTACCACCTTCTCTCACTTGTCTGGATCCACTCCGGGCTCCTCTCATTTGTTTGACCACACCTCTTCTACCTCAGGGCCTTTGAACAGAGTCGGGTGCTATTCCTGTCCCCACTTCTGCTGGTTGCATGGGTCACTCCTTTTCACTCTTAAGGGCTTCACCTAGTTGTTACCTCACTTCCCACCACTCTGTCTTCACAGGTCCTCCATTTATTTGGTACCTCAGGGTTTGGTTGGTTTTCCTCACAGTACTTCTGTCACCAAGTCCTTATTTCATATGTCTGCCTCCTTACCCACTTTTGTTGTTGATGTTACTTTTAGTTTGTCTTTTCTATTGGAATGTAAGCGCCAGCAAAACAGAGAGGGGTCCTCTCTTTTTCACCATCGTATCACTAGTGCCTCCCAAAGTGGCCTGCTATGTCACAGGTGCTCAGGGACCATCTTTTGAGTAAAATGAGTGAATAAATGGCGACGGTCTCTGTCTTAGAACACAGTCAGGAACCAGGATATCAGGAGAAATCAAATAGGGAAACTTTGAGTGCTTAATATAAACTGCACCAAATCTATGTAGTATATTTAAAAAACACAAGAGTCTTAAAGTCATAAGTTGTCAAAATTCAATTTTTGGGGGTTGTAGGACTGAAGTTCTTGGTAGAACTGAGGTCCCCCTCATGCCTCAGCTTCTAGAGGCGGCATGCTTTCCTCTACCCGAGGCTCCGTCTTGTGTTGACAAGCCAGCAGATGTGCCTCAGATTCTCCTCATGCTTCAAATCTGATGCGCTCTTCTGCCACCAGCTCAAGAATCCTCTACTGTTAAAGAAATCATGCAAGTAGTTTAGCCCCACCCAGAGAGCAGTCTTGCTGTCATAAGGACAACTAATTTGTAATCTTAATTATGTTGCTGGGTGAACTTGGGAGACCCCAGGCCCTGAGGCTTTGACTTAGCTGGTCCCAAAGATATCGCCAAAGGGTCTTGTCTCGTGACATAAAGAATTTAAGGACAGACACAACACAGTAATGACACCTTCTCAGAGATGTGAGAGCGCCAGTGCATTGCTGCCCACTGAAGTTTGGGTCTTTTTTACTGACAGTTGTCAGTAAGGGGTGGAATATTCATTACCTGGGGCGGGGATTTCGTGGAAGCAAGGTTTCGTGCTAGTTTGATTTGGCTTCTTTTGGCTTTGTTTTGGAGTACTGCCAGGGTGGGCCTCTGACCTTCCCTACAGCTGGCCATGAGCTCCTCCTTACTGGCCTCCAGGCATCCTGTTAGAGCCTCACTGACTGCCTGCTCTGACAATTAGATCTTAATTATACCTTTGCCGTGGAAACAAACAGTCAAAAGAGAAATACTGGAGGACAGAGATCATGGGGCCATCTTTGAATTCTGCCTACCACAGTCCTACTATTTATTTGTTAGGCAGTTGATGGATATTTGGGTTGTTTCTACTTTGGAGTTACTATGACTAAATCTGCTCTGAACATGTATTTAGTTTTTAGTGGAGTGAACACTCGTTTCTTTAGGATCTGTATCCAGGAGTGGAATTACTTAGTAACACCTGTGTTCCACTTGTTAAAAAATGATGACACTATCACTCAGTATCTGAAACTCGAGGACAGAGCTGAAGACGTGTGCTGACTAGGTAAAGTCCTTCCAAACAGAAGAGATTGCTGATCTTCTCTAGGCGCTTTGAGAAGCACGGAGTTCAGTATTGCTGGGTCTTAATGGGGTCAAGGGGGCTGACATCATCTGTGGAAGCGTGGTTTCATGGAACAGACTGTTGTCCATTGTTGGGACTTAGATGTGTTTATTGGGATGAGTTATTCTGAATTGGCTGATTTTCAGAAGCTGTGGTGTCACTGATTGATTGACTTGCAAAAATATGTTCTCTGAAGTGAATTGTTGAAATGATTGAACAAACCGCATCTGGGCTACTGGACACCATGGGTACAGACCAAGCAGTCTTTTCCTAGGAATGAGCGAATTTTTTTTCATTCTAAAGCTTTTTTTTTTTTAAAGTCTTTATTTATTTATTTGACACAGAGAGAGAGAGATCACAAGTAGACAGAGAGGCAGGCAGAGAGAGGAGGAAGCAGGCTCCCTCCTGAGCAGAAAGCCTGATGGGGGCTCGATCCCAGGACCCTGAGATCATGACCCGAGCTGAAGGTAGAGGCTTAACCCACTGAGCCACCCAGGCACCCCTCATTCTAAAGCTTTAGTAGATAGTTCTAAAGAATTTTCCGGGGGCATCTCGGTGGCTCAGTTAAGCGTCTGCCTTGGTCTCAGGTCATGATCTCCTGAGGAGATCCTCAGGATCCTGGGATTGAACCTCTGTGGGCTTCCTGCTCAGCAGAGAGCCTGCTTCTCCCTCTCCCTCTGCTCTTCCCCCCAGCTCATGCGCTCTTGCTTGCTCTCTCAGCTAAATAAATAAAATCTTAAAAAAAAAAAAAAAGAATTTTCCAAAGTGTTGTATACCTTGAACTATCAGCATTCACAGCTGAGCACTCCATTCGTTCCGTATGCTTGTGATTCACCCTTAAATTATAAGAAATGTATTCACTTTTTGAATTTTTTAAATGAAGTGTGTCATTGTTTGGTATTTCCATTCTCCTGGCAACAGGGACCTTAACACTCTAACATTGAACTGAACATGCACCACATCTTGTCATTATACGTTCGATTTTAATTTCATACCCTTCCCCTTTTGTGTAGTAAAACATTCTTACGTAAAAACAAAAATGTGAGGAAGGATAGCCTTCGAGAAATTGCAGGTTGCCTCTGCCCCAACACTCCTCTTCCATCTCAAAGACAAATAATGTTGCTTGGGAATTCAAATAGATTCTTCTTTTTTAATACAAACACTAGCATGTTAGTTACACTCGTTTCTCACCTTCCTCTTTTCAGTTAACTGTCTTGGCAGCCCTTTCATATTTGTCGTAAAGAGCTTTTTTTAAAACTGCATCGTAATGCAATAAACCAGCTCCTGCAGTCTGCGGAAGCAGTGCCCCGCGGGCCCACGCTTGTGTCGTTCCCGGCCTTTTCCTGTCGCAAAGCGGCCTTTCAGTGATAACCTTGTATGTACAGCACTTTTCGTATGACTGAATATATTACTTTTTAGGGATTTTTTTGCCATAATCGTTTATATTTACTGTCAGATTTCGTCAGTTCTTGGGCTTCCGTTATTTCTTGTTTCACACCTTCTCTCTGATTTCAGTTGTATTTGCTGTGCTGCACCCTTGACTTTACGAGGGGTCCGTGGGTGGCGTGTGACTTTGCTGCGCCCACTGCTTACTTCTCTCTGGCTGCGGGCGGGTTCTGCGTTGTTCGTCCTTCTGCGCACTCTGCTTGTGTTCTGGACTCCGGTTCTGTTCGTCTGGACCGTTTCCCTTGTAGGCCATCTGGCTCTTCCTCTGGCAGCTTTTAAGATCGTCTCTTTGGGGTGCCTGGGTGGCTCAGTGGGTTAAGCCGCTGCCTTCGGCTCAGGTCATGATCTCAGGGTCCTGGGATCGAGTCCCGCATCGGGCTCTCTGTTCAGCAGGGAGCCTGCTTCTCTCCCTCCTTCTCTCTCTCTCTCTCTGCCTACTTGTGGTCTCTGTCAAATAAATAAATAAAATCTTAAAAAAAAAAAATCGTCTCTTTGTCCGCAACAGCTGCCGCTTCACTGTATTCTGTCTCCGTGTGTGCTCTTGATTGGAGAAGTCACTCCTTCAGCTCTGGAAAATTCTTAGTTTTATTATCATCAGTGATTTTTTTCTCAGCCATTCAGTACTTTCTTGTCTTCCGAAGCTCGTGTATCAAAGTCGTATTCTCTTGGCACAGGTCATTTCATCTGAATTGCCCCGTAGTTCCCATTTCCTGCTGCATTCGTTAGTGTCGTCAGATACTGAACAGTCAAAAACTTCTGTTACTCTTCAGCTGGGTCACTTCTGTGGTGTATCCTCTAGTGTATTTTCAGTGTCAAAGTTTTTTCTATTCTAAGATTTTGAATTCTTTTTTATATCTACCTGATGTTATTGGTTTCACTGTTTTGGTTTTGGTTTTGGTTTCACTGTAGTTTTCAAAATCACTTACTATAAAAATTTCTTGGACTATGGATAGAATAAATTTCATCCCAAGTGAATTTCTTTTTTTTATTTTTAAGGGTTTTATTTCTTTGACAGAGACACAGTGAAAGAGGGAACACAAGTAGGGGGAGTGGGAGAGGGAGAAGCAGGCTTCCTGCCAAGCAGGGAGCCCGATGCAGAGCTCTATCCCAGGACACTGGGATCATGACCTGAGCTGAAGGCAGATGCTTAACAACTGAGCCACCCAGCACCCGCCCCCCCCTCCAAAAGTGAATTTCTATTTGAATTGTTGATTGTCTTTCTTAGGGTTAGAGTTTTGCATGTTTTGGAATTTCTTTGGAATGGGAAAGCGTTTTAGATTTCTCTTACTTCATTCAGCATCACATCTAAGACCCTTTCTGGGTCTTATGCTTAGGGCTTTCATGTTGCTCCCCTGAGCGGTTATTAGGTGGGCAGACCTGGTATGGGGCCAGGTCTCAGCGTTGGTTACTGTAAATGAGGCTGGGCCTGTTGCTGGGCCCCTGGCCTGTAGCTCCTGATAAAACCAGAGGCCAAGTCAGCAGCAGATCATTTTTCCCCTGCCACACCCCTCACCCCCATGAGTGTGGAACTCCCTTGATGCCCCTTGTGTCAGAAAGTGAGCCCGGATGCCTGCACTCTGTCACAGACCGTCACCTCGAATCTTTAATCCCTCCAGAGCTGAATTCTAGGCTGCTGCTGGCTGCATACAGACCCATTAACCCGTAGCTTCACTGCACTTGCTGCTCTGTGTGTCTGTTTCTGGTCCACTGTCATTTTTATCTCGTATTTATGGCTGGTCATGTCCTTTTCTTCATCTTTTTTTTTTAACATATCTCCTATGGGGCGCCTGGGTGGCTCAGGGGGTTAAAGCCTCTGCCTTCGGCTCAGGTCATGATCCCAGGATCCTGGGATCGAGCCCCACATCAGGCTCTTTGTTCCGCAGGAAGCCTGCTTCCCCCCCTCTCTCTGCCTGCCTCTCTGCCTAATTGTGATCTCTGTCTGTCAAATAATTAAGTAAAATCTTTAAAAAACAATACAAAAACATATCATCTCCTAATGTTTGGAACCAGTTGGTAATTAGGGGTAACCAGCTGTGCCGTGTTACTCTGGAAATCTGAATCCAACCTTCAGATTGTTACTTTTGAGCTGCCATTGGGATTTTCAGGGTTATGTCCCTCATGGGATCTAGAGGTAGGCTTCGGCACACATTTGGAAGGTCACCGCAGATCCTTTAGTCTGTCTTGAGCTTTCTTGAATATTTCTTCCAGGATTTTAACTACCTCCTGAATATTGGCCCATGTATTCAGTGCTTTATTTTGTTTGTCCTATTTCTTCTCTAAAAGAGGATGTTCAACTCATTAATACTGCGTTGCTAAGAATACCAGGTTAGTAATTAGTTTAGCAGTTGCTGTGGGCCAGAAACTGTTCTGAGCTTTTTTGTTTTTTTATTTCTTTTCAGTGTAACAGATGTGCTGAGCTTTTAATATGCATTTCGTTATATAATTATCACAACCATCTTCTTTTTTTAAAAATTATTTTTATTAACATATAATGTATTATTTGCCCCAGGGGTACAGGTCTGTGAATCGTCATGCTTAAACATTTCACAGCACTCACCATAGCACATACCCTCCCCAATGTCCATAACCCAACCACCCTATTCCTACCCCGCTTCCCCCAGCAACCATCAGTTTGTTTTGTGAGATTAATTGTCTCTTATGGTTTGTCTCCCTCCTGATCCCATCTTTTTTCATTTTGTCCTTCCCTACCCCCCAAACCCTCTGCCCTGCCTCTCAAATTCCTTGTATCAGGGAGATCATATGATAATTGTCTTTCTCTGATTGACTTATTTCACTCAGCATAATACCCTCTAGTTCCATCCACGTCGTCACAAATGGCAAGATTTCATTTCTTTTGATGGCTGCATAGTATTCCATTGTGTATATATACCACATCTTCTTGATCCATTCATCTGTTGATGGACATCTAGGTTCTTTCCATAGTTTGGCTCTTATGGACATTGCTGCTATAAACATTCGGGTGCATGTGCCCCTTCGGATCACTACATTTGTATCTTCAGGGTAAATACCCAGTATTTACTGGGTATTTGTGGATGATTGCTGGGTCTTCGGGTACCTCTATTTTCAACTTTTTGAGGAACCTCCATGCTGTTTTCCAGAGTGGCTGCACCAGCTTGCATTCCCACCAGCAGTGTAGGAGGGCTCCCCTTTCTCCGCATCCTCGCCAGCATCTGTCATTTCCTGACTTGTTGATTTTAGCCATTCTGACTGGTGTGAGGTGGTATCGCATTGTGGTTTTGATTTGTATTTCCCAGATGCCGAGTGATGTGAGCACTTTTTCATGTGTCTTTTGGCCATGTGGATGTCTTTTTTGCCGAAATGACTGTTTATGTCCTCTGCCCATTTCTTGATTGGATTCTTTGTTCTTTGGGTGTTGAGTTTGGTAAGTTTTTTATAGTCTTTGGATACTAGCCCTTTATCTGATATGTCATTTGCGAATATCTTCTCCCATTCTGTCAGTTGTCTTTAGTTTTGTTGACTGTTTCCTTTGCTGTGCAAAAGCTTTTGATCTTGTTGAAGCCCCAATAGTTCATTTTTGCCCTTGCTTCCCTTGCCTTTGATGATGTTTCTAGGAAGAAGTTGCTGCAACTGAGGTCGAAGAGGTTGCTTCCTGTGTTCTCCTCAGGGATTTTGGTGGATTCCTGTCTCACATTGAGACAGGAATTTTATCCATTTCGAGTCTGTTTTTGTGTGTAGTGTAAGGAAATAGTCCAGTTTCATTCTTTTGCAGTCACAACAGTCTTCTGAGAGGGGTGCTTTGGTCAGTCCTACTTGAGAGAGGCTGTATGATATGAACATTGCTGTGCAGCACTGTTTCTCTAAAGACGATTTTAAAGAATACATTCTACTTGGTTCACCAGAGGATGCCAAATTGCACATAATTGAATTGAGCAAGTAAATAAAACATTGGGAAAGATTGATCCATAATTTCGTGGCAAATCGCCCACGAGAACAAACGGGAACTTCTCAGGCAAGGCCAGGGCGCTGGGAGGGGACTCAACACGACAGGCCAAGCAAACGAATCCTCTTGGTGTTTTGTCATGGGAGGTATTTGGGATCGGTATTAGGGTGGTTCCTGGTTGGAGTGGAGACAGACAGGGGAGGCCTGGTTAGGAGCACTGGGTGATGCATACAGATCCTGGGAGCAGGGGTGGCGTGGGGAGAACAGAGAATCTCTCTGCCCGTGCTTCTTCCCTTCCCTTGCCACAGCTTGACGACATGACGACTCCGTTACTGATCCTGAGAACATCCCTGCAGCCCTTGCAGCGGGCGGCACCGGCTGGGACCGAGGGTAGAGACAGGGCTCTCAGGGGCACAGACCAGGAGGTCAGTCCTAAGCCCAGCAGCGGTGGGGGAGCAGCACAGCAGCTGAGGCCGCCCCACCCGTGGCCGTGGGGCTCTGAGGAGTCTGCCTTGTGCTCCATAGTTTTTCAGGAGCAGAAGTCGTGGCCCCAGAATCAATCACACGACAGTTCGTGCCTGTGAATCTAACCCCATGGGAAGCCACACTTTCAGTAATAACAAAATTCAGTGCAAGCTCATAGTTAGGGATTCTCAGATTTACAGGCTTCTGGACTGAATACTCAAAAACACTGACACGCAGATTCTGCGGTAATGAGTGAAAATGGTGCGGTTGTTGGCCTTGGACACTGGCAAAGAGCAGGCTCCACAATCTTGGTTAACTCTCCATGCTCTCAACTCTGTAACCTAATTTTACATGAACATTGCACGAACGTTTGTCTCTCCCCCTGGAAACGCCAGGACGGCAAGGGCCGGGTCTGCTTCCTCTCGCTGCTGTGGCCAAGGCACCCCACACTGTGCCGGGCGTCTGCTGGACACACAGCATTTGCCTGAATGGAATGAAGACATTTTCCCACAATGGAGCATCGCTGAGAAACTTCTAAATTCTCTCCGACATTAATCATTTATTAACACAGGCTGAAGTCATATATGAAATGCAAATTCTACCACAAAAGTGAACTACGAGTGTAGCCACCATTCAGCCTCCCAATGTCAGTGCCACAGCCCTGCCTATACTCCTACCATTTCCTCTCCGAATCGCACTCTCTCTCGTACAGATCTACTGCGGGACAGTGAAATACAAGCCTCGCTGCCCCTCACTTTACAGTAGAGTCTAGTCTGAGCAGCTCAGCCCAGCGTTCGAGGCTGTTTTCTGGTTCGGCGTATCTTTCCTCGCCTGACTTCCACACGCTTCTGCCTGCACCCAGCCGTGTGCAGTTGGGCCCACAGGACTCCTGTGCGGTGTGACCGTAAATAGCCGAGGTCTGTCGTATGCTTGGCCTGTCGTGTTGAGTGCCCTCCCAGCGCCCTGGCCTTGCCTGAGAAGTTCCCATTTGTTCTCGTGGGCGTCGCTCACACGCGCCTGCTCCCAAGCCACAGTCGTTCCCTGCTCCGAACCCAGTCAGAATTACTTTTTCTACTCTCCGGGGCTCGACACGTGGGTGAGTGCTCTCTGATAGCCCTCGTCTGATCGAACCGCTGGTCGTGCGTGTCCGGTTCCTTACCTGATGCCTTTTCCATCACTATTTGTTTCCTTTCTGTAAGTATTTCAATTAGCAATAATCGTGCCTCATTGGCTACGATACTGCCACTGCACAAAGCTCTTTCTGTAAGTATTTCAAATGGTACAAAAATGAGAAAAAATACAGTTTTCTGTGAATGTAAATGGCCTTTTCTCTCTTCTGCACTTACCTAATCCTTCCCCAGTGGCCGCCCCTGTGCCGTCAGTTTTTCGTTGCCCTGATAGCGTGGTATAACAAACAGCCATAAATCTTTGGTGGCCAGCAGCAATTGGCATTTCTTTATTTTTTTTTTTAAATTTAATTTAATTTAATTCCTTCAGTGTTTAGCCCATGAATCTGTGGGGTTGAGCTGACCTGGGCAGGACTTACTTGTGTATCTGCAGTGCCCTGTGGGTCTGCCAGGCAGTTCTGCAGACCTCATCCGGGCTCGCTCACGTTCCTGGGGCGGAGCAAAGGGGACACTCCATCTGCCCTGCAGGGGTGACGGGCCCTGTCCCACACGCCTCCTCCATCAGGAAGCAGATGCTCCTTGCAGTTGTGGAGGGCAAAGGGCAAGCCAGCTACCGAGTCACACGAGTACTTCCCTAGCCTTTGCTCGTGTGACATTTGCTGGTGTCACCCTGGCCAAATCTGGTCACGTGCTTGAGCACAGACTCACGGGGGGGTTGGGGGGGTTGTACAGGAAAGAGGGAAGGATGGGGGCAGCTGGTGGATGCTGCCATGCGCTTTTCTCCAGATGCTACACCCGTAACCTAGACGAGAGCGTGAGTCATTGTTCTGTCCTTCACTTGTCCCCACTTTTTAATTTCCATTAACATGTGACGTTTCATCATCAGGTGTGTCTTCTAAAGAAGAACACATCAGGAAATCTTAAATGAGGTTCCTCTTGACCCCCAGCTGGAGTGAACCTTCTGAATTCACCCTAGAATGGCTTCAGCAGAGGAGCAGGAGGGACTGAAGATTGTGAAGGTGGAGGAAGACGTGATCTGGGACCAGGAAACCTGCCTTCGAGAGAACAGCTTTTCTACCCAGGAGGCCTCCCGCCAGCTTTTTAGGCACTTTTGTTACCAAGAGACCCCTGGGCCCCGAGAAGCGCTGAGCCGGCTGCGGGAGCTCTGCCGCCAGTGGCTGCGGCCCGAGACGCACAGCAAGGAGCAGATCGTGGAGCTGCTGGTGCTGGAGCAGTTCCTGACCATCCTGCCCGAGGAGCTGCAGGCCCGGGTGCGGGAGCAGCAGCCGGAGAGCGGGGAGCAGGCGGTGGCAGTGGTTGAAGATCTGGAAAGGGAGCTTAGTGAGCCCAAGAACCAGGTGAGAGGGGGACACGGGCTCCCAGACACTTCCCAGACACGGAACAGGGCGAGTTTGCGGACGCAGGCAGGTGGCTGCGGCCAGTTCTCGGGTGCCGTGGAACCGTCTGCCCCCAGCCTGCACGGCTTCAAACCCGCAAGCATTGTCTCGTATTAGGAAGCCAGTTAGGGGCTCTCCCATGAGGTTGCGGTGAAGATTTTTTTTTAACTTGAAGTCTGTCTTTTCCAGTCCTGTGGGGATGGGGTGATCTAATCCACTCTCCTGAGGTGGGGAGGGAAACTGAGGCACAGAGCAGCAAGGCCCTACAGGGAGTCAGGACCCAGACGCCGTGAGGGGGTGCAGCGCGGGGGTAGCAGGGTTCTTTTGGGCTTGCTCGTTTCAGCCCCAGGCGGCGGGGAGCCGGGACCGGTGCACGGGCTGCCGGGATGGCTTCCCTCCTCCATGGACGTGGGCAGGGGGCGCAGTGCTCACCGGCTGTTGGCAGGGGGCTTTGTTCTCTGCCATGTGCGTGTGCGCTTAGGGCTCACTGAGTGTCCTCGCGTCCACCGGCTTCCCCGAGAGAGACCGAGGGAGAGGGAGGATGAGGAGGGAGCCCCGGCGCTCCGTAGGACTTGGTTTCTGAGGTTGTGGACTGTCACTTCTGCCCCAGGTTCTCTTCTGTAGAAATGAGTCACTAAGCGCTGCTTCCTCTCCAGAGGGGAATTAGGGTCCACCTTTCTAAAGGAAGGCGCGTCTAAAAACTTAAGGCAGCGGTTTAAAGCAGCATCAGCACGCCAGGCCACCGTTGGCATGTGGGGTCGCACTCTGGGCCTCTCGCTGTGCCGTTCCTCTAGAGTGTTTCCTGTGGTTGCATGCGATGTCCTTCACTGAGCGTTAGCCGGGGCTCCTGGGTCCCGTCTCATGAAAGCAAATGTCCCTACCTGCCTTCAGGCCCTGGCTCACGAACATGGCCCTTCTGAGACGCTCTCAGAGGATGTGCCGCATTTGAAGGCCAAGCAGGACTCGGTAGCCATCCAGCTTCAGTCCATCGTGACACAGCTCCAGGGTGAATCTTTGAGTCCCCACAGACTCGGAGAACGAGGTAAGGACGTGGCTGGGTCCCCTCGGGATCTCTGGTGGCTCTGCAGAGGGCAGCAGTTACGGCTCTGGACTCTGGGGTCAGTTGGCCTGGGCTGGCCCTTAAACACTGCGTCTTAGTAGCTCTGCGACATTGGGCAGGTCAGGTAGCATCCCTGCACCCTCAGCTTGCGCGTGCATGGGGCAGAGAGTCACAGTCCCTCAGTCACGGAGTCGTGTGGACGTGTAAGAAATTAACACAGGTGAAGCGGGAACAGCACCTGCTCACACGTGCTCTCGGGAGCCTCGGCCCCAGCCATGCCCACGGTGCTGCTGACCCGCCCTGGCCCGGCCTCCTCGTGTAGCCCTTCTGCCCTTCCCACCTCCAGTGTTGTGTTCTGGGAACGTGTGTGTGTCTCGGGGCTCCCTGGGCCCCCTCCTGTGGTTGAGCTCTTTCCTGAAGGGAGAGAGGTGACGGTGTTCGGCGCGTGCATTCTCCCAGGTTGTGAACCTGTACCTGAACGCCAGGAGCTGGCATCGAAGCAGGAAGTCTTGAAGGAAGTGGAACACTTTGGAAACCGCAGACTGCCCGGAGATGTCCCCGTAGATTGTAAGTACAGAGAACTTTGTGCACCGCAGAGCAGAGCGGAAAAGCAGAGGGGACAGGCGGCCGGAGAGAGAAGGCACAGGTGCAGTGAGTGTGGGAAAGGCTTTACTCAGAGCTCAGTCCTCGTCCAGCACCGGAGAACCCACACGGGGGAGAAGCCCTACGAGTGCGAAGAATGCGGGAAGACCTTCAGCCAGAGGTCGGGCCTGATCGAGCACCAGCGGAGCCACACCGGAGAGAAACCCTACAAGTGTAAGGAGTGCGGCAAAGCCTTCAGCGCCAGCAACGGCCTCATCAGACACAGGAGGATCCACACGGGGGAGAAGCCGTACGAGTGCGAGGCGTGCGGGAAGGCCTTCCGCCTGAGCTCGTATCTCGCGCAGCACCAGAGGATCCACACCGGGGAGAAGCGCTACCGCTGCCCCGAGTGCGGGAAGGCCTTCAGCCAGAACGCGGGGCTCTTCCAGCACCTGCGCGTGCACACCGGGGAGAAGCCCTACCCGTGCGGCCAGTGCGGCAAGCGCTTCAGCCGGAGAACGCTGCTCGTCAAGCACCAGAGGAGCCACACCGGCGAGCGGCCGTTCGCCTGCGAGCTGTGCGGGAAGGCCTTCGGCCACCACTGCAACCTCGTTCGGCATTTCAGAACCCACACGGTTGCCAAGCTGGCCTCACTCCGTGCACCCCCAGACCCTTGAGTGGGGCCGTCTAGGAAAGGAAGATTTTCGGGCGGCGTATTTTGTTTTTACCAACTTTATTCTGCTTTGGAACGAGGAGCTTGTCTGCAGCCTGGGCTGCGTCTCCGCGGTGACTGTGGGTGTGGCAGTTGCCTGGCAGCCTCGTCCTCCCCGACCCTCGCTTCATTTCTGAGGATTTCCCTAAAAAGGGACCAAAAATTACCTGGAAATAGATTGGTATGGAGGGGCTGTTCTTGAGTGATACTCAACACCGCACAGCTCTGCAGGACTGGTATCTGTGCGTACTCTTCAAAGGCCGGGTAAGTTCAAGGGATATTCAGATGGGAGGCTTTTTCTCCCCCTGTAAAAGTTAACCTTTTTTATTTTTTAAGATTTTGTTTATTTATTTGACAGAGACACGGCGAGAGAGGGAACACAAGCAGGGTGAGTGGGAGAGGGAGAAGCAGGCTTCCCGTGGACCAGGGAGCCCGATGTGGGGCTCGATTCCAGGACCTGAGATCATGACCTGAGCCAAAGGCAGATGCTTAATAGCTAAGCCACCCAGGCGCCCCAAAAGTTAACATTTTCAACACACTGAAGTGCTGGGAGTAAGACTCCTTGCCTTTTGCATGGGGGACCATTGCCTGGGTCTCCCCAAGGACTGTGGTAGATGATCTGTCCAGTGCGTCCATCGGAAGGGGTGGCAGCATGGCCTTACCAGAGCTGGGACACCTCCATCCTGGCGGTTTGGAGAGGTGAGCCCTTGCTATCCAAGTGCAGGTCATTACCGTACTGAAGGCCTCTGTTTGTTACAGATGATAAGGGGACGCTTGAAAACACGCACACTGTAAAACGCTTTCATTCATAGCCTTTCTGCCCAAATCACCCCGCCCCCACCGCAGCCCTTTTGGAGGTTAGTCGGGGGCCCTTGTAGGCAACGTCCTGCGACTCCGTGAGTAGGAGCAGCTGTGGAGACCACCAGGCCTGGGCCTTGAACTGTCTGAGTGACACACGGGCTCTGGCTCCAGACAGTCTGGGTTCAGATCCTGCTCCACATGTGAGCTGGGTGACTTTGCATGACTTATTCAACCTGTCGTGCAGTCTCCCCCTCTGTACCGGGGGGTGATTAACTGTGCCCTTCTCATGGGGCGCTTGAATTAGAGATTTCAGCTATTTTAATTAATAAGAAAGCTAATTTAAACGGATATTAAATTAATGTAAACTTTAAAACATTTACTGCAGTGCTCTGCAAACGTGCGCTCGGATTTATGAAGAGATGGTCCCATCTGAGGAGCGGAGGAGGAGTTTCTGGGACCGACTGGGGTAATAAATGTCTCGGCTCATATACTTTCCCCGGCACCAAAATCCGAAGCCGGACTTCCTGAGAGAGGAGATAAAAGTTCAGCTTAGAAGTGTACTGTGCTAAACCTTTGTCTTAGGAGTTGATAAAAAGTTAGAAGAGTGCGTGTACATGTGTGTATATTTGGCTTTCCTTAGACTTCAGGGACCACAGCAAACAAAACTCTTTAATATTCCTTGACTGTTTTATTTGTGAATAGAACAATTAGCTGAATTCAGATTATTTGGAGTATGTGTCAGATTTTAGAGTAGCTACAAATCAGTTGGGATTTTCTTAAAACAGAGTCTATAATTCAGAAGCTCAGAACGGAGGCCAGGAAGCTGGATTTTCGGCCAGCTCCCTGTGCCCCCGACGCCGCTGCTTCCAGAGGCGCTCCCTGAACGCGGATGTGGTGCTTCAGCTGTGCGCGCCTCTTCCCAGCAACAGCCCCCTTATCCCCGCATCCTCCAGGGACAGCAGCATGGGACCCTGAACCCATTGAGAAACCGCGGTAGCTACTTGTCCTCTCCGAGCGGGGCTGGGAGGAGGGGTGGGCGGGGCAGACCTGCTTCTGACCACACTGCAGACCACGGGCCTCCCCCACGGCCCTCCGTGCGGCCGGCGGGCATTCAGGACATGAGGTCTCTGCTGCGGTGTCCTTCCCCGCCGCGGCAGCACAGACCGCACTCAGCTCCAGCTCGGTCCCTCCGGGCGCTCAGCCCCCAGTGCTCAGCCCCCAGTGCTCGCAGCTGCTTCCCTTCTCCCCTCCTCGCTGAGGACCCAACAGCCACAAAAGGAGAAGAGCAGAGGGAGGAGAGGCCTCCCCGTGGGGTGGGGGCCCGAAGAAAGGCCTGAAGGGGCGGTCCTGCCACGAGGAGAAAGTTGAAGGGGGAATTTGGGGATGTTTTATTTATTTATTTTTGTGGATTCTCTTTCAGCAATCTGGTTCAAATGTTGCCTGGTGAACTGGAGAGACTGGGGGCTGTGGGGTCTCAATTCAGCACACCCCAAAGATGTCAGCAGAGGCTTTTGGTCTCCTTGTGAGGAAGAATTCAAGGACAGACCTTCAGCACAGCAGAGGAGTGTGACACAAACAGGAAAGTTTACTAAAGCAGAGTCCACTCGAGACGTGCGAGCAGGCCGGCTTGAGAGAAAGAGCTGCCTTCCTGAGTTGGAGTTTTGCCTTTTGTTCTTAAGGGAGGGACATACTCATTATTGGAGGTGGGCATTTCTTGCAGCAGGATTTTGTGCCTTTTTCTTATTTGACCAGGGGTTTCCAGGCGTGGTGCCATTGTGGGCATGTCTGGTGGGATCCGGCTTCTTGCAGATACTGCCCGGACGGGCCTCTGACTCCCCACAGCTGGCCATGGCCTCCTCCTTGGGATGTGCTGAGTTGAGACCCCAGGGCCCCTGGTCTCCCCGCTGGCCTCCGGGCATCTGTTTAGAGCCTCATTAACTGCCTGCTCTAACAGTTTCAGTAATATTTGTGAAGAAAACATTAAAGACTCAATTTCCTGGGACACTTGGGTGGCTCAGTTGGTTGAGCAGCTGCCTTCGGCTCAGGTCATGATCCCAGAGTCCTGGGATCGAGTCCCACATCGGGCTCCTTGCTCAGCAGGGAGCCTGCTTCTCCCTCTGCCTCTGCCTGCCATTCTGTCTGCCTGTGCTCACTCGCTCCCTCTCTCTCTCTCTGATAAATAAATAAAATCTTAAAAAAAATTATTTAAAGACTCAATTTCCAAATATCCCCTTTATTAAAATTAGTCATAAAATAACACTATAATTTATGAATCTATTAATTAGTTATTTTCCATTTTCCAATTAGAACATGGCCTGTTTGGCGCAAAGATACCAAAAGAGACAGCAGAAACAAACCAAATGAAACCCAGAGTGTCTTTGTGAGTGTTCGTTCCTCCCCAGAGTTGGGGGCTTTCCTGATTGCTTAGTCTTACAGCTGGCTTTCTCTCGTGGTGTGCACAAAAGATACTCAGACCTGACGGAAGAACCCTACCTGGCCCGTCTGAGACTCAGATTATCTGTAAATTAGGAAGTACTTGCACATAAAAGCGTGTATGCATTATTCAGAAAGCCTGCCGCGGTTCTCTGTGGGTGGTTGTTGCTTTTCCAGTGGTTTTGAAACATGGTTCCCTGTTCCTTTTAGTCTCCGTTTCATTTGCAGACTACGGCTTGAGTCAGATCTAAGGATATTCGATGTGGATCAAGAGAGTGCTGCACGTGTGTCTCATATATGCTTTGGTTTTTCCCAGCAAGGCCCAAGACCACCGAAGGTGCTCAGGACACTGATGGCCTGTCCTTATGTGTGCATCCCCAGACAAACCAATCCTTCGTTTCCTTTGAGGTGGGAAATCCTGTGGGAGAGCTCGGCATCGCGAGGAATATTCTCATACACTTCCGCGAGGCTCTCAGTCTCCTGAAAGCACCACGTGCCTAGAAGGAGCACGTGTCCCTTCTCTTCTCATTTGAATGATTCAGTCTTTCATTTTTTCAGTCAAAAAATTTTATTCCAGCCTTATATCAATAACATCAATTAGTATAACACCAAATTAAGACAAACGACCCATAAACTACCCCCCAGATTAGTCCCACCCAGAGAACATGACCAGTAACCCTCAACAGCTGAAGTCAGGGTCAGGTCTGGATGTCCGCAGAGTTCAGTAGGTACACCTCTGAGGGGCCATGCTGGTTCCACGCACCCATTTCCAGACGACCCCCAGGTGTTGGTAGGCAAGTGACTCAGATCCTACAGCTGTGCCAAGAAATGTTGATGCAAAATGAACAAACCTTTTAGAATTTCTTTTAAAAAGGGAGAGTTTTTTATTCAAACCCAAGTGAGGGCTACTGCCCAGAATACCGTGTGCATGACGAAGGGAGTGCTCTGGTGAGGGGGCACTTGGTGTAGGGCTAGATTCAGGTTTTTACAGAAGTTACAAATCATTAGACAAAGGGCATTTCAGCAACCTGCAGGGCTTGTGTTCCTGTTTTAGTGTCCGCAGGCTGCGCGACTCACAGCAGCCAGGGACATCCGTCCATGCCTTTGTGTTCTGAATGCTCCTTTTGGGTTATTTTCTTTAGGGAGGCAGATGTACAGACTGCTGGGGCTAGAAGCAGAGCCCGCGGCCCGAGGTTTGAACGGGTCTTCTGACCTGGGTAAATGTTGGTGTAGAGCTTCCCCAGAGCCCAGGGGCAGCGCCCACACGCAGGGACGGGTGGACACTTGGGGTGCACCTCCCAGCAAGGGGGTCAGGCTGAGGGAAGGGATGAAACAGCCGCCCGCTGAGCTTGTGCACTGACCGCACAGTCGCCCCGCGGGAGGAAGGCGCGCGTGGTTCCCGCTGGCCGTCAGAGCCGCGGCCCCGCGCTGCGGCGGATACTCGGCGCGCCGGGGGCCCTCGTCTCCGGTTTCCTGCTCGGTGCGTGGAGAGTTGGCGTCTTGCTCCCGCGCACAGGAGGCCGGAAGACAGCGGGGCGATGCCCCCGACTCACGGACTCATTCTCGCGGCGTGGAGGGCGGGCAAAGGCCGCGCGGGTCTCTGGCAGGAAGTCCCGTTCTGCGGGGGCGGACGCGGGGCGGGGGGGATTTCTAGGTCTGGGAGAAGCCGGAGCAGCCGCGAAGCCGCCTGCAGAGTGCCCCGCGCCGGGAGGGGGTCGGTGCGGCCTCGGCGGACAGGGTGCGGCGTTCTGGCGGTGCGCGCTCGGCGGGAGCCCCCTTCGGCCGGCGTCAGTGCGGTCTCGGTCCTGCGGTGACGGCGCCGAGCGCGGGGGACCCGGCAAGGTAAGCCCCGCATCTTGGGCCTGGTCCCGACGCTGCTGCTGCCGGTGGCTGGCGCTGCGCTGGTGCGGACCACGGCCCAAACCCGTGTGCTCCTGAGTCCGCCTCCGGGAGAAGCGCGGCGCGCTCGCGGCGGGACTGGCCCCGGCCCGGGTTAGCGCAGCGTCGGTGGGCCGCGGGGCCCGTGCGCGTCAGGCTGTAGTCCCGAGCACGGCCGCAGGCGGCGCCCGCGCACCATCCCGGCGCATGCGCGTCCTCCCCGCCCCGCTGCTCCGAGGCCGCGGGGCCCGTGCGCGTCAGGCTGTAGTCCCGAGCACGGCCGCAGGCGGCGCCCGCGCACCATCCCGGCGCAGGCGCGTCCTCCCCGCCCCGCTCATCGGGGCCACGCGGTGAGCAGTCCCGGCCCCGCGCCCACCGTGCACCCGCCTCGCAGTCCCGGCCCCGCGCCCACCGTGCACCCGCCTCGCTGATGCGCCTCCGGGTCGAGCATTGGTTCTGTGGGTCGTCTCGCACTTTGGTCTCTTAGGTCACGTCCCTCCCTGGAAGCCTCTGTGTCCACGGAGCCCCGGGGGCCGACTTCTGCTTTTGTTCCCCGGCTTTGCGGGGCAGGTGCGGCCGCAGGTTCTGCCGCGGGGCCGGGGTTGCGGCCCGCGGTCTCCCGCCGGGTGGGGAAGGCCTCCTGCCGCAGGCCTTAGTCCTGCATCGGGGGCCGGTTGCCGTCCGCGCTGAGCGGAGCGGCCCGGTCCGTCCCCTCGCTGTGACTGCCGCGCCGTCCCGCCGACACGGCTCACGGGGCGCCTCTGTCGAAGGCTGGTCAACCTCAAACCGGGCTTCGTCCCGGGACGCGTGTGACCACGGGGAGCGTGTGCGCGGTACGGCACCGCGAGTGCGGCCGGAACCCCGGCCTGCGGCGCCGCCGAGCCCGCTCGTTCCCGGGTCGCCTCCGCACGGATTTTACCACTATTTGCTCGGGTCCGTGAAGACGACTGTGGGCGTTTTCGCAGGGGTTGTGTCACCGCTATTGTGATGAGATTCTATTTAGGGCGCCTGGTTCGAGTGTCTGCCTTTGCCGTGGGTCGTGATCCCACGTCCCGGGATAGAGGTTTGCGTGCGGCTCCCCGCTGCAGGGAGCCTGCTTCTCCCTCTGCCCTCCTCCCGCCGTCCTCTCAATCCGTCTCTCTCTCCAATAAGCAAAATCTTTTTTTTTTTTTTTTAAGTTGAGAGATTTTAGTTACTTGAGAGCTCACGCACACAGGCATGCCCTGCAGGGTGGGCTGGGAGCGGCAGAGGGAAGGGGAAAATCAAGACTCCCCGCTAAGCAGGGAGCAGGACAGAGGGCTCTGTCCCAGGACCCTGAGATCATGACCTGAGCCGAAGGCAGACACTGATCCATTTAACCTACTCCGCCACCCAGGCGCCCTATTGGGGTTGCGTTAGATGGGTAGATTGCGTTGGGTAGTATGGACATTTTAAGGATAATTGTTCTCCCACTCCATGAGCATGGCATGTGTCAAATTGTGTCATCACCAGTTTCTTTCACAGTATTTTATAGTTTTGACAGTACAAGTCTTTCACCTCCTTGATTAAGTTTGTCCCTGCGTATTTCATTATATTTGGTGCAACTGTAAATGGGACTTTACTTAATTTCTCTTTTTTAGTTCATTATAAGTGTACAGAAATACAGCAGTTTTTCTGTGTATTGATTGTTTTTTGTGACTTTGTTAGGGTCCGTGATCAAAGGAACGAGACTGATACAAAGCCAAGGTCAAACAAAACTTTATTTCGCGCCAAGCATCAAGAATCAAACTGACCGGTCAGGACTATCTCTTACAAAAAGGCGAGGACGATGTTCCCGACAAGGTCACTCCCAAGAAGGCCGCTCCTGACGAGGCTGCTCCGCAGATGAGGCCGCTCCATGATCAGAGCCGCTCCCAAGAAGAGGCCACTCCCAAGATGAGGCCGCTGCTCCATGAGGTTGCTCCCCAGACAGGGCCGCTCCCAAGAAGACGCCATTCTGGACAAGACCGCTTCCCGGACAAGGCCGTTGTCAAAGAGGCAACGATGACAGCGACGATGACGAGGAGGACAACCCGGATGACACAGACTCTGCTCCCCACGATACCACTCTGACAAGGCTGCCACCCAGAGGAAGCCACCGCTGCGGACGAGGCCACTCGTGGCTCGCGGTGGCGAGGCATTTTGCAGCAATGCTGCTGGCTGCTAGGGGCCATTGACATCTCAGGGCCACTGGCGTCTCGGGACCGCTGGCATCCAGGGGCTGCAGGTGTCAGGACCGCTAACCGCTGGGCCGCTGGACTGCTGGTGTCTTGGCACCTCTGACATCTAGGGGCTGCAGGCGTGGGGACCGCTGACCACTGGACTGCTGGACCGCTGGTATCTCGGGACCGCTGACTGCTGGGCCGCTGGACCACTGGAGTCTCAGGGCCGCAGGCATCGAGGGACCACTGACAGCTGGACCACTGGTGTCTGGGCAGCTCGAGGCTGCTGGAAGCTGCACATGGCTGAAGACTGCAGGTGGCTCAGGGCCGCCGGAGGCGGGGCCTCAGGCGGCTTGAAGCTGCAGGCGGCTGCTCGGGGCCACCGGAGGCAGGACTGCCGGGGCAGGGACCGCCAGTGGTGGGACTGCTCGCGGGGGTTATAGCTCTTACAAGAGCTGTTACAGCTCCTCCACTCCACGGACTCTTCGCTCCCGTGGACTCTTCCACTCCCACCGACTCTTCTGCTCCCATCACAGCTCTCCTCTCTCCCGCTAGCCTCGCAGAGCAACCTTTATGCGGTTGGTTGAGCCCCACCCCCATACAGGTGGCCAATCGGATCTCAATTCACCCTAGTGGATATCCACATGCTGCACCGATTGGACATCTTCACCTGGCCTACCCCACCCCTACATCCGGGGTCCACAAGCAAGTTCCTCTGGGAGGGGCAGGCCCTTACAACTTCACTGAATGTATCAGTTCTAATGGTTTTCTGGTGGTGCCTTAAGAGTTTTCTCTATGTAGTGTCATGTCATCTGCAAATAGTGAGTTTCTTTCCTCCTAACCAATTTAGATGCCTTTCTTTCTCTGTTCTGGTTGCTGGAGCTGGGATTTCCGGTACTATATTGAATAAAGATGGCGACAGTGGATCCTCCTCTTGTTCCTGACCTAAGGAGAAAAGCTCTGATTTTTTTCACCATTGAGTGTGATGTTCACTGTGGTTTTTCATATATCGCTTTCATTATGTTGAGGTATTGCCTCTAAACCTTCTTTGTCGAGGGTTTGTATCGTGAGTGGATGTTGTACTTTGTCATATACTTTTTCTGTGTGCATTGAAAAGATATGGTTGTTACTTTTTGTCTAGTTGATGTGAGGTTTCCTGTTGATTGATTTGCAAATATCAAACCACACTTGCATCTGAGGGATGAATCCCACTTGATGGGATTGATGCATGCTTTTTAAAGTATGTTCTTTTATATATACTTCTATATACAGTGTATATAAAGTATGTAAAGTGACACTTTAAAAAATGTATTTTTGGATTCAGTTTGCTAATACTGAATACTGTTAAGGATTTTTGCATCTGTTTTTGTCAGGGATATTGGCCTGTGCTGCTTTTTTTGTGGACTAACATCAACTTACGGAGGAATCCGTCTAACTCGGCTACATTAACTAAAGCTCTCCAGTGTCCTAGGTACAGAATAATTTACCTCCTTGAAGTTGCTCCGGCCCACAAGCCTCAGATGTTTGCAGTAGATTAGTAAGGGGCTCTTTATTTGAGAGAGATACGTGGATCAGAGAAAAAAGCAAGAGACTATCAGACCATGCTTATCTGCCTAACCCTTGGCAGGATTAGGCCTGCATCAGTTCAAACCTTAACCAACGGGGGCAATACCCTTGACCAGGCCTCATAGCTCCCAACAAGTCCCAGTAGTTCACTTTTGCCCTTGCTTCCCTTGCCTTTGGCGATGTTTCTAGGAAGAAGTTGCTGCAGCTGAGGTCGAAGAGGTTTCTGCCTTTGTTCTCCTTAAGAATTTTGATGGATTCCTCTCTCACATTGAGGTCTTTCATCCATTTTGAGTCTATTTTTTGTGTGGTTTAAGGACATGGTCCAGTTTCATTCTTCTGCACGTGGCTGTCCAATTTTCCCAACACCATTTGTTGAAGAGACTTTTTTCCCATTGGACATTCTTTCCTGCTTTGTTGAAGATTAGTTGACCATAGAGTTGAGGGTCTATTTCTGGGCTCTCTATTCTGTTCCATTGATCTATGTGTCTGTTTTTGTGCCAGTACCATACTGTCTTGATGATCACAGCTTTGTAAAGGAGCTTGAAGTCTGGAATTGTGATGCCACCAACTTTGGCTTTCTTTTTCAATATTCCTCTGGCTGTTCAGGGTCTTTTCTGGTTCCATATAAACTTTAGGATTATTTGTTCCATTTCTTTGAAAAAAATGGATGGTATTTTGATAGGGATTGCATTAAATGTATAGATTGCTTTAGGGAGCATAGACACTTTCACAATATTTGTTTTTCCAATTCATGAGCATGGAACATTTTTCCATTTCTTTATGTCTTCCTCAGTCTCTTTCATGACTACTTTATAGTTTTCTGAGTACATATTCTTTGCCTCTTTGGTTAGGTTTATTCCTAGTTATCTTATAGCTTTGGGTGCAATTGTAAATGGGATCAACTCCTTAATTTCTCTTTCTTCTGTCTTGCTGTTGGTGTATAGAAATGCAACTGATTTTGGTGCATTGATTTTATATCCTGACACTACTGAATTCCTCTATGAGTTCTAGCAATTACGGAGTGGAGTCTTTTGGGTTTTCCACATAAAGTATCATATCCTCTGCAAAGAGTGATAGTTTGACTTCTTCTTTGCTGATTTAGACGCCTTTGATTTCTTTTTGTTGTCTGATTGCTGAGGCTAGGACTTCTAGTACTATGTTGAATAGCAGTGGTGGTAATGGACAGCCCTGCTGTGTTCCTGACCTTAGGGAAAAGCTCTCAGTTTTCCCCCATTGAGAATGATATTCAGGTGTGTTTTTTGTGGATGGCTTTTATGATATTGAGATGTGTACCCTCTATCCCAACACTGTGAGGAGTTTTGATCAAGAAAGGATGTTGTACTTTCTCAAATGCTTTTCCAGCATTTGTTGAGAGTATAATATGGTTCTTGTTCTTTTATTAATGTATTGTATCACATTGATTGATTTGTGGATGTTGAACCAACCTTGCAGGCCAGGAATAAATTCCACTTGGTCATGGTGAATGATTCTTTGAATATACTGTTGGATCCTATTGGCTAGTATTTTGGTGAGAATTTTCACATCCATGTTCATTAAGGATATTAGTCTATAATTCTCCTTTTTGATGGGGTCTTTTTCTGGTTTGGGGATCAAGGTAATGCTGGCCTCATAAAATGAGTTTGGAAGTTTCCCTCCCATTTCTATTTTTTGGAACAGTTTCAGGAGAAGGGGAATTAATTCTTCTTTAAATGTTTGGTAGAATTCCCCTGGGAAGTCATCTGGCCCTGGGCTCCTGTTTGTTGGGAGATTTTTGATGACTGCTTCAATCTCCTTACTGGTTATGGGTCTGTTCAGGTTTTCTAATTCTTCCTGGTTTAGTTCTGGTAGTTTATATGTCTCTAGGAATGCATCCATTTCTTCCAGATTGTCAATTTTGCTGGCATATAATTGCTCATAGTATGTTCTTATAATTGTATTTCTTTGGTGTTGGTTGTGATCTCTCCTCCTTCATTCATGATTTTATTTATTTGGGTCCTTCCTCTTTTCTTTTTGATAAATTTGGCCAGGGGTTAATGAATTCTTTCAAAGAAACAGCTCCTAGTTTCGTTGATTTGTTCTACTTTTCTTTTGGTTTCTGTTTCATTGATTTCTTCTCCGATCTTTATGATTTCTCTTCTCCTGCTGGGTTTAGGCTTTCTTTGCTGTTCCTTCTCCAGCTCCTTTAGGTGTAGGGTTAGGTTGTGCACTTGAGACCTTTCTTGTTTCTTGAGAAAGGTCTGTACTGCTATATACTTTCCTCTCAGGACTGCCTTTGCTGTGTCCCAAAGATTTGAACAGTTGTGTTTTCATTTTCATTTGTTTCCATGAATTTTTTTCAGTTCTTCTTTAATTTCCTGGTTGACCATTCATTCTTTAGCAGGATGCTCTTTAGCCTCCATGTATTTCAGTTCTTTCTAACTTTCCTCTTGTTATTGAGTTCTAGCTTCAGAGCATTATGGTCTGAAAATATGCAGGGAATGATCACAGTTAAGACCTGATTTGTGCCCCAGGATTTGATCTATTATGGAGAATGTTCCATGTGCACTAGAGAAGAATGTGTATTCTGTTGCTTTGGGATGGAATGTTCTGAATATATCTGTATGCCCATCTAGTCCACTGTGTCATTTAAAGCCTTTATTTCCTTGTTGATCTTTGGTTAGATGAATCTGTCCATTTCAGTCAGGTGCTGTTAAAGTCCCCCCACAATTACTGTATTATTGTTGATGTGTTTGATTTTGTTATTTTTTAAAAAGATTTTATTTATTTATTTGACAGAGATCACAAGTAACCAGAGAGGCAGGCAGAGAGAGAAGGGGAAGCAAGGCTCCCTGCTGAGCAGAGAGCCCGATGTGGGGCTCGATCCCAGGACCCTGGGATCATGACCTGAGCTGAAGGTAGAAGCTTTAATCCACTGAGCCACCCAGGTGCCGCGATTTTGTTATTAATGGATTTATATAATTGGCTGCTCCCATGTTAGGGGCATAGATATTTTAAATTGTTAGATCTTCTTGTTGGACGGACCCTTTAAGTATGATATAGTGTCTTTCTTCATCTCTTATTATAGTCTCTGGCTTAAAAATCTAATTGGTCTGATATAAAAATTGCCACCCCAGCTTTCTTTTGATTTCCATTAGCATGGTAAATTGTTTTCCACCCCTTCACTTTAAGAATTTTATTTATTTATTTGACAGAGAGAGATCACAAGTAGGCAGAGAGGCAGGCAGAGAGAGAGGAAGGGAAGCAGGCTCCTGCTGAGCAGAGAGCCCGATCGGGACTGGATCCCAGGACCCTGAGATCATGACCTGAGCCGAAGGCAGTGGCTTAACCCACTGAGCCACCCAGGCGCCCCACCCCTTCACTTTAAATCTGGAGGTATCTTTGGGTCTAAAATAAGTTCTTGTAGATAGCATATTGATGGGTCTTGTTTTTTTTTTTTTTAATCCATTCTGTTACCCTTTGTCTATTGTTTGGGGCCATTTAGCCCATTTACATTCAGGGTAACTATTGAACGATATGAATTTAGTGCCACTGTATTGCCTGTAAAGTGACCGTTACTGTATATTGTCTCTGTTCCTTTCTGGTGTATGTTACCTTTAGGCTCTCTCTTGGCTTAGAGGATCCCTTTCAGTATTTCCTGTAGGGCTGGTTTGGTGTTTGCAAATTCTTTTAGTTTTTGTTTGTCCTGGAAGCTTTTTATCTCTTTCTTTTCCAGTGACAGCCTAACTGGATATAGTATTCTTGGCTGCATATTTTTCTCATTTAGTGCTCTGAATATATCATGTCAGTTCTTTCTGGCCTGCCAGGTCTCTGTGGATAAGTCCACTGTCAATCTAATATTTCTACCATTGTATGTTACACACTTCTTTTCCCAAGCTGGTTTCAGGATTTTCTCTTTGCGACTAAGACTTGTAAGTTTTACTGTTAGATGACGGAGTGTGGGCCCATTTTTACTGATTTTGAGGGGCGTTCTCTGCACCTCCTGGATTTTGATGCTTGTTCCTCTTACCATATTAGGATAATTCTCTATTATAATTTGCTCCAAAATACCTTCTGCCCCCCTCTCTCTTTCTTCTTCTGGGATCCCAATTATTCTGATATTGTTTCATCTTATGATCTCACTTATCTCTCACATTCTCCCCTCATGGTCCAGTAGTTGTTTCTCTTTTTCTCAGCTTCTTTATTCTCCATCATTTGGTCTTTTATATCACTAATTCTCTCTTCTGCCTCATTTATCCTAGCAGTAAGAGCCTCCATTTTTTATTGCACCTCATTAATAGCTTTTTAAAAAAAATTCAACTTGGGGGCGCCTGGGTGGCTCAGTGGGTTGAAGCCTCTGCTTTCGGCTCAGGTCATGATCCCACGGTCCTGGGACCGAGCTCCATGTCGGGCTCTCTGCTCAGCAGGGAGCTTGCTTCTCTCTCTCTGCCTGCCTCTCTGCCTGCTTGTGATCTGTGAAATAAATAAATAAAACCTTTTATAAATAAATAAATAAATAAATAAATAAATAAATAATTCAACTTGGTTAGATTTTAGTTCTTTTATTTCTCCAGAAAGAAATTCTCTAATATCTTCCATGCTTTTTCAAGCCCAGTTTGCACCTTGAGACTCGTCATTCTGAACTCTAGTTCTGACATATTACCAGTGTCTGTATTGATTAGGTCCCTAGCCGTCAGTACTGCCTCTTGTTCTTTTTTTTTTTGTGGTGAGTTTTTCCGCCTTGTAATATTGTCCAGATAAGAATATATGAATGAGGGCGCCTGGGTGGCTCAGTGGGTTAAGCCGCTGCCTTCGGCTCAGGTCATGATCTCAGGGTCCTGGGATCGAGTCCCGCATCGGGCTCTCTGCTCGGCAGGGAGCCTGCTTCCTCCTCTCTCTGCCTGCCTCTCTGCCTACTTGTGATCTCTCTCTGTCAAATAAATAAATAAAATCTTTAAAAAAAAAAAAAAGAATATATGAATGAGAGAATAAAATACTAAAAGGATGGCAAAGACCCCAGATAAATATATGCTAACAAAACCAGAAGAGACCCGAAACTGTGGGGAGAAGAATGGAGGAAAAAATTAAAAAATAAAAAAACACACATATATTAGACTGGTGAATAGAACAGAAAAACCCACTTGATTTTGGGTATATTCTCATCTCTTAGAAGAAACTACCTTCCAGAATTTTAAAGAAAAGAAAACTTACATATACAAAAATAAGGGTAAACATGGTGAAGGGATGTAATATGACTGTAAAGATGAAAATTTAAAAAGATTCTAAAAAAGGAATTGATAAGTTGGTTGGAAAAAGAAGGGGGAAAAAGGAGAGAGTATGATCAGGCTGGAGCTAGATTTAGGGTATATTTTGATTAAAACCTATATGTTTACAAAAAATAAGGTTAAATACAATGGCGGGATAAAATATGACTATAACAATGAAAATTTTAAAAGGTTTTTTAAAGGTATTGATAAAATAGTTTAAAAAATTAGAAGAGAAAAGAGGAAAAGTTAAAAAAAATAGAATAAGACAAAAATAAATTTAAAAAATTTTAACTTTGCAGGGCACTTGGGTGGCTCAGTGGGTTAAGCCTCTGCCTTTGGCTTAGGTCTTGATCCTGGTGTCCTGGGATTGAGCCCTGCATCGGGCTCTCTGCTCAGCGAGGAGACTTCTTCCCTTCCTCTCTCTGTGCCTGCCTCCCTGCCTACTTGTGATCTCTGTCAAATAAATAAATAAAACCTTTAGTCCTGCAAAGTTAAGTTTTTTTTAAAGGATCTTGGGGGGAAAGCCATGAATTCTATGCATTGTTTTCCCTTAGCTCTGGAGTTCCACTGTTCTTCTTGATCGGTCAGCTTGATCTTGGCTGGATGTTCTTGCTCATCTTCTGGGGGAGGGGCCTGTTGTGGTGATTCTCAAGTGTCTGCCCGAGGCGGAACTGCACCGCCCTTGCCAGGGTCCAGCTAAGTAATCTGCTTGGGTTCACTCTTGGGAGTTTTTGTTCCCCGAATGCTTTCCTTGGATCTCTGGAGGACAGGAATGAAGATGCTGGCCTCCCTATCTCTGGCCCAGAGGAGCCGAGAGCTCAGGGCCCTGCTCCTCAGTGAGCCCTCGGAGAAAAATGCTCAGTCCCTCCTGTATCCCTGGTCTCCGGCCACGCTCTGAGCACTCTGACTGAGCATTTCTATCTCTGGCGCATGGCCCTATGCCCTGCTGTGTGCTCCCTTATGCTGTTCTTCCCAGAGGAGGAAGAAGGGGGTCTCCCTGGATCTGCCACTTGTGGGGTCCCTGCTCGAAGAACAGTGGCCAGAGTGTCCCTCGCATCAGGGTTTAAGGTAAGCCCGAACTGAGAGCTCACTCCTTGGCTCTGTCTCTGTATTTGGCTTCCCCACTCTGATGCCTGGGGGCTCTACCACACTCAGGCACCTCCAGTCTTTCTGTGACTCCATGGGACCTGAGACCACACTATCCCCCAGAATTCCCCAGAGGCTCTACCCCCAATTAGCTTCTGGAGCAGCATCCCTCGGTGGAGCAGACTTGTAGAAGTTCCGATTTTGTGCTCTGTTGCTCTGCCGCTTTCCGGGCCTGGTCCCTCCCCACCGTGGTCTATCTTCCCGTTGCTTCTGATTCACTTCTCTGAGCGTCTTACCTTCCTGAAAGTAGTGATTTTGTTCCTAGAATTGCTGCTCTTCTGTCTCCTGTTGAGTTTTTAGGTGTTCAGAGTGGTTTGATAACTATCTAGCTGATCTCCTGGGACCTGATGCTGTTTCAGTCTCCTACTCCTCCACCATCTTGCCTCCTCCCTTGGGGGCAAGAGCTGACATTTTATCTTGATTTTGGCCATTTTAATTAGTATGTGTCTTGATGTGGACTCCCTTGGGTTTAAGAGGGTTCCCCTTTCTCTGCTTTCTTGCCAACACTTGTTTGTGTTGTGTTGTTGATTTTAGCCATTCTGAGGTGTGAGGCAGTATCTCATTGTGGTTTTGATTTGTATTTCCCTGATGCCAAGTGAAGGGGAGCATCTTGTCATGTGTCTGTTGACCGTCTAGATGTCTTCTCTGAAGAAATGTCTGTACATGTCTTCTGCCCATGTTTTAATTGGAGTATTTGTTTTGTCAGTGTTGAGCCATATAAGTTAAGTTGGCTACTAACCCTTTATCTGATACTTCATTTGCAAAGACATTCTTCCATTCAGTAGGTTGCCTCTCAGTTTTCTTGTTTCCTTTGCTGTGGAGAACCCAGTGGTTTATTTTGGCTTTTATTTACCTTGCATCAGGAGAATAATGTTGCTATTGATGATCAGTGTCAGAGAAATCACTGCCTGTGTGCTCTTCAAAGATTTTTAGGGTTTCAGATCTCACATTTAGGTCTTTAATCCATTTTGAGTTTATTTTTGTGTGTGGTGAAAGAAAGCATTCTGGGGCTTCTGGCTGGCTCAGTCAGTAGAACATGTGGCTTTTGATCTTGGGTTGTGAGTTCAAGCCCCACACTGGATGTAGACATTACTTGAAAATAAAAGCTTTTAAACAATTTTTTAAAAAATGCAAAGAAAGTAGAAATACAAAGCGATCAGAGAGAGTGAGTGTGTGTATGTGTGTGCATTTTAAGCAATGTCTATACCCAAGCAGTTTTCCCAACACCATTTGTTGGAGACACTCTTTCCCATTGTATATTCATTCCTCCTTTGTCAGATCGACTATAACTGTGGAGTTATTTCTGGATTTTGTGTTCTCTTTAATAGATCTGTGTGTCTGTTCTTATGTAGTACCATACAATTTTAGTTACTACTACTCTGTAATATAACTTGATATCTGCAATTGTGCTATCTCCCATTTTGTTCTTTTTCAAAACTGCTCTGGCTCTTTGGGGTCTTTTGTTTAGGAAATTTTGAAATTTTTTCTAGTTCTGTGAAAAATGCTATTGGTGTTTTGAAAGGGATTGCGTTACATCTGTAGGTTGCTTTGCATAGTATAGATGTTTTAACACTATTTGTTTTTCCAGCTCATGAGCATGGAATGCCTTTCATTTGTGTTGTCTTGAATTTCCTTCATCAGTGTTCCATTATTTTCCGAGTACAGGTCTTTCACCTCCATGGTTACATTTGTTCCTAGGTATTATTTTTGGTGCAGCTGCGGGGCTGTTTTCTTAATTTCTGTTAGTTCATTACAAGTGTATAGAAACTCAGTGGGTTTCTGCTTACCGATTTTGTGTCCTGCTTCCTTATGAATTTATTTCTCAGCTAAAGAAGTTTTTTGGTGGAGTCTCTAGGGTTTTCTATATATAGTATCATGTCATCTATAAACAGGAAGAGTTTTATTAATTACTTACCAATGTGTATGCCTTTTCTTTATGTTGTTTAATTTCTGCGGTGAGGACTTCCAGAACTATGGTGAATAAAAGTGATGAGAGTGGAATTCCTTGTCTTGTTCCTGATCTGAGGAGAAAAGCTATGTTTTTCACCACTGAGTATGATGGCTGTGGATTTTTCATATTAGACCTTAATTATGTTGAGATCTGTTCCCTTTGGACCTATGTTCCGGAGGGTTTCTGTCATGAATGGATGTTGTATTTTGTCAAATGTTTTTCTGCATCTATTGAAATGATCATAAAAGCATTTTTAGTGTTTTCCCTTATTAATTTGATATACCATGTTGATTGTTTGGTGAATATTGAACCACCCTTGCGTCTAGGAAATCAATCTCACTTGATAGTAGTGTATTATTTTTTTAAATATATTGTTGGATTCAGTTTGCTGATATTTTGTTGAGGATTTTTGCATCATGTGCATCATGACCTACTTATTACACAAAGGAGGCTAGCTAGGGGCCTCCCTCTCCTACCGGTTCCTGCAAGATATGCCCCGAGATCTCGTGAGAGTTGGGCTGGGATTTCATGAGATTTGCCCCAAGATGATGGGAGATCTGGGAATAGAAAGAGGTGGCTTGGTTTTGGGAGTGCAAGTCCCAGACAGATCACCCTCAAGTCAGCAGCTTGGGAGAGCCTCGGGCGATGGCCTGTATTCTCAGATGAGCCCGCTCGTGCGCACATTGCTCCATCCTGCCAGGACTGCCCTCCTGTTTCTGCCACCTCTACTCTACTGTGAGTAAGGGACCACAAGGTCCATTCATCTCTATTTCTGTGCTGTAGCCTCTAGTTCCTTTTTTGGTGGTGTCTTTATCTGGTTTTGGTATCATGGAATGATTTGGAAGTTTTCCTTCCTCTTTTTTTGGGATATTCTGGGTGTAGAATTGGTATTAACTCTTCTTTAAATGCTTGGTGGAATTCTCCTGTGAATCCATCTGGTCCTGGATTTTTGTTGGAGATTTTTGATTACTGATTTAATTTCTTTGCTGGTTATGGGCATGTTTGAGGTTTTCTCTTTTTTTTCCTGATTGAGTTTTTTTTTCTTTTTAAGATTATATATATATATATTTAACAGAGAGACAGATCACAAGTAGGCAGAGCAGCAGGCAGGGCAGGGGGTGGGGAGCAGGCTCCCTGCTGAGCAGAGAGCCCAATGTGGTGCTTGATCCCAGGACCCTGGGATCATGACCTGAGCCAAAGGCAGAGGCTTAACCCACTGAGCCATCCAGGTGCCCCTGTTCCTGATTCAGTTTTGATAGTTTGTGCTTTGAGGAATTTATCCATTTCTTCTAGGCTGTTCAGTTTGACATACAGCTTTTTCTCCATGGGCTTTATGTCCACTTCACCCTGCTGGTGACTTCTCCTTTCCTCCCATGAAGATGCTGTTGTTACTTGATTTGCTTCCTGTTTCCTCAGTTTTCTTTACTCTTAGCTGCTTCTGCCAGTTCCGAGTCCCAGCAGCACACAGCTTTCCATTTCAGCCTCCAGAGGCACTGCTTCCCCCGTTTCTCCTTTACAGTACCCCCTGCCAGCGCGCCGGCCTGGCCCTCCTCTCCTGCCCACCATCTGGTCCAGTTTTATAGCAGCACTGAGGTTTTCAGCCTGTTATCACCTAAGGTCTTTCTTAGATCATCTTTATGTCATGGGCTCTGCCTGGATTTTCTTTTTTTTTTTAAAAAGATTTTATTTATTTATTTGAGAGAGAGACAGTGAGAGAGAACATGAGAGGCGAGAAGGTCAGAGGGAGAAGCAGACTCCCCATGGAGCTGGGAGCCCAATGTGGGACTTGATCCCGGGACTCCAGGACCGTGACCTGAACTGAAGGCAGTTGCTCAACCAACTGAGCCACCCATCTGCCTGGATTTTCAACTGCAGATTTAGCACCACCCTGTGTACTATGACAGCACTTGCATTTTTAAAAAATCTCCACAAAAAATTAATTTGTGCACTGAAAGAATGAACTGTACCTCTTTAATCAATTCAACAAATGATTTCCCATATCTCACATCAAACATTAGTCATAGAAAAAGGTAACACTCAAGTTCAACATTTTTACAGATAATTTTTGAAAAATTACTTGTTACAGTAGTCTTTGAAACTCTACACAGATGCTCGTCTTTTTAAAAAATATTTACTTAATAATTCCATTACATGCATCAGGTTTGCTTTGGAAGGGTACAATCGGATTTGTACCTGTGATATTTTTGTCCTGTTAATATTGGCATCATGTTCATTTTTTCTGCCTTAATCTGATGGATTAGCGTTGTGCTCCAAGTAGAAATGTGCAACGTATCTCCGAAACTCTAGGAGGTCTAGAGCGGTGCCCGGGTTACAGGCTCTATGTAGTTGCCAGGCGTTGTTCATGGCCACATCAATTATGTAACTCACCAAAATTGAGTACCATTTCTTGCTTCTTATTCTCACCCTGTACTTGGAAATGATTTGATCCATTTTAGCGACACCTTCCCTGCACTCACCATACAGTTTCACTAGGGCCGGCTGAGCTCCCTGGTGGACGTCCTCCTCATTAGTAGAACCCCTGAACTCCCGGGCTGGTGCTATGCCCACAGCGTTGGAGCACAGACTGATAATGCCATCGCCATGCCAACGACACAAAATTATCTCTTCATTTTCTTCTACTCGGAAATCAAAATATCCCTTCTTCATTTTCCTCATATGTTCTGCATTCATGAGGGGACATTTTTCAGTCCTGTTCTCTCGAATTGTTCCTGTTGCCCTCAGTCCTTTTTTCTTCAAGGCTGACACCAATTTGATACTCGTAAAGAAGCTATCAAAAAACAGGTGGTAGGGATACTGGCCTCTCTCTAGAAGAACATCAGCAAAATGCAGCACTAGATTCCCACCTAAACCCAGATCGACATCCTTACCCACCATCACTGCTGAGTCTTCTTGATAAGGCTCAAACCACACCAGATAACCCTGTGTGGTTGTGCCACACCAGATTTTATAGCCAATTCTAAGAGGTTTCCCATTCAGGAACTGGTCACTGTCAAAGCATTCACACATCGTCTTACCAAAATAATAGTACTCTTCCAGGGGAGCATACAGGAGGAAATTTCTATTCATTTGCTTTATGAGAGGCCTCAACTTTGTAAACTTATCTTTTTGATCTAGATGGCTATTATCTGCAAAATGTAGGTATGAGAAAATCAATTCAAATCTGTCCCTTCTAATTGCATCTCTAACCAGGTTCTGGTCAGCATCAGAGATGTCCCAGTACATTCCCCTTCGGGGACGCCTCACAAATCCACTCAAAAGCAAGATACCCAAGACACACCTTATTTCCGGAACTGTGACATCCAGGCTGACATTTTTCTGAGATGCGTAATTATTGGTTTCATTGACAATCATGTTGAATATTTCATCATCAAAAAATAACTCAAAGAGCTCTACTGGGTTCAGCTTCTCACTCTTGAGATTCAAAAGTCCAGAATCCAGCACTGACCAGCTTGGGAAGTTGGGTTTAATGTCTCTTTTGGTCCAGTTCTTCTCTGGTACATCTGACATCTTTAGCTTCTTTTGAGCGTGGTGGGCCTCAAGCTTATTATCTTCTTCCACATCTGAGTCCCCAGAGAATGCAAGGCCTTGGAGCAGTTCACTCACCCGAGCTCTGTCCTTTCTCCTCCCCTTGCGGGTCATGTCTCCTGCAGCATATTCCAAGGAGGAGATGTGCATTCGGGCCCACAAGTCACCCGGGTAACGGTCCTTCAGGGTGTTCAAATGTGCAACTGTCCTGTCAGCAGGGACAGAAGTACAAGGTGGCTGGGGCATGCCATCTCTGGAATGAAAAAAGAAAACAACACAAAAATCCTTAGTCTCACTATAACATGAATCCTGTGTGATTACCTGCTTCTCACTCCTAGGACCTAACGCTGTGGCCTCTCCCTGGCTTGTGCTCACTCCTCCCGACAACCAGCTGTGAGTCTGGAAGGAGGAGCTGGGCATCTCCGGGCAGCACCTCCCTCTTTGGGAGCAGGTGGCAGATGCCCCAAGCTCCTTTTGGCCCCAAGCTGTACCGGGCAGGCCTGTGTAGGAGGTGGTCTGCTGGGGGGCTCCTTTCCTAGCCAAGCTTCTGTTGGTAATGAAGTTGAGGTTTCCAGAATCATCTCTTTTACTCCTGTATCTCCATCAGTTCGTCTAAAACTTGGACAAGGAAGGGGGTCGTTGTTTACTGGGCTCCCTCAGCACTTCTGAGTGTGAAGGATTAAGTCTCTCCCAGCTCTACGTTCAGCTGGGGGACACACTGTTCTGGGGAGAAACTTAAGAGAAATTAAAACTTAACTGCCGTTGAACTGGTTTTTATGGGGTTTACAAGGAAGGAAGCTAATGTCACCAAGACGAGAAACATTCTACACACGTTTCTTTTTTTATCTGAGAAGTTTGGATTATCCCCACTCGTGTCCTCTTGGTAAAGAAACAGTCTAGACTAAGGGGGAAAGACACTGAAAAGAATGTTATAACTTCCGCAGCATGCATTTACTTGTTTGCCTACAGCACTTGTCCCGGGTGTCTCCAGCGCGCACGCGCGGCCCATTCGGGGTCGCCTAACGTTCCCGCTGCGGGGACCCTGTGCAGAGGCCGCCGTCCCGTCTTTTTGTCGCCGCCCCACGCCTCTGCCCTCCCATCTCACGGCCCCTCCCCGCCTCCTGCTTCCACTTCCCTTCCTGCTCAGTCGGCTGACCCCGCGGTCCGCCACCTCAGCCCCTCCCTGGCCGGGATCGTCCCGAGCACCTGCCCAGGGACTTTCTGCAGCCCGACTTCAGCGCCGGGTCAGGCCGCCATTGGGGCTTCTCCAGTCCTCGCCCCCGCGTGGGCGCCGCTCCCTGCTCACCCTGTCGGTCTCCGAGACTCGGCCAGCCACCACCCTGTCTGGAGTCCTGCTCCCCGGCCCCTCGCTCCCCGCTCCCCACACTCCACCTCTTCATCCTTCTCAAAGCTTCAGCCCCACACCCTCGCGCCGGCTCCAGAGAGGCCCCAGAAGGGCTCAGGCAGAAAGTGCCGCTGACCCTGCTCCCGCTCCCGCCACACCCTCCCCCCCAGCTCTCGACCCTCTCCGGCGCCCGCGTGGTTCCTCCTCGGCCTCTCTCCTTCCCACCTCATCTGCAGCCCCAGACCCCCGCCCAGCCCCGAGTCCCGTCCAGATGGCCCCTCCCCGGCCCCACGCTGTGCCCTCCCGGTTGTGCCCTGCAGGGACAAGGCACTTCCTGACCCGGTGGAGCCAAGGGAAACCGGGTGGAAAGCCGGAGCGTAAGCACAGCGGCTAGAGAGTCCAACACCGCTCTTCCTCCGCCTCTCCCATCAGCTCATCACTGATCCTGGATCCACACCGTGTAGCTCGTCGGGCCTGTGACAGAAACCCGAGCAGCTTTCCCAGACCATCTGCTCGGGGACAGTGGCAGGCTGCGACTGTCCTGCCAGCAGCCGGTGCCTCTTCGAGTCAGCTCGTCAGAAAGCCAGGGCTACCGGAGGCAGCTGCGGTCCAGTAAAGGCCGGAACCCGGTCCACGCCAGTCCTTCCAATCCCGTTCCCGATACTCGGTGCCACCAGCCTCTTTCCGCCAGACGTCCCCGGAGTCCCTTTCAGCCAGTGGGAAACGGGAAGCCGGGCAGGGCCTCCGGGAAGCCGTCTGCACTCTCGGTCCCGGGAGGGCACATGTGTAGAAGCGGCCTCCTGCCCGCTGTAGACCTAGTACTTGGCGCCGCAGGGACCGTCCTGCAGTCACGGGGGTCAGAACTGGGTGATGACACCGGCTGGCGAGTAGGAGCCTCCTCCGGCTGGTCTGAGCACAGGCGGTGCTTCTCTCCGCGAGTCCAGGCAGCGGTACTGAGCAGAAGCGAACCGAGACACGTCCTCGGACTGGGCAGTCCTGCGGCCGGTAGTCTGGCCCAGAGAAGTGCCCCACGAGGGCGTGGAGCGGAGTCAGCCGCGCGCAGCGGTGTCCCTGCCGAGGGCCCGCGGGCTCCGTGGCGGCTGTGAGTACTTGGACACACGCGCAGGTCTGAAAACGTGCCAAAGTGCGTATTTTATACAAACACATATTGACGATGGACGCGCCTCATGGCCCAGAATGGTGGGAGGAGGAAAGGGGAGCGAGTAGCAGGAAAAGGAGGTAAAGCAACTGTGGCTGGCGGGGCCGCAGCGGGTGGACACTTGGGGAGTCAGGTTTCTGGGCTCTGAGGCCAAGCGCCCCCGGCGGACACCACCGGATTCCCACTGCACGCGCACGAGGACTCACAAAGCGTCATCTCCTTCGGTGGACCTTGGCTCAGGCCTGTGGACTTTATGAACAGTTTCACTTTTCTTAGGATTTAAGACATTTCCGCTCTCACTCAGCTGCGGTTTGGAGCCCCCCCGCCGCTGCCCTGAGGCAGGCTAATTTCCCCGCAGTATTTCCTTTCTCCTCTCCTCAGCTCCGAGGGGCTCATGGCTTCACCCGAACGCAGCCCTCTGCCTCTGACCCGGTCCCTCCTGTCCTGCGTGAGGAGTCCCCGTGCTCCATGCCCGCAGTCGGCACCAAGCACCCGCTGCTGTCTTTACTTCCTTCACCACCAGCCACTTTGCTAACGCGAGGTCTCTCTCCACCGCCACGACAGGCCTCACTCTTGTCTAAATTCTCTGCCTTCTCTGGCTCTTCTGTGGTTCTACAAAGACCTAAGTGCGCTCAGGGAAGGAGGAAAGGTAAACGGAGTCAGGATGGGATTCTTGGAGGCAACTGTGCCCAACTGAAGGTTTTGTGTAATGCGATACTGGTAGGTCGCGGTGACTCGGGCCTCCCGCGGTGACAGAAGTGAGAGTTACTGGTCCTGCACTGTCCCAGGGAAGCAGCTGTGGACCAGTGGACACTCACCTACTGGCTGTTCCTGGGGCCTCAGCAGCGTGCTCCGTTTCTTGAGAAGTTTCTGTCTTTGCATTAAATAATCCATCTTCAGTTACAACTTCTTCAGCTAAAATAATACAATTTATATGTCATCTGTTGCCTGAATTAAGAAAGAGGAAAACAAAAATTTCCAGAGTAGGGAACAGAATTGTCTTTTTCAGGGAGCTCTACGGCCAAGGTGGGGCTCAGACTCACAACCCGAGATCGGGAGTCGCCTGCTCTACTGCCAGAGCCGGCCAGGCGCCCTGGGAATAGGATTTTCAAATTAACGTAATCATCAGGCGTCCCAGGAGTGCTGTCCCGCGGCCCTACAAAGTCTGGCACAGTACGGGAAGATAATGAGGAAGGTCAGTTAGCTGGGAAGAGGGTCTAGCAAGATAAAGCACATTTAAAGAAAATTATGTGAGGACAATAGTCTTTTTGGAGCGTGAAGAGAGCTTCTCTGAGGTAAAGAAGGGATCAGGCAGAGGCGTGTGTGCAGTTTCCAGACTGGAGATGTCTCAACCGGGCACTTACGTGGAACCCTTTATAGGAAAGAAGACGGGAAGCAGAGGAGTCGTGAGGGGGTCAGGGAGTACGGAGGGATGAGCGAGAAGGTGACCAGAGCCAGTAAGCTGAGTGATGAGTGACGGAAGAAGATGAGGGGATGTGAAAGGGCAAGGGCTGGGACAAGTCCGCAGGCAGAGGACAGAGAAGGGGAAGGGAGAGCGACGGGCTGTCGGGAATGTTGGCTCACAAGGGTCATTCAGAGCTAATGCCAGGAGAAGGTGCGCACAGACACAGGACTGGCCAGAGGCTGCCCTCACCCATCAGACAGACATCTGGAACCTTCTCCTGAGCCGACTTCCCATGGGGGCTCCCGGGGATCTGACTCAGAGGTGGCCACTGCTCTGTGACAAGGGCCTGGGTGGCTTCTTCCTCAGTCTTCACTGATGTCTAAAAAGGCAAAAGACGGCCTCTTAGTCTTCCCTGTGGTAAAGCTGGGGGTCCTGTTGTGAAGGGCGCGTCCCCCCACTCCAGGGGCAGTGGCGCAGCCCCCCCCACAGGGCCGTGCTTTCGCTGAGGGTCTTGGCGGCGGGGGGGGGGGGTCATCCTTGCCCCTCTCCTGGCTGCTGGTGGTTGGCAGGAATCCGTGTTCTCTGGCTTGTAGATGTGTCCCTCCCGTCTGCCTTCACACAGCCTTCTCCTAAGGACAGCACCAGACCTGCGCCCGCCCTGATCCCGGACGACCGCATCTCACCTGCATCCCATTTCCAAAAGTGTCTTTCCAATAAGCTAACGTTCACAGGTACCTACAGTGCTAGGGCTGCAGAGTACCTTTCAGGGGGACACAGTGCGACCCACAGCATCAACTGTATTGATTTAAAAACATGTAGATGACTTCTTCTCTGTACAGTTATTTTCCTAAAGATAAAATATTCGTTAAGAATAGACGGCACAAGAACTAATTAGAAGCCACAAGAAAGGACCAAGGGAGGGGAGGACTCCACGAGGACTGACTCCACGTGCTTTGAGAAAACCGATTCAGCGACACAGGCCTTGATGGAAGACTTAATAATTAGGTAAATGACTAGGAAAATGACTGAACCACTGAGAGGCTAAGGGGTGGTGACGGGAAATTTTGCGTTACCATCGTTACCATCCTGAAGGTCAGGTCTGTGCCAGAAAACCAAGAACGGGAAGGAAGAATCCTGGAAGCCAGGTGGGGGAGATACGGCGGAGGCCCCCAAGATAAAGCGCACGCAGGGGTCTGCCTCTTCCCTCTCACACTGAGACGTGGCTGTGCCTCCTGTCACAGCGCAGACTAGGGCACGCGCAGGTCACCCACACGGGCCCCGCAGGAGGCATCCGTGCCCTGACCCGTCACAAGCTGCTGGAGAAGCTCCCCACGGTGAAGGCCGCCAGCCTGACAAGGGCAAGGAGGAGATGGCGGGAAAGCGGGCTGCCACCCGCCACACCCCTGTGAGCCGGGCACCCTGCTCACCTGGGACCCTGCTGTGTCCTCACCTCTGACTGGTTGCGGGGGAGCAGGCCCTGTGGGGGAGGAGACGGGCGTCCTGTCTGAGCCACCGGAGCCTGGAGCAGTGCCCTGGGGGGGGGGGGCGCTGCACAGCCTCTAACATGCCTGAAACTGAGGTGGCGCGCCACAACTGTCCCCATTCTGTCCGGAACCTAGTTCTAAAACTGCAGGGTCCCCCACCCGCACGACCGAGTGCGAACTCTTCAAGTGCTTTATAGCAGTGCCCTGTCACATAAAGCGAATTTTAAAGTCACAGATGAAAATAAGCAGGAGGAAGAAGCTAGTGCTCCAGGGAAACCTGAGCCGGGGCGGGGGGGGGGGGCAAGGGGAGACGGGACTGCAGGAGAGCTGCGGGAGCGGAGCAGACAGCAGCAGCGGCTGTGTGCGGGTGTGTGCGGGGCGCGGGGGGCTCTCTGGGAGACGAAAACCCTCCCACAGACGAAGCCACTGTAGGCAGGCGGTGGAAAGGCGGGCAGTCCGCCTCGTCGGAAGCCGCCCATCCGAAAGGGACCCACAGTGATCAAACAGGAAGGAGGACTGCAGGGGCCGGGCACCGTGCTGCTGCTTGAAAAGAGGATTTCCCGCGCAGAATAATCCCGAGTCCAGATCCTCATCTCCATTTATCCTGGCAGGTGCAGGGGCATCGGAGCGAAGTGCAGCGACAGGGGGAAGTGGAGAGCCATCCAGGGGAGATGGTGCAGCAGGGCGCGCTGAGCTTACCTGGTCCCGTGGGTAGGACGAGGTCGCACCTGCTTCAGCGCACACAGCCCAGAAAATGCCGCAGAGACTGGCAGGACAGACTCTCGCAAGCGAAATGCAGAGAAGCAGCCACGTGAGAGAAGACGGGAGGGCGGAGGTGCGGTCAGCAGGCAGACAGACCCTTGCCACTGTCTGTGGAGGGGGGCGGACACCCTGGGCACCGAGAGGGGAGAGCAGCAGACCCCGCCTGGCCTGGGAACCACGGCAGGAGATGAAGCCCAGAGCCTCTGGCTTCGGAAACAGAGCAGCCGGGTTCCCCCAGGGCATCCGATCAGGGGTGCTTCAGCGGGGACTTTAAAGATCCCCTGCTGAGCTCTGGGAAAGGCGGGCGGGAGGAGACGGGAGCCCCGCTGTCTGCCACCAGGAGACGCAGAGCAGCATCAGTGTGAGAAATGCCCGCGGTCTGCGGGCACGAGCTTTGTGTGCCGCCCTCTGAGTGTCCTGCAGCCAGTGGGGGCCGGGCCAGTGCTGCGCTCCCCGCAAGCCTCCGCCCCCTATTCGCCTCCAGCCACAGTCCCTCCGAAGCAGTTCTGGGCGCTGCAGTGCCCTCCTCCCTGGGACCTGGATGGCCCTGCCACACCACAAGGCGCGTCCACATGCTCAGGGCCTCCCAATCTGGCTTGTGGCAAGAGTTTTCTAAAGAGGCTCCTGGCCACCCCTCACGGCCAGCCTTACCCACAAGCTGCCAATGCCACAGCCCTGCCCCCTCCAACGCACCCTGAGCCCAAGCCCATCCAGACCCAGGCCACATGCCTGGCAGTGTGCCAGCAGTCCCCAGAGGGGCCAGCCCCACTCTCCCCCGGGGCAGAGCGGGGCAGACATCTGCTCTGAAGCTGCGCGGGGGTGGACACGGGGTACCTCGCGACTCGGTGCCACTGCCTCTTTGGCAAACACTGGGACAGTCTCAGCTCGAGCCCGAGGCAGCCTCAAACTGACTCACAGGGACCTAACGAGGCTCCAGCAGGCGGAGGGAGCCCCGAGGGCATGCGAAGCTCCCCCAACAGCCCTGGGGCGCACACAACACAGACCCCCCACGCATGTGTCCTGATGAGTGGGGCACGTTGCCCAGCAGGCGGAACTCCCCACGAGGCCGCTGCTTAGAAGAGCCGCAGACAGCAGACCGTCCTAACACCGGAGGAGAGACAAATGAGACCGAGAACATGGTCCAGATGAGACAGGCAAGTAAAGTACCCGACAGATTCAAGGTAATCACTGGACTTCAGAGCAGAGGATCTCCATGAGACCCTTAAAGAGACAGGAAAGATAAAAAAGAACCAATCGGAGGAGAACAACAAATTAAAAATACACGAGAGGGAATAAAGAGTAGACAAGGAAGCAGAAAAATGGATCCATGACCTGGAGGATAGAGGAACAGAAAGTAATCAAGCCGAACAGAAAGAACAAAGATGAATAAATGATGAAAATAGATCAAGCATGATAACTGACATTAGAGGAATCGCAGATGTGAGGAAAGAAGGGAGGCAGAAAATTTCCTTAATAGCTGAAAATCTCCCCAATCTGGAAAAGGAAACGGGATTCCAAATCTAGAGGCACAGAGAGCCCCCAGTGAAGTCAACCCAAAGGTGGTCTGCACCAGCACACACGGAAATCAGGAGTGCCTGGGTGGCTTAATCAGTTAAGCCTCTGCCTTCAGCTCTGGTCATGATCTCTGGGTCCTGGGATGGAGTCCTGAAGTGGGCTTCCTGCTCAGTGGGGAGCCTGCTTCCCCCTTTACCCTTCCCCCTGGCTCATGGTTGTTCTCCCTCTCTCAAATAAATAAATAAATAAAATATCTGGGGGATAAAAAGACACATAGTAATTAAAATGGCAAAAATTCAGGAAGAGAAACTTTTAAAAGCAGCAAAAAGAAAACCATTACATACAAAGAAAAACCACCTAAGGGTATCAGCTGGTTTTTCAGGATAAACTACACAGGCCAAAAGGGAGTAGCGAGTTATATTCAAAATGCGCAAAGAAGGGGCGCCTGGGTGGCTCAGTGGTTGGGCCGCTGCCTTCGGCTCAGGTCATGATCTCAGGGTCCTGGGATCGAGCCCCACATCGGGCTCTCTGCTCGGCGGGGAGCCTGCTTCCCTCTCTCTCTCTCTGCCTGCCTCTCTGCCTGCTTGTGATCTCTCTCGGTCAAATAAATAAATAAATAAATCTAAAAAAAAAAATGCATAAAGAAAACAACCTGCCACCCAAAATATTCTATGCAGAAATGCTATCACTCAGAATGGGAGAGGAAAAGCTTCTGAGACAAACAAAAGTTATAGGAACTTGCCACTAAACCAGCCGGACAAGAAACGGTGGAGGGACTCTTGAGTGGGAAGGGAAGCCCGTACTCAGAAATAGGACAGCAGGGAGGACGCGAGGAAGAAAATCAAGTGTAGCTGTAAAAGTCAACCAAGGAATCCACAAAGCAGAAGGATGTGAAATATGAAACCACATACCAAAACCGCGGAGGGGGAAGAGTAAAGAATGGGTTTAAACATAAGCAGCCGTCGACTTAACACAGACTGCCGGGTGCAGATACTATGCACAAGCCTAATGGTAACCACAAATCAAAACAGTGAATTGCAAAAAACGAAGGAATCCAAGTAATCTTACTGAAGAAACTCAACACACCATGAGCAAAGAAAGCAAGAGAGCATGAGGCGGACGGAAACTCCCGGCTCCAGCCCCTTTTCCGCCCCTGGCTCCCCTTTGGCCAAGGAAAGACCAAATAGCCATCCCATTTGACTAAGACAAGATAACAAGTCTTTGCTCCTGCTGAGACAAGAAAAAGACCAGGTGCCCAGTCCTGTTTAAATAAGAAAGAGAAACAGCCCCCTAAGTGATTTAGCACTCTCTTGACTTACCTCCACATAGATTATACTTCCAAGTGGAAGGGCCATTTGGCCTTGAGAGACCTCAAAAACACCCTGTCACCATCCCCCATTGCCTGTAACCATAAAAACTTCTCCTAACCCTGTCCGGTGCTCAGTCTTTGGGAACGATCCCACTGGGCCCGCTAGCGCTAATAAAGCTGTGTTCTCCCGTCTCTCCGTGTGCCATTTCAGTTTCCTCAGTCACCTGGGATTTTCCGCAACAAGCAGAAAAGAACTTTAAAAAACATAAAAGAGTAACAAAATGGCTCTAGGCTCTGTGTACATACCTATCAATAATTTTTGACTGTAAAAGGAATAAATGCTCCAATCAAAACACAAATGATGGCATGGACAGAAAAGCAAGACCCGGCGCTATGCTGCCCACAAGAGACTTCAGCCCTAAGTCCCAGGCGGATGGGAAGTGAAGAGACAGAAAAGCAGTCATCGGGCAAATGGAAGTGAAAGGAAGCGTGGGTAGAACACTTCTATCAGACAGAGTATACTTGAAAACAGAGACAAGAGACAAAGACAGATATTACATGATAGGAACAATCCAACAATAAGATATACCATTTGTAAATGCTTATTGTATCCAACATGGGAGCACCTAGATGTATAAAATAGTTAATAACAAACATGAAGAAACTGCGAGTAATGCAGTAACAGCAGGGGACTTGAACGCCCCGCGCACATCCCCGGACAAGTCACCCAAACAGAACATCAACAAGGAAACAGTGGCTTTGGAGGACACTCTGGACCAGACAGATCTAACAGAATCAGAACATTTCATACTAACGCAGCAGAATACACATTCTTTTGAAGTGTACACAGAATATTCTCTAGAATGGATCACATATTAGACCACAAAACAAGTCTTACAAATTCAAAAAGACTGAAATCATCGTTTCAATAAATGCAGAAAAAATACTTGACAAAGTACAACATTCAGTCGTGATACAAACCCTCAAGAAGGTTTAGAGAGGACATACCTCAACCTAATAAAGGCCATATATGAAAAAATCAAAGCCAACATCACAGTCAGTGGTGAAAACTGACTTTTCCCCTAAGATCAAGAACAAGACAGGAATTTCCACTCTCACCACTTTTATTCAACGTAGTACTGGAAGTCCTTGCCACAACAATCAGGACAGGAAAAGAAATCAGAGGCATCCAAATTGGTATGGAAGAGGGAAACTATTTGCAGTGACATGATATTCTATAGAGAAAGCTCTAGAGACCGCCAGGAACCTATGAGAACTAGTAAATGAATTCAGTAAGGTCACAAGACACAAAATCAGTATGCAAAAGTCCACTGCATTTCTATACATACACTTGTAAAAAAGTAGCAGAAGGAGAAATTAACAAAACAGTCCTATTTACCACTGCACCAGAAATAATGAAATCCTGGGAACAAACTTAATTAAGGAGGTGAAAGACCGGTACTCTGCAAACTACAAACCCTGGGTGAAAGAAACGGACAATGAGGGTGCCTGGGTGGCTCAGTGGGTTAAGCTGCTGCCTTCAGCTCGGGTCATGATCTCAGGGTCCTGGGACCGAGTCCCGCATCGGGCTCTCTGCTCAGCAGGGAGCCTGCTTCCTCCTCTCTGCCTCTCTGCCTACTTGTGATCTCTCTCTCTCTGCCAAATAAATAAAAAAATAATCTTAAAAAAAACAAAAACAAAAACAGACAATGACCCAATCAGAAAGATACTCCTCCTCATATACTGGAAAAAGAGTACCTGGTAAAATATCCTCACTATGCAAAGAAACCTACAGATTTAATGCAATCCCTATCTAAGTACCAACGTATTTTTCACAGAACTAGAACAAATAGTCCTCAAATCTGTGTGGAACCACAAAAGTTCCCAAATAGCCAAAGCGATCATTAAAAAGAACAAAGCTGGAGGTGTTATAATCTCCGATTTCAAGCTCTACTCCACAGAGGCAGTAACTAAGTAAGATACTGGCACAGAAATAAACACACACATCACCAGAGCAGCTAGAGAGCCCAGAAATAAGCCCATGATGTTATGGTCAATTAATTTTCGACAAAGTAGGTAGAACATGCAATGAGGAAAAGGCAGTCTCTTCACAAGCTGTGCTGGGAGAACTGGACGGCCACACAGAGGATGGAACTGCCACGCTTTCTGAAACCATACACAGAAACTGTAGACAAGAGCGCAGGCAGTATTGTGTCTGAAATTGTCCATAACATTTTTTTATATGTCCCCAGTGGCCAGGGAAACAAAAGCAAAAATAAACGATTGGGGCTTTATCAAAATAAAAAGCTTCTGCACAGTAAAGGATACAATCAGCAAAACTAAAAGAAAACCTACCGAATGGCAGAAGCTATTTGCAAATGACATCCAAAATATATAAAGAACTTAACACCAACAAAATAAATAATCTAACTACAAACTGGGCAGAAGACACAAACTGGCATTTCTCTGAAGACAACATACAGATGCAAACAGAACCATGAAAAACATGCTCAGCATCACTCAGCGTCAGGGAAATGCAGATCCAAACTAGGAGATACCACCTCACACCGGTCTGAATGGCTACAACCAAAAACTCAAGAAACAAGTGTTGGTGATGATATGGAAAAAAGGAACCTTTCTGCACTGTTGGTGGGAATGCAAATTGGTACAGCCACTGTGGACAACAGTATGAAGTTTCCTCAAAAAAATTAAAAACAGACCTACCCTACAATCCAGAAATCCCACTACTGCATATTTACCCAAAGAATATGAAAATGCTAATTCAAAAGGATATAGGCACCACTGTGTTTATACATCATAGTGGCCAAATTATGGAAGCAAAGTGTTCCTCCACAGATGAATGGATAAAAATATGGTATATTTCTATAGTGGAATATTACTTGGCCACAAAAAAGAATGAAATCTTGCCATCTGCAACAACATGGAAGGATATCTAGATCAATATGATGCTAAGTGAAATAATTCATAGAAAGACAAATGTCATATGATTTCACTCACATGTGGAATTTAGAAAATAAAACAAAGGGAAAAGAAATCAAAACAGACTCTTGGAGTGCCTGGGTGCCTTAGCTGGTCTGCCTTTGGCTCAGGTCATGATCCCAAGGTTTTGGGATCAAGCCCTGCACTGGGTTTCTTGCTCAGCGGAGAGTCTGCTTCTCCCTTTCCCCTTTCTCCTTTCTCCTCGCCCTGCTCATGCTCCCTGTTGCTCTCTCAAATAAATAAAACCTTATACAGGAGGCAAGAGATCCCCCCAAAAGATCCACCTAAGGTGTTCCACACCAAGACACATAGTAATTAAAATGGCAAAAGGACATCATAAGGAGAGAATTTATTTTTCAAAAGATTTATTTATTTGAGAGAGCATGACTGGGAGAGGGGCAGAGGGAGAGAGAGAAGCAGACTTCTAGCTAAGCGGGGAGCCCAGTGTGGGGCTCAATTCCAGGACCCTGAGATCATGACCTGAGCTGGCGGCAGAGATGCAGCTGACTGAGCCACCCAGCATGCACCTGTTTAATGAGACTCCAAACTTTAACCCTGTAAGATGTTGCCACATGATCTCCCCATTCCTCCCTCACGCTCCTGCTAAATAAACCCTACCCTTTAGCCATGCTGGTTGACTTACTATCCCTTGAAAATACCAGCACAGGAAAAGGGATGCCAGTAGCCTAGGAAGTGGTCTTCAGTTCATGTAGTCTCAAGTAACCTGGAGAAATGTGCTGGGATGATAACTGGTAGGCCTTTAGCTAGAGTCTCTAGAATACTGAGGAGCTAAAAGGATATATACTTTTTAAAAAGCACTTGAAAATGACAAGACTTGCTTCCTGAGGGCCCAAAGAGCATTCTCATCCCGATCACACACACCATAGCAGTGGTGTCTCCCTGCAGGGATGCAGGAAACCGCAGCAGGGCATCACTCTGCCCAGATGACCGCTGGCTTCTGGCTTCTGGCTCTGTGAGCCATCTCGGGCAGCTTTTAAGAATTCACGTACCTGAGACTGTCTCTTCAATAAATGGTGCTAGGAAATTGGACAGCTAGGTATAGCAGAATGAAACTCGACCATTCTCTCACACCATACACAAAGATAAACTTGAAATGGATAAAAGACCTCTATGTGAGGCAGGAATCTATCAAAATCCTAGAGGAGAACATAGGCAGTAACCTCTCTGACATCGGCCACAGCAACTTCTTTCAAGATATGTCTCCAAAGGCAAAGGAAACAAAAGCGAAAATGAACTTTTGGGCCTTCATCAAGATCGAAAGCTTCTGCACAGCAAAGGAAACAGTCAACAAAACAAAGAGGCAACCCATGGAATGGGTGAAGATATTTACAAATGACACTACAGACAAAGGGCCGATATCCAGGATCTATAAAGAACTCCTCAAACTCAACACAAAACGTCAAAAAATGGGCAGCAGACATGAACAGACACTTCTCCAATGAAGACATACAAAGGGCTAACAGACACATGAAAAAATGTTCATCATCACTAGCCATCAGGGAGATTCAAATCAAAACCCCACTGAGATACCATCCTACACCAGTTAGAATGGCCAAAATCAACAAGACAGGAAACCACGTGTGTTGGAGAGGATGTGGGGAAAGGGCAACCCTCTTACACTACTGGTTGGAATGCAAGTTGGTGCAGCCACTTTGGAAAAACAGTGTGGAGCTTCCTCAAGAAATTAATAACAGAACTTCCCTATGACCCTGCGATTGCACTACTGGGTATTTACCCCAAAGATACAGATATACTGAAAAGAAGGGCCATATGTACCCCAATGTTCATAACACCAATGGCCACAGTCGCCAAACTGTGGAAAGAGCCAAGATGCCCTTCAACAGACAAATCGATCAAGATATAGTCCATATACACTATGGAGTATTACGCCTCCATAAGAAAAGAGGAATCCCCAACTTTTGCATCAACGTGGACAGGACTGGAAGAGATTCTGCTGAGTGAAATAAGTCAGGCAGAGAGTCAGTTATCATATGGTTTCACTCACTTGTGGAGCGTAAGGAATAACAAGGAGGACACTGGGAGAAGGAGAGAAGTTAGTTGGGGGAAGTCGGAGGGGGAGATGAACTATGAGGGACTGTGGACTCTAAGAAACAAACTAAGGGTTTTGGAAGGGTGGGGGGTGGGAGGTTGGGTGAGCCTGGTGGTGGGTGTTAAGGAGGGCACGGATTGCATGGAGCACTGGGTGAGGTGCATAATGAATCTAAGAACACTGAAAAAATTAAATTAAAAAAAAAATCATTGAGAAAAAAAAATTCACTTATATGAAAGAATCTCCCATCCTATGACCGCTGTTATCTTTTGGTCAATCATCCTCACCAGTCTGACAACTGCCCACTTCCATTCATTCCCCCGCTCCTATCTCCAGTGAAAATGAAACTGCTTCCAGCAGATGAATATTCTAAGTAAGTGGTAATGTCTGCCCACTGTGGGGCTCCCTACCACCTCTCAACTTCACATAAACCATTCTGGGGCTTTATTGTAATGCTGGCTTTTCATAGCTGAGGAAATAATATAGAACCATCAACCATGAGGCACCTGGGTGGCTCAGTCATTAAGCATCTGCCTTTGGCTCAGTTTGTGATCCCAGCGTCCTGGAATCGAGCCCCACATCGGGCTCCCTGCTCAGCAGGGAGTCTGCTTTCCCTCTCCCACTCCCCATGCTTGTGTTCCCTCTCTCGCTGTGTCTCTTGTCAAATAAATAAGTAAAATCTTAAAAAAAAAAAAAAAAGAACCGTTAGCCATGTAAGTAGGGTAATATCAAGGCCTATTTATGCTGTATGCTGTGGGTAAACACCACAAGCAATGTGAGCCCGATACATTCTCCTCTCCCTCTGATGACATTATTACATGAACCATTTACTCTACACTTACTGTCAAAATACCAATATTCACAGATTATCACTTCTTGGGGGTTCTTCTGGTAGAGCTCTGGAGGTTCACACTTCAAGCCAGTTACCCTGGGCAGGAGCTGGAGGCTCTGACTCTCCAAAGAGGCTCCTTGATACTCTGACACCAATGGGTACATGTCCTGTCCCTGAGTACAGACACAAGCCTGAGGACAAAAGGTTCACCTTGAAAAGGCATCCTGGTGGGAAGCAGACTGCACAGTACTTAGGGACATCTTGCAGAGGGCCAGATGAGCCGCGGTCCTCTTTTAAAGCGGCAGCGAGTAAGACAGAGGAGCAAGACAGGACGGTCATCCGTGCAGTAGACAAGGACTGCCCATGCACCAGGACTCGGACTTTGTTCCACACGCGGAGCTTGTGGTGACAGAGCAGAGGCAAGGCCCACGCAGAGTCGCCGCCCAGGAAGGCAGGAGAACAAACGGGGGTGGGTGTTGACGCTAGTGGGTGGGACTTTAATGAGGAACAGGGTATGTGCCCGATCTCAAACCTCTCCCAAGGGTTACTTACGAATTAGAAGAGGGAGATGGTCACTTTACACTGCAGACATCTGACAGACCCCCCTTAGCCTCATAATGGGACAACACATCACCGTGTGCCTCCTGACGGGACGCACGGAGAACACGGAGCTTCTGGGGTTTCTGGCCTAAATGCACAAGTGGGACTCCATTGTGAGAAAAGTAGAAGACAAACCCACATTTATGAGTGTTCTATAACGTAACCAGTTTGTCCTCTTCAAAAATACCAGTGTCATGACAAAGGAAGACCAGGCAGCTATTTCAGGTTCAAGGACACTAAAGGAAAGTGATCAGATGCAGCGCGAGCCGGACTGTATCCTGGGAGCAGGAGGACACTGGACAAAACCACTCCTGGGAGGATACGGCAAAATGTGAACACGGACTCCTCTGTATATCATAGTACGTAACAATTTCAATTTCCTACAACTTGATTTTTGTGTTCTGGTTACACAAAATAGTGTGCCCGTGCTTCGGAAATCCGTATTGAACACTTAAGTGTTCCTACATAAACAAGTAAGGTGTCCCCGAGAACCCCTCTGGTTGAAGAAAACACAGCGTGAGTCTGTGTGTGATCCACACACCGTGCAGGTGCGGAGAGGATGGGGGCAGCTCCCACACGCAAGGGGGCACATCAGGATCCAGCGTTCACTGGTGAATCTGGGTGAAGAGGATACAGGAGTTCTCTGTGCTACCTTTCCAGATACTTCTGTCAGTTATAAATTATTTAAAAGTAGTAAGAGAGGCTCAGTCAGTCAAACATCTGCCTTCGGCCCAGGTCATGATCGCTGGGGTCCTGGGATCAAGTGCCACATCACGCTCCCTGCTCAGGGAGTCTGCTGTTCCCTCTGCCTCCTGCTCCCCCTGCTTGTGCTCACTATGACAAATAAATAAAATCTTCAAAAAAAAAATTAAAAAGTTCAAAACTAACAGTCAGGGGCGCCTGGGTGGCTCAGTGGGTTAAAGCCTCTGCCTTCGGCTCAGGTCATGATCTCAGGGTCCTGGGATGGAGCCCCGCATCGGGCTCTGCTCAGCAGGGAGCCTGCTTCCTCCTCTCTCTCTGCCTGCCTCTCTGCCTACTTGTGATTTCTGTCTGTCAAATAAATAAATGAAATCTTTAAAAAAAAAACAAAAAACTAACAGTCAGGTATTCACCAACCTGCTGTCCTGGGTCTCCCGTGTCTTTCTCCAGGTCCTCCAGCGCGGCCACCGCCTGCTCCCCGCTCTCCGGCTGCTGCTCCCGCACCCAGGCCTGCAGCTCCTCGGGCAGGATGGTCAGGAACTGCTCCAGCACCAGCAGCTCCACGATCTGCTCCTTGCTGTGCGTCTCGGGCCGCAGCCAGCGTCGGCAGAGCTCCCGCAGCCGGCTCAGCGCCTCGCGGGGCCCCGGGGTCTCCCGGTAGCAGAACTGCCGGAAGCGCAGGCGGCAGAGCTCCTGAGCGTGGCGGCTGCTCTCCCTCGAGCCCCATGTCTGCTCCCAGGGGGGGTCCTCCTCCTCCACTTTCACAAGGCTGTCTCCGTTTTCAGGTGTGAGGCCTGGCAAAGCTTCATCCATGCTGAGCTTAAAGGAAAAGGTTCACTTAGCCCAGATCTACACTTTAAAAATGTTGTTCCACATCCGAGATGTAAGAATGGATCAATAATGTATTAATAAGAGCTTCAGAACTCCGGAAACATGTATTTTGTCCCCACCGTTTAAGTCATGCTCACAAACAGAGCCTGCTTGCCTGTGTTGCCAGTGACCATCAGAATCTATCTTGAACCCTAAGGGGGCTGAGCCGGCAGGTAAGGGACGTGAAGGATGGGAGGCAGGAAGAAGGCTCCAGCAGCCTCTGCCTCAGCCGGAGCGAGGAGAGAACTGGATCCGCGGCAGAGCCAAACCTACTCGTCTGTGTGCTTCCCACAGAGAGCCCACCTCAAATGCAGGGGAGACAGACTGTTTCCCAAGTCTCCTGTCCCCTAGAATTTCTTAGGATGAAATTTTGTCACTCCTTTCCTCAGGAGGTGGAGTCTGTTTCTTCTTCCCTTGAGTCTGTGCTGACCTAGGACTTGCTTTGGCCAAAATGTTTTGCAAAAACGGCTTTGCAAGAGGAAGCATGTCGCAGCCCTTGGCACACTGCAGCGGGCCTGCTGCGCTCTGGGAAAGCCCGGACTGGCCGTGGACGGGACCCCAGCGGCCCCAGCTGAAGTCCAGCAGTGCCCAGCTCCCAGCTGATCACAACACAGGTAACCCCACCAATAGAAATGGCCAGTCCGCCCACAGAACCATGAAAAATAATAAATTAAGGACGTTTTAAGACACTGTTTGGGGTTTCAACTAATTTTTTAACATAAGAATAGGAAACTGAAACACATGCTTCAAGGTTTTTTTCTCTCAGTTCTCTCTCCTTTTATGATCTCATTAATCCCAATTTCAGCACATCTCTATTCCAAGAATACACAAGCCTCTGGCTGACTCCAACTCACCTTTTCGTTCCTGACGCACATCATAAAATGCCAGTAGGATGCCTTCCAGATCCTCCTGGGTCATAAACTCAACACATCCCAAGCTGAAATCGGAGTCCGTCACAGCTGCACTCACTGTTCTCCCCACTCCCACTGGCATCACCACCACCCCGATGCATTCAGGTTTAAACCCTGCCCCTTTCCATAAGCATTCTGGGTCCAGGGAATCCTCCAGAACACCTCTTACAGCCACTCCCTCCCTTGTATTCCCCATTACCACCGACGACTACAATAACGTTCTGTGTGGTATCCCTGCCCCACAGCCTGCTCTATTGTCACTGCATTAGTATTTCCTAAGGCACCATTCTGACCACGTTCAACACAACTCCCCCACCAAAAACAGGGTTTCAACTCTTCCTCTGTGGACTGGATTCAGACACCCCAGGATCTGACCTTCCGTGTTTTTTTATTACTGGTTTGTCATTCAGTAAACTACCAAGCACATTATTTTACAGGCACAATGCTAACCCCAAATTAAAAGACAGTCCCTATTCCCTAGAAACCCCAAAATAAAAGACACAGTCCCTACCCCCTTTGCAGACTCCTCACGTCACTGCCATGTTGACCTGCTCGACTTTTCCCCACCCACTTTGTCCCTCATGGCCAGGACGGCCCTTACAGGAGGGCACATTTCCCAAGCACCAGTACAAATGCCCGCCTACACCTCCTATCTGACGCAGGAAACCCCTCTGTCCTCAAGGATATTCTCTCCTCAAGGAGATCCTGGATCTCTATCCAGGATATTCCCAGAAGGGCCAGCCAACCGGCCATCCAAATCCAGTCCCTCACCGGCTCCCCCCACCCCACCCATACAAGGACAGAGGCTCCTTCCAACAGCCCTTGTGAGCCTGGCTCCCGCCCCCCACCCCAAGTCAAAGGCCCCGTCCACACAACCACAGCGAGCCTGGCCCCCAGCCCAAGAAGTCAGAGGCTCCATTCACACAGCCCCAGTGAGTCCGGCTCCTGCCCACCGAGGTCAGAGGCCCCGTCCACGAGCCCCAGAGAGCCCGGTTCCCATCCCTCAATAACAGAGGCCCCAGCCACATAGAACGGCGAGCCGGGCTCCCGTCCACCCCACCATCCCCTGAGATCAGAGGCTCTGTCCACATAGCCCCAGGGAGCCTGGCTCCTGCCACCCCGAGGTCAGAGGCCCTGAGCACACAGCCCTGGCAAGACCAGCTCCCGCCCACCGGGATCACAGCCACGTCCACAAGCCACAATGAGCCCAGCTCCCATGCCTTGATGACTAAGGCCCTGTCCACACAATCCCAGAAAGCCTGAATCCCACCCCACCGAGGTCAGAGGCCCTGTCCACAACCCCAGCAAGCCCGGCTCCCGCCCGTTCCACCGCCCAAGGTCAGAGATCCTGTCCACACAATCCCAGGGAGCCCAGCTCCCGGCCTGTCCCTAAAGGCTGAGTCCGGACAGTCCCAGGGAGCCTGGCTCCTGCCTTCCGAGGTGAGAAACCCTATCCACACAGCCCCAGGGAGCCTTGCTCCCACCCCCAAGGTCAGAGGCCCCATCAACAAACCCCAGCCAGCCCAGAGCCCGTCCCTCGATGACAAAGCCCCTTCGACACAGCCATAGGGAGCCCTGCTCTTGCCCCTTCTGCCCCCACCAACCCCGAGGTCAGAGGCCCCGTCCATACAGTCCCAGGGAACCCAACTCCCACCTTCCAAGGTCAGACGCTCTGTCCACACAGCTCCAGCAAGCCCGAATCCCACCCTCCGAGGTCAGACGCCCCGTCCACACAGCTCCAGCGAGCAAGGCGCCCGCTCCTGGAGCTCAGAGGTTCCATCCAGACAGCCCCAGCGAGCCCGGCTCCCTCACCTGACGACAGAGGCCCCGTCTACAGAGCCCTAGCGAGCCTAACTCCCAGCCCTCTGGCCCCCAAAGTCAGAGGCTCCATCCACACAGGCCCACCGAACGCAGCTCCTGCTAAGGTCAGAGGCCCTGTCCACACAGTCAGAGCAAGCCCGGCTCCTGTCCACTGGGGTCAGAGCCACGTCCACAGAGCCCCAGAGAGCCCAGCTCCCCCCCACCCCACCCGAGGTCAGAGGCTGCATCCACAAGCCCCAGCGAGCCCAGCTCCTGCCCCCCTGCCCCAGCCCCCCAAGGTCAGAGGCCCCGTCCACACAGCCCCAGTGACCCCAGCTCCCGCTGCTCTGCCGAGGTCAGAGGTGCCCTCCACGAGCCCCAGAGAGCCTGACTGCTGACCCCCGATGACAGAGGCTGTGCATAAAACCCCAGCGAGTCCTGCTCCTGCCCGCCCCCCACCCCCAGGTCAGAGGCTCTGTCCACACAGCCCCAGAGACCGCAGCATCCGACCACGGAGGTCAGAGGCCCCATCCATACAGCCCGCAGCAAGCACGACTCCCGTCCCCGAGGTCAGAGGCCCTATCCACACAGACCCAGGGAGCCCAGCTCAGGCCTTCCCGGGTCATAGATCCCATCTGCAAATCCCAGCAAGGCCGGCTCCTGTCTTTCTATGAGGCCCCGTCCACACAACCACAGCGAGCCTGGCTCCCCCGCCCACCCCCAAGGTCAGACACTCTGTCCAAAAGCCCCAGGCAGTGGGCTCCCGCCTTCTGAGGTCAGAGTCCCCGTCCACACAGTCCCAGGGAGCCTGGCTCCCACTGCCCCGTCGAGGTCAGAGGCCCCATCCACAAACCCCAGCAAGCCTGGCTCTCGTCTGCCGCCGACAGGCTCTGTCCCCAGGACCCCAGCAAGCCCAGCCTCCACTCACCCAGGTCAGAGGCGTGTCCACACAGCACCAGTGAGCAGCTCCCCCGACCCCACCCAAGGTCAGAGGCGCCGTATACATGCCCCAGTGAGCCCAGCTCCTGTCCCTTGAGGACAGAGGCCCAGTCCATACAGCCCTAGTGAGCCTGGCTCCTGCCTCCCCGCAACCCTGAGGTCAGAGGCCCTGTCCACTCACCCCCACCGATCCCAGCTCCCACCCTTCAAGATCAGAGGCCTGTCCACACAGTCTCAGCAAGCCCGGCTACGGCCCACGGAAGTCAGAGGCCTGTCCATACAGCTCCAGCAATCCCGAACTCCCACTCCCAGAGGTCACAGGTGCCGTCCACACAGCCCCAGCGGGCTGGGCTCCCACCCACCGAGGTCAAAAGCCCCATTCACACAGCCTCGGCAAGTCTGGCTTCCACCCACCGAGGTCAGAGCCAAGTCCACACAGCCTCCGCAAGCCCGGCTCCCCAAGGTCAGAGGCCCCATGCACAAGCCCCAATAAGCCCGGCTTCCGTCCCTCGACAACAGAGTCCCCGTTCACACGGATCCAGGGAGCCTGGCTCCCGCCGGACGATGTCAGAGGTCTCGTCCACACATCCTCAGCGAGCCTGTCTCCTGTCAAACAAAGACAAAGGCCCCATCCACACATCCCCAGCGAGCCTGGCTCCTGCCCCTCCTGTCCCCCGAGATCAGAGGCTCCGTCCACACAGCCACAGAGAGCCCGATTCCCACCTTCCGAGGTCAGAGCCCCATCCACACAATCCCAGTGAGCCCGGCTCCAGCCCACCAAGGTCAGAGGTCCCGTCCACACACCCCCAGGGAGCCCAGTTCCCACCTTCCAAGCTCAGTCACCCCATCCACACAGCCGTAGCAAGCATGACTCCAGTCCCTGAGGTCAGAGGCCCCAGGGAGTCCGGGTCCACACAGCCCCAGAGGCTGGTTCTTGTGTTCCCAGGTCAGAGATCCCATCCATACAGCCGCTGCGAGGAAGACTCCCACTCCTCCCACCCCGCCCCAGAGGTCAAAGATTCCGTCACCACAGCGAGTGCGGCTCCCACCTTCCCAAGTCAGAGGCCCTGTCCACACAGCCCCAGCAAGCCTGGCTCCTGCCCACAGAGGTCATAGGCGACGTCCACACAGATCCAGTGAGCCCAGCCCTCACCCCTGGATGTCAGAGGTTCCGTCCACACAGCCCCAGGAAGCCCGGCTCCTGTCACCGGACGACAGAAACCCAGTCCACACAGCCCCAGCGAGTGCAGCTCCCACCATCCAAGGTCAGAGGCCCTGTGCACACTGCCCCGGGGAGCCAGGCTCCCACCTTCCGAGGTCAGATGCCCCATCCACACAGCCCAGTAAGCCCAGCTCCCCACACAGCCCAGTAAACCCAGCTCCTGCCCACTGAGGTCAGAAGCCCCATCGGAACAGCCAAGCGAGCCCAGTTCCTGCCCACTGAGGTCAGACGCCCCATCCACACAGCCCCAGGGAGCCCAGCCCCCGCCCCCAAAGTCAGAGGCCCTGTCCACACAGCCCCAGTGAGTGGCTCCCACCTTCTGAAGTCAGAGAGCACGTCCACACAGCCCTAGCAAGCCTGGCTCCCACTGCCCCACCGGGTCAGAGGTCCCCTCCCGTCCACAAGCCCCAGCGAGCGGGGTTCCCATCACCTGACGACAGAGCCCTGTCCACACAGCCACAGCGAGCCCGGCTCCTGCCCTCCCCCCATCAAGGTCAGTGGGTCCGTCCACACAGCCCCAGGAAGCCCAGCTCCTGCTTTCCCGGGTCAGAGGCTCCGTCCACGCAGGCCCAGAGAGCCTGGCTCCTGACTCCCCCCAGCTCTAAGACCCCATCCACAACGCCCCCGCACACGGAGCCCAGCTCCAGCCCTCCGAGGTTAGACGCCCAGTGCACCCAGCCCCCAGCAAGCCTGGCTCCTGCCCACCAAGGTCCGAGGTACCATCCACAAGGGCCGGGAGCCCAGCTCCCATTACCCGACGACAGAGGCTCCATCCACACCGCTCCAGCGAGCCCGCCCCCGCCCCCAGAGGTCAGAGGTTCTGTCCACACAGCCCCAGCGAAGCTGGCTTCCGTCCCCCGACGACAGAGGCCCTATCCACACAGTTCTAGCGAGCCTGACTCCCGCCCCCCGAGGTCGGAGGCCCCGTCCACACAGCCCTAGAGAGCGCATCTCCCATCTTCCGACATCAAGCGCCGTCCACAGCCCCAGCGAGCCAGGCTCCCGCCTTGCGAGGTCCGAAGCCCCGAGCCCCACCACAGCCGGCGTGACTCCCGCCCCCAAGCTAAGAAGCCCCGTCCACACAGCGCCGGCGAGCGCGGCTCCCGCCCCGCGCCCGAGGCCCGAGGCCCCGTCCACAAGCCCCCGAGGCCGGCTCTCACCGGGCGTCCGGGCCGCACGGCGGGCGGAGGCGGCTGGCAGGGCACCTGCGGCGGCCGGAGCACCCCGGGGGCGCCAGGCGGGCGCGCGACGCCTGCGGGTCCGACTGCTGGTCAGCGGACCCAGAGCTCAAGGAACGCGTCCAGCACAGACGCGGCGCCCGCCACCGGCTCGGGCTCGGGCTCGGGCTCGGGCTCGGGCTCGGGCTCGGGCTCGGGCTCCGGCTCCGGCTCCGGCTCCGGCTCCGGCTCCGGCTCCGGCTCCGGCCGCTGAGCGCGAAGGTCCCCAAGCGCCTCCTTCCGCCGCTCGCGCAGCCGAGCAGCGGCTTTTCTGGGAACGCGGTCCCGGCCTCTCTAGGATTGCGCCGCCCTTCTCTAGTGCGCCCGGAGGACCCCGCCGCCTCCCCGCGCACGCGCCGGAGGACTCGGGCGGGCCCCTCCGCTCTGTGAACCGTTTCAATTAAACACAGGATGGGGAGCACCTGGGGGGCTCCGTCGGTTGACCGTCCGCCTTTGGCTCAGGTCGTGAACCCAGGGTCCTCACATCGAGCCCCGCATCCGGCTCCCTACTCAGCGGGGTGTCTGCTTCTCCCCCTGCCTCTGCCGCTCCCCCTGCGTGTGCTCTTTCTCTGTCAAATTAATTTAAAAACAACAAGAACAAAACCCCTACAAGATGGGAGTCTCTCTTTTTAGGATACTCTCAGCTTGCTGGTTAGATGAGTGAACAATTACAATCGAGCAAGCAGCACAAATTCTTAAAATTTAAATATGCGGATTATACATGCCCAATAAAAATTAAAATTGCACAGAAACTATAAAATGAAAAGTACCCCATCCCCAAAGCTAACCATTGTTAATGGTTATTGGTTAATGGTTAATGGTACTCTGTGTATGTTTTCCCAGGACACTACCAGTCACATAGTAGCATTTAATAAACATTTGTTTAGTGAATATGTAAGCTATTTATTTTTAAACACTTATGGGTTCACATGAATTTGCTCCTTAGCCTTTTCCGTTAAGATAGTTTGGATCTTTCCATATCAGCTTATTTTTTAATAGTTTCCATTGTATGGATGCACCCCAATTTACCTAATTGTCCCTATTGTTGTATAGTATGTGTGTACTTATGTGTCTGTGTAAATGTGCATAAAGTAACGCTGCAGAGAACATTTAATATCTTCATATATTTTAATAATTCCAGCTTAAATACTACATACTGGAATTGATCTGTCAAAGAGCACGTGCATTTAAAATTTTACATACAGCTCCCTTATTAATTTTTAAGGGTACTGCTGTTTAAAAGTAAAAGAAAAATCTAATTGAAAAAATCCAGAAAAATGTGAGCATGGCTGTTCACAAAATTAGAATTATAAATGACCAATTCACATGCAAGTAGATGTTCAACTTTGATAGCAAAAGTATTCTTTTACTTATTTGTTCAAGATCCCACTTATTTGAGAGAGAGAGAAAGAGAGCAGGAGCAGAGAAGGGAGCAGAAGGAGAGGGACAGACTCCCTGCTCAGCAGAGCACCAGACATGGAGCTCAATCCCAGGACCCTGGGAGCATGACCTGAGCCAAAGGCGGACACTTAACCTACTGAGCCACCTAGGGACCCGAGAAGTATTATTTTAAAACTGCTTTAAAAAAGGACTCATCTCGGGGCGCCTGGGTGGCTCAGTGGGTTAAGCCGCTGCCTTCAGCTCAGGTCATGATCTCAGAGTCCTGGGATCGAGTCCCGCATCGGGCTCTCTGCTCAGCAGGGAGCCTGCTTCCTTCTCTCTCTCTGCCTGCCTCTCCGTCTACTTGTGATTTCTCTCTGTCAAATAAATAAATAAAATCTTAAAAAAAAAAAAAAAGGACTCATCTCATACACACCAGATTGTCAAATTTGCAAAAGAATAATTTCCATGTTTGATATGGGTATGGAAAAACGGGCATCTTCACAGACTGCTAACAGAAGGCACGGATTAGTATAACCTTTCTGGAGGGCAATTTGGCAAATGAACCCAAAGCCTTAGAAAATGTGCCTACCCCATAGTCCCATTCATTCTAGTTTTAGGAAATGAGTGAAGGAAAAGAGTTCTACAAAGTGAGCAAAGCTCTTATGTCCGAGGATGTTCACTGGAATGTTTGTGGTGACGAACTATAAATGACTAAAAATGGGAAAATATACCATAGAATCATCTTTGGGACACCTGGGTGGCTCAGTCAGTTAAGCAGCTGTCTTTGGCCCAGGTCATCTCAGGGTCCTGAGATCGAGTTCTGCATCTGCTCCCTGCCCAGCTGGCCATCTGCTTCTCCCCCTCCCGCTGCTTGTACTCTATTCCGCGCTCACTCTGATCAATAAAATCTTTAAAAATTTTTTAAAATTAAATTATCTTCCATGAAAACTTTTAGTTATCTGAGTGTCTTGATCAGGAACTTTTTTTTTTTTAATTGTTAGCAAGGTTCAGAAACCAATCAAATGGACTTAAAAGAAATCTTTAGCAGAAGCAAACAAGGGTATTCCTTGGACTCCCGGGACCAGCTGGGAGTGTGGCCGACCTCGGGAGATGAGGGCCAAGTCGCTGCTCCTGAGTGTCTCTGGGCCTTCATGGGTTCCAGCTTCAGGACTCACTGCCTTCATTACTTCTCACTGGGCTGCTTTGTTTCCGTTTGCTTTTTATGTGACCACAAAAATGGTTCCAGCTCTAGATCAGTTTCTTGTTCAAATGTTTAACAGAGACCGACCAGAGTCTGTGACCCCGTATCACCCTTTAGGAGTATCTGAATGACCAAGCTCGGCTTAGGGGTTCCTCACCCGAGTCCAATCCTCAGTGGTCAGAGAAGGGTCACATGGCCATTGCCCACCCAGATCATGGCAGAACTGGTCTAGAATGGACTGAGCAGGTAGGCAAAGGGACTGTCCTTCTCTTTACAAGTCAAAACTGTTCATGAAATCCAGCAGAAAAGGAAAGTGTTTCTTTGCATAAAAAAGATCAGTATCTCAAAATACATTATTAAAGGATTCTATCTGGACCACGAAGCAGAATGATTTGCTTTCTTTACATTTTTCAAGATTTTTACAAAATATATGAATTTCTATCATAAACAAGTAAGAGTTAATTTATTAAGAATTTATGAAGATAAAACATGGACAATTAGGGGCGCCTGGGTGGCTCAGTGGGTTAAGCCGCTGCCTTCGGCTCAGGTCATGATCTCAGGGTCCTGGGATCCAGTCCCGCATTGGTCTCTCTGCTCTGCAGGGAGCCTGCTTCCCTCTCTCTCTGCCTGCCTCTCTGCCTACTTGTGATCTCTGTCTGTCAAATAAATAAATAAAATCTTAAAAAAAAAACATGGACAATTATATTAAAAATTATCAGTACTTACTAATCACCATTTGAGAGAGAGATTGTGTGTGTGTGTGTGTGCGCACGCATTAAACAGTGAATATTTCTGACAGGTGAAAATTTAGGGTGCTTTATTTTCCTGTTTTTCCATACTATATTATAATGGCACGATTACTAATAACTTTATGTTTTTTAAGCAGAAAGTGAGCAGGAAATGAAGACACACAAGGACCATCTTTTCTGAACATTACAGGATATTATCCCAACAGAAAAGCTGATCAGTAGGATACCTTGTGACACAGCTCATCCCTCCCGGGTTGCTGCCCTCTCAACAGACTTTCGGCTTTCCTTCTAGAGCATCTAACATGGGTTGCATCACAAGCAAAACCTTCATCAAGATCTGCTATAACATTTTGCCCTTTCCTCAATATTCCTATAACCTTCAAGAATAGAGAAGAAAAGCATGTTATTAAAATATACCCGTATCCAGGGGCACCTGCTCTTGATTTCAGCTCAGCTCATGATCTTCGGGTCCTGAGTATGGAGCCTGCTTGAGAATCTCTTGTCCCCACTCCTCCTTCCCCTCCCCGTCCCCATGCTCACATTCAAAAAAATTTAAAAATAAAATATACCTGTTTCCAACACTTATGTTCAAGTGGCTATGGGTATGCCCCCAGGGTACTGATGAGAACACCACTGACTTTGGGACTGTGTGAGGGATTAGGTTGGTTAAGGTGTCCATGAATTTAGAACACTTATAATGCATGGACCTCAGAATCATCATAAAGAAAGCTAAATTTTTCAGATATTTAAGAATATATCACTCTTGGGAGCCTGGATGGTTCAGTTGGTTAAGCAACTGCCTTCGGCTCAGGTCACGATCCCGGAGTCCCAGGATCAAGTCCCACACTGGGCTCCCTGCTCCACGGGAAGTCTGCTTCTCCCTCTAACCTTCTCCCCTCTTACACTCTCCCTCTGACTCTCAAATAAGTAAATAAAATCTTAAAAAAAAACAGTGCATCACTCTCATACTTTAACTCTTGTCACTCTCATTGCTTTTTCATGAGAATAATAAAGACATTCTTTGTTCTTTATTCTTTGTTCCCTTCTTAAAAGGAACAGACTCAAACAGATTTTAACTATGATACAGAGCTGAGGGCTTAGGTACCGACCTCAGCACAGCTGTCAAAACACTTGGAGAGAAAATCCCTGATATCCACTTAACTTTATCCATCAAGGCAGAATGAAAGACAGCTTTACGACTTCCTAAGGAATCGAACATTACTGTTTCCATGGATTCTTCAAAATTGCCTCAAAAAGTTGCCCTGCTTCTCCCACCTATTTGGTCCTCCTCCAGGAAACGGCATTAACGGTGGCAGCCGGTCAGACTGCACACAGCCAGATGCAGTTGGGAAGTGGGTCAAGACTGCAAAGTGCCTGTTCCAGCCTTCATGTTTCCCCTTCTTCTTAGTGATAGAAGCTTAGTTTCTGGCTGGGCACACCACAAACCACAAGACACTCTCCAGACTCCCTTTCCCAAGTTTTAGTGTGCTGAACTGACTTCTGGGAGGCTGTGCATGGAGAGCTGGCTGAACTGCGAGGAATTTTTTTCCTTCTGTCTCTGTCTGCATTTTGCATGTGATGGCTGGAGCTTCAGCAGCCACCAAGGATCATGTGACAACTTCAGGACTGGTGGTGTGCACTAGGAGGTTAACAGAAAAGCAGAGGCAGGGTCCCTAGTGGTGTCATGGAACCACTTTATCAGTCCTGGACTGCTTGTCACCGGATTTTTCTGAGATAAAAACAAGCTATTGTGAAGTCACTCCTCGCATGTTTCTAAACTATATGCAGCTGAACCAAAACCTCAGCAATACCCGAGGGTTCATTCCCACAGAAGACTGAGACACTTTTTCCAGACACAATACCCTATACAGTTACTGACAATCAGCAAGCAATGACAGTTCAAGGGCGGACTCCCCTAAGCTCAATGTTCGCCATCATTACCATGACATTTTGGTATTCACAGTATAAAATCATGATCTCCTCCGAGCTGACTTTATTTGACTTCCAAAGAATTCCAGAACAAGAACATTTAAAAATCATATTATCAGGGGCATCTGGGTGGCTCAGTCGGTTAAGCATCTGACTCTTGATTTTTGGTTCAGGTCATGATCGCAGGGTCCTAGGATCAAGCCCAGTGTTGGGCTCTGTGCTCAGCAGAGAGTCTGCTTCCCCCTTTCCCTTCGCCCTCCCCCCTACTCATGCTCTCTCTCAAATAAATAAATAAATAAAATCTTTTAAAAAATAAAATAAAGTTGCACTATCAGTCTTTAAGGAAAAATGTCTAATCTCTTTCTCCACCTATTAAACAGTGTCTGTGCAGGAGCCACTAACCTGGCATTGGAGTTACCGAGCAAGACAGCTGCTGCCTGATTTAACTCAGCACTACTCGTTGAAATGACTTATGAAGTCTCTTCCATACTTTAAATAAAATCTTGATTTCTAACTCGAATCAGTGAAGTATTGTGACAAGAATGGGGTAAGAAGTGGTCGAACTAAATTTTCTTTGCTTTCTAAAATGCTTCCGCTGACTGAGGTGGGGGAAGGAGAGGGGATGCCCGCAGGGGTGGTTAGTGAAGCCAGTGGGGGAAAATGCCAACCTTAACTTGCACTTTAAGATCCCTTTGAGAGTGGGATTTTCCAAACATCTTTAGTTTTACTTTATAGCTGTTGCTGTAGCAGATGCAAACGTATCGACCTGCTTTGGCTCCATTCAAGCCTATAAATCCATAGGTACTTGGCTGACTCACTGCTGACTTCAAAGTCCTCACCCAGCATGAGGGTCTCTACTACTTGGAGGTGTGCAATCATACATTTACCAAGTTAAAGGCTCAGAGAAGTCCTGCAGTGAAGAATGCTGTTCCGCTTGTTCCCATAGTCGCATCAAAGGTCAAATAGTTGTGCTCGGCACCTGAGCACACGTGAAGGGGCAGAGCCTCCGGCTTGGCCCCTGGAGTTCTCAGAGGCTCGAACCGGCTGGAGTGACTTCCTAAAGTGCTGCTTGCTTGTCAACGTACTGTCCCTGACGTTCCTGCAGACGGGATGCCCCATCAAGGCGGACTGTGTTTGTGGTGATACCTCTGATGCTGAAAAAGCCCCGACCTCTGCCTGAAGGCTTCGCCACACTCACTACACTCATAGGGCTTTTCTTCATTGTGGATTCTCACGTGCTGGGCCAGGTGGGAGTTCAGTCGGAAGGCTTTCTGGCATATGGCACACTTAAAAGGCTTTTCTCCGGTGTGAATCCTGTGATGGCGGATGAGGTCTGAGGTCAAACTGAAGGCTTTCCCGCACTCATTACAGCGATGGCTTTTGGAGTGGCTGTGGATTCTCTGGTGGTGCGTGAGGAAAAGGGCCTGACTGAAGGTCTTCCCACACTCCTTGCACTCACAGGGCTCCTCCTGGCTGTGAATTCTCTGGTGTCGGTTGAGGTGGGAGCTGCGCCTGAAGTTCTTCCCACAGTGGATGCACAGGTAAGGTTTCTCTCCAGTATGGATCCTGAGGTGTTCCAAAAGGCCTGCATTCTGGCTGAAGACCTTTCCACACTCTTTGCACCGATAAGGCTTCTCGCCAAGATGGATTTTCTGGTGTCTGACAAGATGTGAACTTCTCTGAAAGGCTTTCCCACACTCGTGACACTGATGACCCTTCTCTCTTGAGCAGACTTTCTGATGTGCCACAGGCCTGGGACTCTGACAAGCCTCAGAGCCACAGAGCTTTCCTTCTGCGTGTGTCCCTTCGTGTCCAATCAGGTCTGAGCTCTGGGTGAAGCCCTCCCCACATTCTGAGCATTTACACTCAGTCTTCTCCGTGGGCCTGACCTGCTGCTGTTCCAAGTTAGGGTCCTTAGGACCAGGTTCTACAGGTTCAGACACTTTCCCAGATGATTCCGCTCCTCCATGAGAATCTGTCTGTACAACCACCTTCCCGTTCTCAGTCTTTGTCCCGTCACCTGAAACATGAAATATATACCACCAATTACTTGTTTTTTGATGCTTAGGGAAGGGAATCTGCATTCAGGAGGAATAAATTTAAATCAAGCCGTGTGTGCCAAGTGGAAATGCTGCGGAAGCACAGAACAGATACACAGTGGCCCACAAGAAACTGTGAGCAGTGGTTGCTGGGGGGGGCGGGGATGGCGACCTTAGGAGGAGGCGGCTTATCTTAAATGGTTTGAACTTGATCATATGACATACACACAGCACACAAAGTTAGCAAGCAAGCCAATAGTCTCAAAGGACATGGCTGTACATTTTTTTTTTTAAGATTTTATTTATTATTTACCCGACAGAGAGATCACCAGTAGGCAGAGAGGCAGGCAGAGAGAGGGGGAAGCAGGACTCAATCCCAGGACCCTGAGATCATGACCCGAGCCGAAGTCAGAGGCTTAACCCACTGAGCCAACCAGACGCCCCAATGGCTATACATTCTTGAAAACGCTTTTGGGGCACCTGGGGGCTCAGTGGGTTAAGCTTCTGCTTTTGGCTCAGGTCATGATCTCAGGGTCCTGGGATCGAGACCTGCATCAGGCTCTCTGTTCAGTGGGGAGCCTGCTTCCTCCTCTCTCTGTCTGCCTGCCTCTCTGCCTACTTGTGATCTCTCTTTCTCTGTCAAATAAATAAATAAAATCTGAAAAAAAAAAAAAAGAAAGAAAGAAAATGGTTTGTCAGCCGGAGGTCAAATGAAGGCCCTCGGGCCAGTAAGAAGGTGCTGGAAATGAAGAAATGCAGACACAGAGCCCATTTTATCACTGATTAGCTGTGTCATCTGAACCCTCTGAGCTCAGCATCCTCACCGATAGATCAAAACCACTGGACTACAAGACCTCGAAGCTAACTTAAGTTCACAAAGAGGTCTTGGACTTTCCTGATCTCTTTGGACAGCAGTAGCTGCCTTCCTGTGGGGCTCGACGGACACCGGGAGTCTCAATGCTGTAACGGCTCACATGTCTGGTACGTGGAAGACCACAAGCAACATCTGACGAATAAAGCCAAAGCGCAGACACACAGGCACAGGTTGGGGAGTAGAAGGCCTTCCGAGGCCCGGAGCCTGAATGAGGACGCAAAGCTGGAGTGAGAAGAGGTCCTCAGCAGCACCCATGACAAGCTAGTGCGAGTTCAAGAGTGTGAGCCCCGTGAAGGCAGCCGACCAACCGCAAAGGGAGAGCACAGGAGAGCCAAAGTGAACCGTGGGGGACTCGCCAGGCGAGGCCAGAGACCGTGAGTCCCGCACGGGGCACCTCGTGCACATCTTCCTGCAGTGGCCACAGGGGTGGGAGGGCTTAAAGGAAGAGAGAGCCTTCCCCAGCGATAATCTAAGAACATATACAACTAAAGGAGGGGGCAGCTCTGAAACCCGAAAATGACCTGAACTTTGAATGTAAAACAGCATTTTCAACAGACCCAGAGGGCAAGGGACAGTGTCAAGGATCTACTATGACCACATTTCCTTGTCGTACTTAAAATACATGCCCATCATGGGGTGCCTGGGGGGCTCAGTCAGTGAAGCGTCTGCCTTCAGCTCAGGTCATGATCTCAGGTCCTGGGATCGAGCCCCGCATCGGGCTCCCTGCTCAGCGGGGATCTGCTTCCCCTGCTCCTCACCCCGCTCATGCTCTGGTGCTTTCTCTCTCAAATAGATAAAAATCTTAAAAAAAAAAATGTAAGGGACAAAAACAAGAAAGAGGGATTTAAGCAACAATGAAAATACCATACAGGAAGAAACAAATCTAGGTGACATTTAGAAACAAAAGACAGTAATAACACTACAGTAACTTGAAGGAGACAAGAAAAAATGAGGACTGGTGCACCTGGCTGGGGCTCTCTGCCTCGGGTGAGACACTAGCAACCCTTGTCTGGTCACCCCCGTTGTAAAAGGAAGAAGGAGGAGATGAAGGACAGTATGGGAGAAGCTTTTGGTTTCAGCTGAACAGAAGCGCCAAGGAAAGGACGGGGGGGCGGGGGGAAGCGTCTGGGCTGATGGGAATCTTCCAGATCTGGACTGTGGTGATTAGACAACTGAGTTTTGTCATGTTTGTGAAAACTCACTGACCAGAACACTCACGGAGTGAACTCTGCCGAGTGTAGATTAGGCCTCAATAAACCCAACTCAAGACAAACACAAAAGCCGGGCCTCGGCAGGGGACGCCGAACGCGCCTGTCACATGAGGGAGGACGCCCGCTGTTCCTTACCCTTCTCTTCTTCGGGCCCCGGAACGTCCCGCTCAGCCTGGACCTGCGGCTCCCGCACCGCTGCCACAGGGGCCGCCTCCTCTGCAAGCACCTTTTGCTTCTTTGCCTGGTCTGGGCCCTAAGGACAGTTATGCAGGGACAGTTAGGGACCTGAGGGCTTGGGAGGAAACTTTCAGAAACACTTCCCTGTGAGAAAGGAGCGAAGAGGAACCGGAGGGGGCATCAGCATGTTCAGTTCCTCGCAGCAGACAGCGGGAGAGGCTGACCTTCCCTACGAGCCGCCAAACTGGAAAGAAATGGAACCACAGCTCAGCAGCTCTCCTGCTGCTGAACTCACACCCCCTGCTCTGGCCCAAGGCCTCAGGTCCTGCTTCTCTGCAAAAGAGCCCATCCGCTCCTTACCGCATGCTGTCCTGCCTTCCCAAGCTCCGGCTGCAGGTGTTCCAGCATGACCACCATCTCGTCCCCGCTCTCTGGGTGCTGCTCCCGCACCCGGGCCTGCAGCGCCGCGGGCAGGATGGTCAGGAACTGCTCCAGCACCAGCAGCTCCACGATCTGCTCCTTGCTGCGTGTCTCGGGCTGCAGCCAGCGTCGGCAGAGCTCCCGCAGCCGGCTCAGCGCCTCGCGCGGCCCTGTGGTCTCTTCGTACCGCAACTGCCTGAACTGTTTGCACAGTGGCTCTTGTCCGAGGCCTGAGCTCTTTCCCTGTAGCCTGAACCCCTGTTCCCAAGTAGAGCAGCGATCCTCCTTCCCTGTCCGCGGCCCCTCCTTCTTCAGGTTCAGAGGAGCTGGGGAATGAGCGTTCACCAGTGCCATCGCCATCCCCAGCGTCAGCCTGCTTCCGCTCTGCCCCAGAGAGCTTCCTTTTCACTGTCTCCTCCTGCCAATGTGAGAAAGCAAGAATCACAGGGGCGCCTGGGTGTCTCACTATTAAGCGTCCGCCTTCGCTCAGGTCATGCACCAGGAGTCCTGGGACAGAACCCGGCATCAGGCTCGCTGCTTGGCAGGAAGCCTGCTTCTCCCTCTCCCACTCCCGCTCCCCCTACTTGTATTCCCTCTCTCGCTGTGTCTCTTTCTGGCAAATAAATAAATAAATCTTAAAAAAAGAAAAGAATCACAGGAGCAGCAATGATAACAGTAACAATAACTGTAATACACCTTTGCTGTACTCACACAATTCCAATGATTAGTATTAATCCCTTTCTCTGGGAAACAACCCTTCCAGAAACAGAATATACATACAAAATGAGAAAACTCGGTTCTACACAAGATTGCCAGCTGACAGAGCAGGCATAACAAATCTGAAAAATCACGATTTTGTAGCTTGACGAAATAACAGATTGAATCAAGAACCACAAATGGGGGGATGCCTGGGTGGCTCAGTCAGTTAAGCCACTGCCTTCGGCTCAGGTCAGGATCCCAGATGATCCCAGAGTTCCGGGATCAAGCCCCGCATCAGGCTCCCTGCTCAGCCGGGAGCCTGCTTCTCCCTCTGCCGGCCGCTCTGCCTGCTTGTGCTATCTCTCTCTCCCTCTGACAAACAAACAAATAAATAAAATCTTTTTTAAAAAAAAAAAAGAAAGAAAGAAAGAAAAAGGACCACAAATGGGTGAAGTCACTGGGCAAAGGAGTGGGGGAAAAGGACATTCTCACAGTCTCAAAGAATCACCACGTGATTGCTTATTAATGACGAAAGAAACAATGGAGACATCTGGCAGCCACAAACTTAATCAAATGCTCAAGCCCAGGAACACCAACAGCCAACCAACCTGTGCCTTCTCGCTTACGCATTTGTAATAAATGTTTCACATGAATCTAATAACAAGGAGACTTTCAGATAAATCCTGAATGCAGCTCACCTACAAAAGTTGATTTCACAAAAATAAAAAGCGGTATTGTTCTAGATTAAACAAACACCTAAATGAATCATGAAAATTGGCTCTTGGGTTTTAAAAACACTATAAAACCTGGTTGGGCTCCAAATACAGCTTACTGTTACACCGTCCTGGATGTGGACAGGGTAACTCTCAAATTATATATATATATATATATATATATATTTTTTTTTTTTTGGTCAAAAAATGGACTTAAAATTTAAAGTGTTAAATCTTACTGTTCTTAATAGAAATAAAAAAGTCAAAGGAAGTGATGATCATTAGCCAGAAATAAAAGTTTGGTATTTCAACAGTTAATTTTATGTGAAAACTTGAATGGATCATGGCGTGCCTAGATATTTGATCAAACACTATTCTGGGGGTTTCTGTGAGGGTGTTTGGGGATGAGAAGAACATTTACATCAGTGGACTCTAAAGAACATTTACATCAGATGCCCTCTAAAATGTAGGTGGGCTTCGTCTAATCAGTCAAAGGTCAAAATAGAACAAAATGGCTGACTCTTCCCAAGTAAGAGAATTCTCCCTGCTTGACCACCTTCACACAGGCCACTGGATCTTTTCTGGCCTCCAGGCTCAAATGAAAACATAGGCTCTTCCTGGATCTCAAGCCTGCTGGCCTTCCTACTTCCTACAATAACTGTGCGATTGGATCCCCCGGTTCTCAGGCCTTTGGACTCAGAATGGAACTAAACCATCGGCTCTCCTGGGTGACCAGCTCACTGACTCACCCTACAGATCTTGAGGACGTGCCAGTCTCTGTAATTTCATAAGCCAATTCCTTATAATTAATCTGTCTTTATGTGTCTATGTCTATGTATTTCCTATTGGTTCTACTTCTCTGGAGAACTCAAATACAGAAATATAACACAGGTTGCTAACTTAGTGGTGGTCATTTCTATGACAGGATTAAACACATCAAACACAATATATAATAAATAGTATAATAAATGAGCCAACTTTCATATCTTATGCATCAGATCATTCAAGAGCTATTGATTCTGCCTAAATAGCTCTCAAATCTATTCTCTCCTCTTGATCCCCCTGCCACCATCTCCTCCCATCCAGACTACTGTGACGATCTTTCTGACTCACCAATCTATTTCCCACACTGCAAACAGTGATATTTCTACAGAGGAGAAAGGACTGTGCCTCTGCTGTGCATTCACTGCATTAAGTAATTTATCACTACCCTTAGTATCAAGTTAAAGACATCTAATAGGGCTTAAAATTTTATTCTGATGAACTTTCAGTTCCTCAAATTCATGATAATATTTCCTCTTCCTGGGTCTTTCCACATCACTCTTCAAGTCCCCCATTTCTTTTCTCATTAGTGCCCATATACCCTTCGTGTCTCGGCATAATAAAACAATAAGGCAAAACAACTGTTTTATGTACTTTGAGTATGAATGCATTTACTCCTCACACAACTGTATCAAGACACAGCTGTCGGGACGCCTGGGTGGCTCAGTAGGTTGAGCCGCTGCCTTCGGCTCAGCTCATGATTCCAGGGTCCTGGGATCGAGTCCCCACCGCATCCGGCTCCTTGCTGGGCAGGGAGCCTGCTTCTCTCTCCGCCTTTGCCTGCTTGTGTGCTAGTGCGCGCCCACAGGCTCTCTGACAAATAACTAAAATCTTTAAAAAAAAAAAAAAAAAAGACAGGTGCCAACGTCACTGCACAGGGGATACTGAAACATGGAGCATTTAAAAACTTCCACAAGATCCCAAAGCTCAACGTCAGATCTTTTCCTCCCAGAGCTCTTAAACCCTTGGAATCAACTTTGCCTTCTCTCTCTCTCTCTCGTGATCCACATCTGATCCAACAGCAACGCCTGCTGGCTGCACCTTCCAGGCAGACCATTAACCTGACCGCGACTAACCACGTCTACAGCAATGCAAGTCCAAGGAATCCTCATCTCCTACTGAAGTGCCGGTAATAGCTTCACTGATTCCGTTCTTGCGGCCCTCGGGTCGAACCTTATCGTGAGTTCCCAGCTAGAGATGCTTTAAAACCCAAGTCAGAACATGTTTTCCCTCGGCTTAAAATCCTCCAAGAATCCTTCGCCCCGAGAAACGACCAAGTGACTTACCCAACACAATGCCCACCGGCCGCCCAGCCTCTCCGCGCCCCGCCCCGCTCCCGGCGCCGGGTCTACCTTCCCGGTCTCCGCGCCGCACACTCCTCGAGAAAGCCAAGCCGGCTCGCAGGCCTTTGCATCCGCTGCTCCCCGCGGCCTGAAAGTGCGTGCCCCCAAAGGCCACACGGGTCTTTTCACGTCGCTCAGGTTTCTGCTCCAGCAACTACCTCTAAGGGTTACCTTCAACCGTGTTTAAAACTGCGTTCCAAGGGCGACACGAGTGCATCTTAAGCTGTGCCCCGGGAGCCGATCCGCAGCTTCGGGACGCCCCAGGCCCCCGCCCACCCCTCCCCGGCCTGCGGGCCCTCTGTCGCAGAAGGCTCCTCTGCACCCAGGGAACAAGCTGCTTCCCAGCCCGGGGCTGCCACCCTTTCCCAGTCGCAGCGCAGTCGCCGCACACCCAGCCCCCACCCGCAGGGGCAGCCGGTGCCGCTCCAGCGCGCTCCGCGGTCCTCACCCGGCACCAAGGCCAGCTCCCCAGCTCCCCGTCGCCTCCGCTCTAGGCCTGCGGGAGGACCACGGCTCCATGGTGTCCTGCTTCCGGCGCGCGAAGCGGGGCGGAGTTCCGCCCACTCGCGGCGCGCAGGTGCGTGCGCAGGCGGGTCTCCACCGCGAAGTTTGTCTTATTAGACTGAAACGGGCCAGTTCGGGTTCGTGTTCCCGCGAAGAACTGGCATTTCTACTTTGCTCATTCACAGATTAAACACAGACACATTCTTTTCCATTTCTCCCCAATTTAAAAAGTCGTTAAACACAATGACAACACTGTCAATTTATTGCTTTTTAAACATTTTTTCATAGTATCAAGAATTGAATATTAAATTGAACAATGAAACGATGTTTGGATTGAAAGATTTAAGGTAATGAAAATTAAGTATATTACTATAAAAGTATAATCAGCCATACTTTGCAGTGAATGTAGTTTTCAGGGGGGAAAAAGCGTCAAGATATCACTTTACCAAAATAATTCTACAGAAGAAAAGAGAAATATCCCCTCTTGTTCATCCTACCAAAAAGTGTTTTTTATGGTCTTTGAGTAAAATAAGTCCTTTTTAAAAATCTAAACAAACTAATGTTTAATTAGTGGAGAGTTTTGAAAAATGATTAAATATATGAATTGTTTTAGGACGGGTAATTTATTCAGTGTTTTCAGCATTGAAATTATCACAACAAAAGAAAAAAACACGTTTCATTAGGACAAGGTGAGTTAACAGAGTTAACATTTCTCCTTGGGTGCCAGAAGCTTGGAAGTATCTTTCAGAAGTAGCAATTAAATAAATTCACCTTAGAACCTCCTTAGGCAAACAAATGTAGTCAATGCAAATACTTTACTAATTAGAAGTTAACATTTTTTCTTGCACAGAAAACTCGTATGTCTGATTTTTTTTTCTTTCTAAAGAAGGGCTTATATATTTTTTGAAAAATTATGTGAAGGATAAATAAAATTTAAAAAGGAAATAAATATATCTTAATTTACTGCCCCTTTCAAACTCTACCATGGCTGGCTTCTTAAACATCACTCATAGTATCAAGGCTTAGATTATTGGCATTGTATTGAATAACCCATGAAAATCAAAATGTAGTTTACCAGAGTTTTAAAAAAAATTCAAGGTCTGAATTTTTAATTTAAGTAGTCTGCATCTTTTGGAAGGGGTAGAGTTGATGAGAATGAATAAAAATGCTATCTTATAGGACAGACTACATGTTGGTAATTTTATAAATCGATTTTCAAATTTGAGACTTTCATTTTCCAGGATTATCATTTTTATAAACAAAATGGTGGTCTGTATGTTTTCATCAGGTCCATTCTCAAGATATTCAAAATAAAAACTTCCTTTTCTATAGGATCTGCTGAGGCACTATTGCATTACAAGTCATGCAATACTTATTATGGTTAATACCATGTTATAGCATAAAAAAGCAGTTCTTAGCTTTTTGTTATGATGCTTTCTGCTTTTCTCTCTGCTTCTGCACATTCAGCAAGATATTACTCATTATTCTGAATTTTAAATAGAAAATTATGTGACCAGTGATTGTTCTAAACAATAAAAAAACCTACAAATGAGTCCAATAAACCCAACCCATAGTTTTATATTAGAAAAATCTATAACTTTAAACCATCATATGAATAAACAAGTAAAGAAAACCCCTAGGGGTGCCTGGGTGGCTCAGTTGGTTAAGCATCTGACTTTAAAAAAAAAATGATTTATTTATCTTGACAGAGAAAGACACGGTAAGAGAGGGAACACGAGCAAGGGAGTGGGAGAGGAAGAAGCAGGCTTCCCGCTGAGCAGGGAGCCCAATGTAGGGCTCCATCCCAGGACCCCAGCATCATGACATAAGACAAAGGTAGATGTGTAATGACTGAGTCATCCATGATCTGAACCAAAGGCAGATGTTTAACGACTGAGCCACCCTGGTGCCCCTAGCATCTGACTCTTGATTTCAGTTCAGGTCATGATCCCAGGGTCTTAAAATTGAGCCCCAAGTTTGGCCCCTCACCCAGTGGGGAGTCTGCTTAAGACTGTCTCTCCCTATCCCTCTACCCCTCCTCAGACCCAGTCACGCTCTCTCTTAAAAAAAAAGAAAAAAGGAAATGCCTTTTTTCACCTATTAGACTGGAGAAGATCAAAAGGTTTAGGAGTACAATATTGTTAGTTATCTAGGTGTGTAAACTGGTACATCTTATTTACAAAGCAATGTTGCAAAATCTACTAAAATGTAAAAGCACAAAGAACATGTGACATTCTTAGACTTCTCCTGACCACCTTATCAAAAACATCTCCCTATTATTGTCTCTAGTTTCTTATTTTCTTCATAGCATGCTGCAATTAATACATATTTGTCTGGTATTTTTAAAGGTCTGTCTCCTTCAGTAGAATGTACAATTCTGTTGTGATTTCAAGGATCAAACTTCGCTTGCTCTCTGGCTTATACCCAGTACCTGCCATAGTGCCTAGCATAAAAAAAAACACCCAATAAATATTTTCCTTTTAATCCAAGAACTCCACTTCTAGGAGGCTATTTTTAGATGATCCAAAGAATTCTTTTTGATCCGATAATTCTATTTCTAGGTAAGAATGCCGCAGATAATATTCTCACATATCCACAAAGATTTTCAATTCAGTACTCTGTAATTGTAAAATATAGGGAACATCTTAAACATCTAATAAAATACAGTCATTTCATTCAGTAGAATATTATAAAGCCATTAAAAAGAATAAGGCAGATTTATATGCATTGATTAAAACATCTCCAAGATTAAGTGAAAAAAGCAAGATGTAAGTCCATGGGTGAAATATGGTATGGTTTGTTGCTAAAGAAAGAAATATACATAATAATATTCGTAATAATAATAAAAGGTAACATTGGCTTTCACCAGTGCTCCCCAACAGTCTGGGAAATGCTCAAGGTAGTGTGGTCTGGTGCCAATTGAGTCATCTACTAGGATGAAGATGCCCTTCCACATTATACTGTCCTGTGAAATTCTAGAACCCCACTCGTTCACCTTAGGTTCTGTGGGGCTTAGTAGGGTCTTGAGCCTTGAAAAGGGAGTCCCCTTTTCAAATGAGATAGTTTGCTTAGTGATAAAATGAAGTCTTGGATTCAGGCAGATTTTACTGGATGACAATGAAAGCTTTATCACAGACCATGAGTGGAGCTCACTCTAAAATCTTCTCTAACGCAGGAGCCAGCCAGGCTCTCAATGTTAACTTTGTTGTCCATGAGGTCCCTCCTGATCTGATCTTTTCATAAGCTCCACCGACTTCATTCTTTATACCTTCTCATTTTTTCCCCTTTCTCCTCTTAGTCTAAAGTGGCACCTAATCTACTCTTTGGAAGACCCAAGCACAATGGACCTTCATCTTTTCTTTTTTAGACCTATTTTTATGGATAAACCCTATGTCCCCCTCAACAAGTATTCCCCCCCCCTTTTTTTAAGGTTTTATTTATTTGACAGACAGAGATCACAAGTAGGCAGAGAGGCAGGCAGAGAGAGAGGAGGAAAATCAGGCTCTCCGCCGAGCGAGAGCCCAATGTGGGGCTCGATCCCAGAATCCTGGGATCACGACCCGAGCCAAAGGCAGAGGCTTAACCCACTGAGCCACCCAGGCACCCCAGGTATTCCCTTTCTAACAGTCAAAAGCAAGCTACAAGAAAATTGTGGCTTTCAGCACATGCACTGTTTTTTTAGAAATCACTCAAAACCATAGTGGGCATTTGTTGGTTCCTTATACACCTTCCCAACGTTACTCTGATTTTCATTCAGGTATCCACTTCTTCCCCATGTAGCCTATAAATTGACTGTAACCACAGTTCCAGAAACAGGCTTATCTCTGTGGCAACAGTACCTTTTTTTGAGAGTGGGCATGTGACCTGAGCTATTCCTATTAGGGTCAGTGTCAGAATTCTTGTTTGGAATGCCAAGACAGAAATGTTCTTTCACGATTCAGAGGTGGACCAGGAAGTATATAACCAAACTCAGGACCTATGGAAACCCCTTTTGTTATTTAAGGAAACCAGACTAAGGAGGGAAATGACCCAGGGAAAAGAAAAAAGTCAAAGTCCCATAAAGGCATGCAGGACTTTTCAGTTACATGAACCAATAAATCTCCTTTATTTTTAGTTAACTCAGTCTGTTAACTGCAACCAGAAGGAGACACTCAGTTGAATCCTTTGTTCTTTCTGGGGTTCTTCTGGTCCTCTTAGGGGCAAATGAAGGGCTCCATGAAGCCCTTTGAGAGACAGAGGTCATGGTCAACAGGGAAAATAACCTTCAGTTAATAGCTCCAACCTTGATCCTGCAACACGCTTGTATATACACAGAACTTATGAACAGACGTAAAAGACATAAAAATTATTTCTTTGGGGAGAAGAATCAGGGACTAGGATGAAAGACCTTTTATTAACTCTCCAACTGTAGTATTTGAATATTTGTTCAGCCATGTGCACATATTAAGTTAAAAATAACAAAATAGTTAAAGAGATCTCAAGCAGCAGCTTTTTCTTGAAGGACTTCCTAACACCGTAGATAGACAGTAGATACAGTAGCACTGTATATACAGTAGATATAATAGCACCATGAAGTCTTTTCACACTATTTTGGTCATATAAAACCGTTGTTACAAGTCCTGCTGAGCAACAGAAAGTCCTTACTCGTCATCTTTCCCTTTTGCCTTTCTGTGCACCATCTCTCGGAAACTGGTAGAATCTTACTCTCTTCCGTCTCTCCGCCTGGTTAAAGGATGCCGGGGCTCTTCTCGTCCGCACTGTAGACCTGGCTCTCCTCGCGCAGCCGCACGGCCTCCATTCTACGATGCCTGCTACGCCTCGTAACATAACCTGCGCATTCAGACGGCGCGATCTCTTCCCTGGTCAGCCCAACCTCACCTCTCCGTGGGATGCGCTTTCCAGCTTTCACGGACTCAGCCAGGGCCGCACCTTCCCCGGGAGCGGGGCGTGGCCGCCGTGCAGAGGCTTCCGGTCCTGCGAGGCGAGCCCTCTAGGTGCTTCCGGGCCGGTCAGATCCGCGGAACCCGCCGCCTTCCAGGCTCAGCCCAGACACCGTCCGGCGACGCCCCTGACGAATCTTTGAAGCTGGAGTCGCTGGATTCCTTTTTAGTCTCCTTACTCTTCTTCTTCTTGGTTTCTTCCCCCCGTGTTTCTTTTTCTTCTCCTTCTGCTTGGCCTTTCTGGCTCTCTTTCGACCAGCGTCCGAGCTAGAACCCGTGTCGGAGTCTGAATTCCCCGCACTATGATCCGAATTCTTCCTTTGTTTCCTTTTGGGCTTTTTCTCCCTTTTTTCCTGGCTTTTCGAATGACTCGTCTTCTTCCTCTTGGCTCCGGAGCTGGCGTCTGAGCTGCTGGTCCGAGCCTTCGCCTCGCCGCCCGCCACGGGCTGAGCTCATCAGAGTCCGGCTCAGGCAGCTGTGGGGACGGCCCCCACCTCGGGAGCGCCCAGCTCGCCAATCCGCGCTCAGCCTCGGCTGCCGGAAGCTCCCCTCCTTGTCCTTCGCGGACTCCTCCGCCCACTGCCGGTCGCCCGCGTAGTGGCGGTGACCGTAGCGGTACCCGCCGTCGTGGGCGGAAGAGGACGGGAGCGCGCAGCTGCGGGACGCCGCGGCCGCCCTCGCGAGCTGCCGAGCGGGCAAGAGGCGCCGACGCCCGAGCCTCCCCACGGGGGCCGGAAGCCCTCGCGGCCGCGGGAGCGAGAGCGGGCGCGGCCTCCCCACGGGGAGCGTCCGGCGCGGACGGCGGGCTCCCCGACGAGCTGCGTCGCCACCTCCGAGAGCCCGCGGTGTCCTCGGAAGAGCGGGACCGGGACACCGGGGCCATGAGCCACGCCCTCACCGGCGACCGAGGGCCCAACGCCGGGCAGTTACCACAGAAACAGCGCGGGCCGGCACTTCCCGCCCGCCCGGCCGCACGAGCGACTTCCGCTTCCGGCGGGTTGCTAGGCGAGGGGACGCCGGCTCGACCCGGACCGCGGGCGGAGCGGCGAGGCTGCGCCGTGCGCAGGGTCTGCGGCGGGGCCCTGAGCCCTCGCGACACGCAAACCAGGATTCGCAGCAGTGACCCCTCTACTGCTCAGACGTCTTCTGTGCGGCTTGCATCTTCGCCTTCCACCGTCTTGATACCCTTCACTCCTCCTTGCTCCCTTCGGCCCTCTTTATCACTGCCCCTTGGGGGGCTTTGCCTGCTTCCCGCGCTCCTTTGCTGATCCCTTAGAAAGAAGCCTGTCCACCATCTCCATGGCGGAAATAACTTCTTGTGAACGGCGAACCCCATCTGTGCCTACCGGGAGCAAAAATGTCTTTTGATCACTTTGTTTCATTTTTGCTTTTTTGTCTTCCCAAAGTGATAGTGTTATAAACATTTTTTAAGTTTTTTAATGAAAGAAATTACAGTATTTGATTAGAAATTTAATAAAAACTTAATTTTGTTAAAAATAATACATTTTTTTGTAATCAGGTCTTCTAATGGGAAGAAAATAAGTTGAGGAATACCATTTTGCTTAATTGGGTTTCTACCATTGCAGGGGAAACACAGCCATAGAAAATATGTAAATCAGGGTGCCTGGGTGGCTCAGTGGGTTAAGCCGCTGCCTTCGGCTCAGGTCATGATCTCAGGGTCCTGGGATCGAGTCCCGCATCGGGCTCTCTGCTCGGCGGGGAGCCTGCTTCCTCCTCTCTCTCTCTCTCTGCCTACTTGTAATCTCTCTCTGTCAAATAAATAAAATCTTTGAAAAAAAAAAAAGAAAAAAAAAAGAAAATATGTAAATCAACATGGATGTGTTCTAATAAAACTATTTTTAGACACCGAAATTTGAATTTCTGCAAATTTCACGTCACAAATTTCTATTGTTCATCTGATTTTTCCTCAACAATATGAAAATATAAAATAATTCCCTGCTCATGCCCTACAAAAACAGGCAGTGGGCCAATTTTGGTCTGCAGACAGTAGACCCCCTGACTTAGTAGAGAAAGCAGTGGTACAAAAAATACACAGCTAGGAACAAAAATAAATGCCAACCATACCTTTTTCAGCTATTATATTCTTACTTTTATGTATAGATGAGCAAATATTCATTCAGATAGAGCACTAAAATGTTTTTGAAAATCTTTTTATAAAATATGGTAGTTTGGGGAGCACGTGGGTTGATGTGTTAGCCAAGAGTTGGTTAAGCATCCAACTCTTGATTTCAGCTCAGGTTGTCCTCTTGGGGTCCTGGGATCAAGCCCTGTATTAGGTTCCACGCTCAGTGGGGAATCTGCTCAAGGATGCTCTCTCTCTCCCTCTCCCTCTCCCTCTGCCCCTAGCTCTGCTTGTACATGTGCTCTCTCGCAAATAATAAACAAATCTTTTTTTATTTAAAGGAAATAGGTAGTTTTTAAATAGAAATACATTCTAATCATCAAGAAAATAACCAGATGTTGAAAGCTCAGATAAAATGAAATTGCTCTTATAGGTAATATTTTACTATCTTTTTCAAAATTTCTCAAAATTGTTTTCCATAAATTTCCCCCCCAATTTTTATTTTAAAAGCTTCCAAACCTACAGAAAAGTTAAACACCTGTAAAGGATCTAGGTAAAATCCTTTACCTAGATTCACTGATTGTCAGGATTGTGGTTCTTACTCAATTGAAGGAAAATTAGACATTATGAAGCTTCACTCCTAAATACTTCAGTAATCAATGTCTAATAAGGACATTCTCCTTCACAATCACAATGCCATTTTTCCTCTTAAAAACTTTAATATTATTATTAAACGTTAGGTGGTGGTGTCTAATATGTAGGATATGTTAAAATTCCTCAATTGCTCCCATAATGTCCTTAAAATGGGATTAAAAATCCAATTAAGTTTCATGCATTGCACTTGATTGTGATTACTCCTTGTTCTGTTTAATGGAGAATGGTTTCTCTCCCTACACTCCCACTTCCACTTTTTAAAAAAGATTTTATTTATTTATTTGACAGAGGGAGAAATCACGTTAGGCAGAGAAGGGGGGAGTGGAGAGGAGCAGGCTCCCTCCTGAGCAGAGAGTGGGATTCAGGACTCCATTCCAGGACCCTGAGATCAAGACCTGAGTGGAAGGCAGAAGCTCAACCCACTGAGCCACCCAGATGCCCCCCACTTCCACTTTTTAAAAATTATTTGACACAGTTTTTCAGGGTCCAAGATGATGTTTTATAAAATGTCCAACATTTAATTCATCTGATAATTTCCTCTCCTCGTGATTAGATTTAGGGTAATTCTGTTTGGCAGATTATACAGAAGAAATAAACTTTTTGCAGTATCTCATCAGAAAGCATGTCACATTATGAAAAGTATCACAATCTATACTTATGACTAGGAAATTGCTAACAAGCAAATTATATAGAACTCTGAGGACAAGCTGGAATTAAACATCCCTCCAAATCACTTCATACTTGCTGCCTTACAAGTATTTAGTGACCTTTCCTCCGCAAGCGACAACAAAGGCACTCACACTGAGACGGACACTGCCTGACAGTGCGCGCTTACACACAGTGCTCTGAACGACATTTCACGGGGCGCTTCCACAAGGGGTAGCTTATCGGATATGCCCGTGGTCGCCTAAGTTTATGCTGCGAAGAGCACACCAACACCTCGATTATGACCGCAGCCCGTTTCCTAGCATCACCCCTGATACGGGCAGATGCAATGCGACTAAAAGAAGACAGCTGATTCTTGAACAACACGGTTTGAACTGCGCGGGCCCCCCACCCCCACCCCGGTATTCCGCGGTTTTATAAGAGTTGACAGCAAGGGTCTCAACGCATTTATTGACAACTGCACACCCCAGTCTGCACGGGCCTTCTGCTGCCCTCTGAGTACCTCGGCAGCCCCCAGAGCCCCAGGAATGACCACCCGGTGGACGTGCCCAGGCCCAGGGACCGGCCGGACCGTAGGGGCCGCGGGTTGGTTAGGGAGCACTCGGCAAGGCGGCGCTCGCACGGTGGCCGTGGCCGCCCCAGGGGCATCGGAGGTGCACCTGCAGGCGGGAAGGCGGGCTGCTGAGCCCAACCTCCAGGCCGGGAACACCACCCGGGAAAAGCCCACAGTCTGGGGCACCAACACGCTGGGGAGGCGGCGGACGGGTTGTTTGTTTTTGCAATGAATGTCCATGCAGTGCAGTATTGTAAATGCATTTTCTCTTTCTTACGATTTTGTGACAGGAGGACTGCGCCAGGGCCAGCGCCCCTAACTGCAGGCTGTTGAAGGGGCGACCCCACAGTGGTTTTAAAGCCATATTCAACCTCTTCTCTGCGCATTCTTATTTTGTAGTGTGACTTTCTGTGTTTTTAGGTATTGCCTTTTGATTTCCCCCTGATACATTTCTAGGCATCGTAAGGCCAAGAACCACACTTTTCTTTTGTGGTTTCTCCCAAACTCCACTTTGTATCTGGTGTGAAATCAAATAAACACAGCGGGCTGAATGAATGAACCAGGGATTCTCTCGCAAGGGAAACAACACCCTTGCTTAAACGTACAGTTTCTAGGAAAGAGACTGGTAATGGAAGTTAGAAATAAAGGGTGAAGACATGAGGGAGACTCCTAGCAAGGAGGGGAAGGGGCAGAGAGATAAATTAAAAATGTTTACTGGACAGAGCAGGGACTAGGACGAGGTGAGAGAGACACTGAGGGCCCAAATTAAAGGACACATCCACTGTCTTAAATTCTGTGACCTAAATGCTTCTCTCACCTTACCCTACTCACAGCTCTGTAAACAACAGGTGTAGACAAAGAAACATCCTGTTTTTCCCGATGCAACATATAAAAGAAATTCTGTTGAATCACCTATAGTCTCACACAGAGGATACAGAATTAGGAAAAACACTGTATAGTTTTGGAACTATATACAGTTCATGCTGTAACAGTTTCCTTTGGCAACACTTAAAGGCTTTTGGACTGAATTATTCAATATTCAAGAAAGAAGGTAGGACTTTGTATAATTAAAAAGCAGATTTCTATGGAAAACTTCAAATATGTAAAAGTGTAAAGAGGATATTACAATGAACTCCTATGCCTCTTGCCCAACTTCAACAACAGCTATTGTGGTACTTTTCTTTGTGTGTTTTCTCTAGTTCTGAGTATTTCATTTTTTTTTTAGGAAGGCTCCATGTCCAGTGTGGAGCCCAACACAAAGCCCAAACTCAGACCTTAAGACCTGAGCTGAGATCAAGAGTCCAAGGCTCAACTAAGTCACCCGGGAGCCCCTAGTTCTGAGTATTTTAAAGCAAATCCAGATATTATACCAGATATTACACCTGCAAGTACCTCATTATAAATTTCTAACAAATGAGGACTTTTTTCCTTCACATAACCAAAATATCATTATGACAACTAAATTCATAGTAACTCCTCAATGTCATTATGTTTTAGTTTTCCCAGTTGACCCAAATGTATTTTTTACAGTTGTTTTGTTCTGATCAGATTCTGAATAATGGTTACATTGTGTTGGCAGGTATATCTATTCGGTCTCCTTTAATCTAATCTAATTCTGTTTTCTCAGCTGCCTTTTCAAAAAATGCCCTTTATCTGTTGAGGATCCAGGTTCTTCGGTCCTGTGGAATACCCCACATTCTGAATTTTTTTTTATTTATTGCTTCTTTTAAGTATCATTGAACTCATTAATTCTCAAACGTACCTGCCTATTGCACTTACCTAGGAAATTTTTATTTTTAAAATTTATTTACTTGACAGAGAAAGACAGTGAGAGATGAAACACAAGCACGGGAGTGGGAGAGAGAGAAGCAGGCTTCCCGCTGAGCAGGGAGCCCGACCTGGGGCTGGATCCCAGGAGCCTGGGATCATGATCCTTAACAACTGAGCCACCCAGGCGCCCCACCTAGGAAAATTTTATGGTTATGCCCACCAGAGTTCCATCCTTCAACATTCTGATTTAGTTGATCTTGGTTGCAACCAAGATCAGGATGTTTTAATGCTTCCCAGTAATTCTAATATGCTGAGCAGTGTGAAAAATGCTAACAATTGCTTCTGAATCTCACCTATATGCAACTATTAGGATCTAGAAACATAATTTGATTCAGGTTCACTTATTTTGCCAACAATACCTCATGGCAGTGCTTTGTACCTCTTGTGGCAGCTCATCAGGAGAAAAATGTTTTCTAGTAGTTCTCATTCGTAACAGCCTTTGGGACCTCTCGTTTTCTTAAGTTCTATCCCTTCCTTGCTACCCTTTGAACTGCAGAGGGACAGATTGAGGAATAAAATCTCAGGAAGGTACTGGCATGGTATTTTTCCACTTTATAAACTTCTACCAAACGTGCCTTCCACTGAGTAGAAAGAGGACTTACCGACATCTCAGTCCAGCGAAATAACTGCTTTCACTTCTGGCTTAAGCCTTGTCCCCTCTGGCTCAAAGGAATCTTCTTCCATTTTAGTGAAGCCCTAGCTTACTGTAGATCAGCCAATATTCTAAGAACCTTACACACACAAAAACTCACTGCTCGCAACATCCTTACCTACTATTACTACCCCTAGTTAAGACTCGGCAGGTCAGGCACAAAGAGGTTATGTAGTTAACGGAGGTCACCCAGCTAGTCAGTGGTAAATAAGGCCAGAATGATGAGCCCAGGTAACTTGGCTTCAGAGTCTGTGGATCTACTCACTGAGCTAGACTCGGAATGGGAACTGGGAAGAAACAAGAAGCAAGCTAGCCTGAGAGAGTAGGGATACCAAGCAGCCAGGGATACCAAGTTCCCCGAGGTAGGGGGCAGCATAAGCCTGACTGCCGAAAGGAGGCCCTGGACAACGGGAAGTGGTAACGGGTGGGGGACGTTGGGGACTTACAGTTAATGGCTGGAGGGGTCGGAATGGCTTTGCTGGCCTCTTGCTGCCGACAGTGTGGTAAGGATGAATGGCAGCGGACCAGAGACGGGGGAGGGAGGGATTTCTTCCAAGCCTTTGGCCGTAAAGGGCAGGATGGAGGGTGACAGCCGGAGGCAGGCAAGGACCAGGGGCAGCCTCGGCTCTCTTCCAAGTAGGCGCCGGTGATGGCTCCGGCTATTTTTGCAGGCCCTGCTGCGGGAGATCTAAGAACACCGAGGAAGCCGGGCTTCGGAACGTTAGTGTCCGGTGCGTGCCAGCTCGACAGCCGCGTGGACACGAGAGCCCCCGGATTTCACGCTGAGGTCGTCCTTCCTCTGCAGAGCTCGCCGTCCCTTCCTCCTTCCCGCCGCGAGCGCAGCCTACCCGCCGCGAGCCGGCAGCCGAAGGGTCAGACTCGGGGGCCGCGGAGAGGCGCGTGCTCGCGGGTCGGCGCGTGCTCGCGGATCCACGCCCCCTGACTTCCGGCGACCCGCTTCCGGTGCCTGGGCTGCGCGCGCTTCGGCGGCCGGACGCCCGCGCCTTCCGCTCCGCCGCGGGGAGAGGGGCTACGGGCCTCGGGGCGGCAGCGGAGGGGGCGCGGCCGGGGTGCGGCCCGCAGTCGTGCCGGCCGGCGGCGACGTTGCACTCGAACTGCCGGGGAAGCAGCTCTGCTCGCCGGCGGGAGGCCCGAGATGGCCCGAGAGTCCAAGTCGAGCGCGGCCTTGGACGCCGGCGCGGCAGCGGAGCGGCCGGGGCTCCTGACGGGGCTCCTGACGGTGAAGGTGGAGGACGACGACGTTCCCGCGCCGGCGGAAGAGGCGGGCGCGCCGGGCAGCCCGGCCCGCGGCCCCGAGCGCTCGCGCCGGCGCTTCCGGGGCTTCCGCTACCCCGAGGCCCAGGGACCCCGCGAGGCGCTGAGCCGGCTGCGGGAGCTCTGCCGACGCTGGCTGCGGCCCGAGACGCACAGCAAGGAGCAGATCGTGGAGCTGCTGGTGCTGGAGCAGTTCCTGACCATCCTGCCCGAGGAGCTGCAGGCCTGGGTGCGGGAGCAGCAGCCGGAGAGCGGCGACGAGGTGGTGGTGCTCCTGGAGTATCTGCAGAGGCATCTGGAGGAGCCAGGGCCGCAGGTAGAGGCGAAGGGCTTCGTGTCAGAGACGAGCTCTGTCTCTCCCTGAGTCTCAGCATCGGAGTGAGGGTCGTTTCTGGAAGACCCACAAGTTCTCAGTGTCTTTTCGTATCGTAAACCTCTTTGCCCCTTCGGAGTGCTGGTATTTTTAAGAACATGAAGGATTACGGAAGAACTCAGTTAATATTGAAACACAGTTAACAGAGCATGAAACAAATTAGTGATATATGTGCTTTTTAAAAATTAATGCACTAAATAGTAAGACCCGGTCAGGCCCAGTAACGTAGAGTTTTATGGTGGTGCTGAATGCCTTTGACAGCCTGTGCCTGGTTTTGCCTACTTAGGTTTATATCACTTTCATTTGTTGCTTCCATTCATAATTGAAGGAATTGCTAAATTTTGCTTAGACACTAGTAAAAATAGAAATATATTTCCTGTTTACATTCATAGAACACTTGGAAGAGAGTCCACGAACCACAAGTTAGGAACTTCTGGGTTCATTTTTATCTGCATCTTCCTGCTTTTTGTGGACCATTTTCCATGTGCATTATCCTGTATTTTTGTGCCTTCCAGGGGACATTGTAACTGGTGACCAGGAGACCAAGTTTTTTTCGTTGTTTTTTTTTTTTAAGATTTTATTTATTTGACACAGATAACAAGTAGGCAGAGAGGCAGGCAGAGAGAGGAGGGGAAGCAGGCTCCCTGCTGAGAGGAGAGCCCCATGCTGGGCTCCATCCCAGGACCCTGAGATCATGACCCAAGCTGAAGGCAGTGGTTTAACCCACTGAGCCATCCAGGCGCCCTGAGACCAAGCTTTTGAATTGGCCATAGTGTCCCCAAGCCCTGTAACAGTGAAAACTCATTTCAAGTCTCTTGGTTTCAGGTTGTGAATTTTATATATAAAATGTGGAAATTCTAAGCTGTATATAAGCTTATGATCACTAAAGTGAATTCAGAACTAATTACAAAAGCCCAGAAAGAAACTTGCTTAATGAGGGCATACTATATCCCTGGCCCTGTGTTAGGTTATTTCATATGCTGTCATCCTATTTGCTAGTCCTCCAAACCTCGTAAGCTAGAAATTATTATTTTTACTTTTCAGTAAAAGAAAAAAAAATTCCGAGAACTTAACACTAGTTCCCAAAAAGCACAGTGTATATAACGAGGGAGCACGCGATAGTGGCTAAGAGCATGGGCTCTGGGATCCCTCTGCCTGACCCCCCTCCCCCCACTAGCATCACCACTGATAAGCTAGGTGACCTTAGGCAAGTTGCTTCAACTCTGGGCCTCCATTACCTCAGCACAAAAGCACAGATAATAGTAGTTCCTCGCTCATAGAGCTGTTGCTACCTGCATTCAATGAATCGTGATTCATAAGGTTCTTAGAACTAGTGCCTGGAAAACAGAAAGTACTAGCACAGAGAAAGCATACTAGAAGTTCTGATGAATCAGTAAGTGAAACTTCCAGGTCCTCGGTGGTGACCAGAGGCAGCTGCTCTGTTGCAAGATGGCAATGCTGACACCAGCTCAGAGGCCCTGGAGTACCGACTTGCAGCCAAAGAAGGCTCTGCTCAAGCGCGAATCTCTGGGATCCCAGGCCTCAGCAGACAGCGGTGAGTGTTGTCTCCTGGGCAGCTTGAATTCTACAGCCTTCGTCCAGCTTCATTTAAAAGACAGATCTGTTGACAGGTGCTTTATATGCTCAACAGAGATCTACTTTACTTTGAGACTGAGACAACAGGGAAATTTCAGACAATGGTGGGAAGCTTTCCTAACCAAACCTGGACCTAGTAAATAAGACTATTAAAATTGGCATTTGGAAAGAATTGATTTTTTTTAATAACGTGACCTCCATTTATTTAACATGAGTTTGTGGAGATGCCCTATGTGGTAGCCAGTGTTCTGACACCAGGACAGAGCTGTCAGTAAGACAGATCTCTTGCTCCACTGGAGCTTACATTAAAAGGGAAAATGACAAAGAAAGCAATGATATTTTAGTTATTAGTGAGTGAGGAATATAAGGCAAGAAATGTAAAGCCCGCCATAATATCGCAGACATTGTAGGAATGCTGCAGGTCAGAGTATACATCTTCTCGACCATTGGTCTGTAACTTGGACAGGGAGAGAAGTACTCCACGGGAAAGCACCATATGTTCCCAGGTGTTCCCCATCTGCTGTGCACATGAGGGCGTATTCCCAAGACACACAGCACTGGGACACACCAACCAACGTGCAGTCTTTCTCCACAGAGGTTCTGCCCTAATTTTTGCAAAGTTCAGCTCTTCCAAGAAAACCAGAAGTGACCCTTTACTTCTCTCAGATTTGAGCAAGTTCCATATAAATAACCTTCATTTTTTTTTTTTTTTTTTTTTTTTTTTTTTTTTAAAGATTTATTTATTTATTTATTTGACAGAGAGAGAGAGAGAGAGAGATCACAAGTAGGCAGAGAGGCAGGCAGAGGGAGAGAGAGAGGAGGAAGCAGGCTCCCCGCCGCGCAGAGAGCCCAATGCGGGGCTCGATCCCAGGACCCTGAGATCATGACCTGAGCAGAAGGCAGCGGCTTAACCCACTGAGCCACCCAGGCACCCCTCATTTTCTTATTTCTAGGTCTAGCCTCATCTCTTAGTTTTTTAAAACCAAAGCAGAAACACCCTAAAAGCTACTAAAGAGTTACTTCACCAAAAATCTTATCCATTCTTTCGACAAAATTCAAGACTAAAGATCATCAAATGGAAAGCTTTGTTTTCTTTTGATGTTGCTTTCCTGTCACAGTTCCTCCGAGGAGCCTGCCTGCATATCTGCAGCAGCACACCACGCCTCTCTCGGCCCTAGGGCTGGAGCTGGCAGGACCAGGCACTGGGGAAAGGAGTACATTGTGTATAAATTTTCTGGGGAATTTCCTGGCCCAGTTTTTGAGCTTGGAATCCACAGGCCAGGGAGGCTGGGTGCCAGGGTCCATCTCCTCCAGAGCGTTTTTCCTTCTTAGTCCTCCAGGTTCCTGGGCTTGCCCCAGGAGGGCGCTGCAGAGGACACGCAGTGGTGGCTGCCAGGCTGCCCCCAGAGCCCCAGGTGAGCCGGAACCCCCTGCTGTGCAACCTTTCCCGGTCCCTCTCTCCCGCCCTACATCCTACACCCACGCAAGTCCTAGGTGGGATTTTAAGTTTCTCATGCATGCCAGTGTCGCTTGTCATGGTCTAACGTTCTGGTGCCTGTGGAGGAGCCTTTTCTTATTTTATGACTCGCCTGGGCGCTGTCTGTGCTTCCACACCCTCCCTGCTCTCTGGTCAGCCCCTTCCATTTTCTTCGAGAAGTACAATTCGGCAAATGCAAGCTGAAGCTTTTGTTGTGATGGTGCTTTTGTCCTGAAGTGGGATTTTTTTTTTTTTTTAAGGATTTTATTTGAGAGAGAGGGAGAGTGAGCACGAGAGCGGGGAGGGGCAGAGGGAGAAGCAGGCTCCCCGCTGAGCAAGGAGCCTGACACAGGGCTCCATCCCAGACCCTGAGATCATGACCTGAGCCAAAGCTAGAGGCTTAATGGACTGAGCCACCCAGGCGCCCCAAGTTGTTGTTTTTATTTTTTTCTTTCTTTCTTTTTTTTTTTTTTTCTTTTTTAAAATGCCATGACTAGGGTATAAACACACAGTCTCTGGCTCTCAAGGAACTTAAAAGTTGAGAGGAAGATGGGGCATGTGTATTTTTCTCAACTAATAGTACAATCTGAGCAAGCTTTACTTAACGTGGATTTTACTTTCTCATCCAGTTCCTCATGTCCTCGAGATTCTGTAGTTGCACTTTCTTCCCTGACTGTCCTCACCTCAGACCTACATTTCTTTGTATTTTATTCTTTTTAAGATTTTATTTATTTATATGACAGAGAGAGACAGCGAGAGAGGTAACACAGCAGGGGGGTGGGAAAGGGAGAAGCAGAGCCCCCGCTGAGCAGGAAGCCCAATTTGGGGCTCGACCCCAGGATCCTGGGATCATGTTCTGAGCTAAAGGCAGACGCTTGACCACTGAGCCACCCAGGCGCCCCTCATTTCATTATATTTTAATAATCATTCATGTCAATGAGCCCCCATCATTAGCTTGCTGAAAATCACACCAGAAATCTCGTGCGACATTTCCGTTGGTTCCAGGCCTTTCACTAGGCTGCCTGTTCTTTTGTCTAGACACTGATGAACACACCCTCACGGGTTCTCTCATTCTTTACTTCCGTGCTGTTCTGCTGACCAGTGAGGCGGGTATTCCTCCGCTGGTATGGTTGGCACAACCGTTTGAGGGGACATTGAGTCTCCTGTGTCCAGCTGCGGGCGGGACTTTGGGGCAGAGGAACTAGGTGGGACCGTGTGCTGTTTCAGGGCTTGCTGAAGATGGAAGACGTGGCCCTGGCTTCCTCCCTTGCGTGGACACAGCTGGATTCATCTTGGAGGAGCTTCCACGGAGAGGAAAGGCAGGAGAACTGCGGCGGCCTGACTCCCCTGGGTAAGACATGGGTGCTGTTCTCTGCTAGGGTCTCGTGGCTCCCCTTGTTGGTCAGAAGCTACTGGGCTGTGAGAAGCTGTCTGAGCTGTTTGCATCCAGAACCACTGTTTCTGAACCCGCTCTTAACTACAGCGTGACCAGCTCCTTAACCCCCATGACGCCGTCTCCTTCTGCCAGCATTCTGGGCAGGGGACATGGGGTGCAGCAGATGCAACCCCCAGCCTCGCTCGCAGCAGTTGCGCAGTCAGTATTGATCCCCCGCCCGATGCCAACCTCGACAGGAGACTGAGTCCTCCTCAGGAGACGGGCCACAGGACCGTAGAGCATGAGAGCAAGAAATGACCTGGAAGGGGTGGCAGAAGTGACCTAGAGATCAGGACACAGGGCAACAGCCGGACTCGTCAGAGCTCACACGGCTCTGTGGTGTGCAGTGGCAGTGCCAGGTCAGCTCTGTCAGCCGCGAAGCCGGTCCCTGCCTGGGGTCAGAGTGACCACACGTGTCCCTGACGCGGATCAGTTTCTTGGTTCCCACTTGCCCCGTTTTTTACAGAATGTTTCATTAAGTCCTTACATTTGCCTGCTTCCTGCTACCTTCCGCCCAGCTCTCTGAGCATTCAGCCCCAGTCAGGGTCCTGCCTCCGTCCTTAGGACTTGGAGCCTCTGCGTGTGTCCCTGGCACAGTCCTCACCACTTTCCCCACGTCCCAGGGGGCGCCCTGCTTCTCACGGCCCCGTGCCTGTTCTCCGGTCTCCCCCCAGCATCCGCCGCCCCCCTTTACTTCCATCCTCATCCTTGCCCGGAATCCTCATCCCGGCCTCTGAGGAACTCCGCGGCAGGGCATACCCGACCGGTCTGACCACTCGTTCTTTCAGGTGGTGCCATGCAGGCTGAGATCGCGGACCCACCCCCAGATGAGCAACATCCAGGGCAAGAGCCTGGGGAAGTGCCGTGCCCCGTGGGTGAAGACACTGCCCCGGCTCCCGCCCGCGCAGAAGCTGGCGAACAGGAGGGCAGGTTACCAAGAAAGCAGAAAAATGACACAGGACCTAGGCGGCACTATTGTCATGAATGTGGAAAGAGTTTTGCTCAGAGTTCAGGCCTGACTAAGCACAGGAGAATCCACACTGGAGAGAAACCCTACGAATGTGAAGACTGTGGCAAGACCTTCATCGGGAGCTCTGCCCTGGTCATCCATCAGAGAGTCCACACCGGCGAGAAACCGTATGAGTGTGACGAGTGTGGCAAGGTCTTCAGTCACAGCTCAAACCTTATCAAACACCAGAGAACCCACACTGGGGAGAAGCCCTACGAGTGCGAGGACTGCGGGAAGACCTTCAGCCAGAGCTGCAGCCTCCTGGAACATCACAAAATCCACACGGGGGAGAAGCCGTACCAGTGCAGCATGTGCGGCAAAGCTTTTAGGCGGAATTCACACCTCCTGAGACACCAGAGGATCCACGGTGATAGGAACGTGCAGGATCCCGAACGTGCAGAGACCTGGGAGAGTCGGGGGAGGGTGGGAGGCCAGTGGGAAAATGAGGCTCCTGTGTCTCATAAATGTCATGAGTGTGAGAGAAGTTTCACTCGCAACAGAAGCCTTATTGAACACCAAAAAATCCACACTGGTGAGAAACCCTATCAGTGCGACACATGTGGAAAAGGCTTTACCCGAACTTCATACCTTGTCCAGCATCGGAGAAGCCACGTCGGAAAAAAAGTTCCATCACAGTGACCATGTTGTACACGGCAGAGTTGGTGCTCGTTCCTCATTGAACCGAATCCTTCGCCAGCCCTTCCTGATCACAGACCCGGGGCTGCGCTTGACTGACCACTTCCCGTCATCTTGTGGCAGAAGATGCAGAGTCTGGCTGAGATGGATTCTCCTCTACATCCTAGAAGGTGGCTGAGGAACAGCTGGTTTGACAGGAGGCTATGGGAGAGTAGTCTGGAAGGGGTAAGACCAGAAACGTTTATTATCACCTACTGAACTGAAAAGGGCTTCCAGACCGGCTAAGCACCTCTGGCCAGCACATTATGACGTTTCCTATGTAGATGGCTCTGATGAGGGCTGCTGCTCTGACCATTTTGCCTATGAAGAATCCTCCATCATTCGGTCAGATCCATGACTTCTTACACCCCCCACTGTGCCTTGCGTACAGGTGCTTATGAACATTAAATATACCAGTGAGGTGACATCCGTAGCTCTGAAATTCTAAATGTGGTCTGGATTTCTGAGGTCTTTCTAACTAAGGCCACTTACGTTTGTGTCAGATTCTCTGAGGTTCTAGATCCTGGGTCAGTTGTGCATTTACTGCCACTCACACAGGACTGTCAGAGTTGGGGTCGGGGAATCCGTTTTCTTCACCAGCTTAGTACTTGTAGACGAATGCCTTAAGCAGCTGATCATTCAGACGCGGTGAGACTGCTCATCCATGTAACTCCATTTTGTTCACATTAATTTTGCTACTTTTTAGGAGGAAACCTTTCACAGGTAAATAAAAAGTGGATTGATCAAGTCAGATCCAACTGGTTATGAATTTTGATATAATTTCTATGATGTTCCATAGCTTGTTTCTCACCTTATAGTTATCTTGGGCCTAACAAATTGCCAAGACACCACCTGTATCCCTCTCTCCCATGTTTGAGCCAACTTGAATCACAGCTTACGTTAGCAAGGCCTGAATTTCCTCCAGGCGAGGGGATTCACACGAGATATTGCTGACAGGCTTCAGTCATGTTTTCAGAACTGGTCTGTTCGCTGGGTCAGGATAAGAAGAGTCAGAGGCAGCCAGTGAGGATGGGAGCCCAAGTATGGACAGTAGGAGAAAATGCATCCGTTCAGAATTACACTGGACTCCTACTCCACAATATCCAAAGTATCATCCTGTGAAGCCACAAAAAGACTTTTGTGATATCTTTTGTTTTCACCCAGATCACGTTCTGAGTTCTTTAAAGACTGGCGTCTTCTTGATGTCACCAGCTTCCAGCTTTCCAGGCTATGCCAAGAATGGATTCCATTTCTCGTGGATCTCAGGACCATGTTTTGTTCGGTCACCAGCAGGGTGGTTCCTGTGCTCTCAAGTACCCTTTCTAGGTCCCCACTCTGAAGCAGCACAGGCTGCCGAGAGAACTGGCAGATTCGGGGGCTTTCCCTCTTCCCACTTTCTCGCAGTCTCATTGTCTTCATTTCCCCTCAGTGTAGTGTAATTTAAAACTTTAGTTTTCCAAACTTTTACAGGCCTACTCCACCTTTTTAGCCTTCTAAAATGTAATCTTTTTTAGCCTTCTAAAATTTCCTTAATCTTTTGTTACTTCCACAAAGCTAGCAATTTTCTTTTCTCTATTCCTAAATGTTAGCGAACAGCCTTGATCTTAAACACTGTTCATATTTCTTTGGTATATTTTTTAATGTCATGGGGAGAAATGCAGGTGAAAGCTTTTTATAAACCAGAAACGATTATACACATGTAGCTTGCTGGGATTAACGGGACTGCTGTGCTTCCTTTGCTTTCTGCTCCTTCCCAGCCTTAGAGGCTTCTCCGTAGAGGAGGGAATACTGTAGAAAAATACTTCTAGTGCCTGTTATGTCTGATAATGAAAGATAAAGCATATACACACATACTTGCTTGGGCTTAAGGTTTTAGTGTGCTGAAGATGGTAAGACATGCACATTAATTGGCATGCCATGAGAAATGCCTTGGGAATGGTGAGCTGAAGGGTACAGAATCTCAGGAAAAGGGTATTTCTGGTTGTCAGCTGTGAGCACATGGATAGGGTTATGTGTAAAAGCTGGGATTACAAAGAGTTTGTCAGATTTAGTAACTAAGGCAAATGAGAAATAGGCACATAGTAGGGATCTTCAGTGCCAGAGTAAGGAGTTTAAATTTTAGTAAGTACCAGGGAGCCAATGACACGATCAAAGTATTATCTAACAGTATTATGTAATTTCAACTTAAAAAACTTTGTCGGTAGTCTTGGACACCTTGGTTTTGTATAAAACAAACATGTTTATGAAGTAAATTACAAAATGGCTTCAAACCTAGTCTATTTAATAGGGCAGCCAAAATATTATTTCCAGATAAAATTAAATGGAGTAAAATAAGCTGCTTAGTTAAGATATGACCAGTATTTGGGGCACCTGGGTGGCTCAGCTGGTTGAGTGGTTCAGCTCAGGTCATGGTCCCAGGGCCCTGAGATCGAGCCCCGCATTGGGCTCCCTGCTCCGTGGAGAGCCTGCTTCTCCCTCTACCTCTGCCTGCTGCTCTGCCTACTTGTGCTCTCTTTGCCAAATAAATAAAATCTTAAAAAAAAACTTTTTTAAAGATATGACCAGTATTTAAGGTAGAATAAAATGCCACTTTTTGTGCTGTTTAAAATTGTTTTTTGAATTTTAATGTCAACTAGTCAGCCATTCTATTTAATTTTACAACTGCTGCAGACCAGAAATCCTCCATTTTATGTTTTCTCCCTTTGCATGACTAAGTAGCTGGTTACAACATTTTTTCCACTTGGATAGAATGAAAAATTACTAGGAAAGGAGATTTTGAGGAATAGACCTCCTAGATATATTCTTAATTTTGGTGAAGTAGATAACCCTATAAAACACTTTGTTTTCTCCTTTAGAAAGAAAAAAAAGGGGGACAGATTACCCACAGGGTTGAGAGGACCACTTATACAAACAAGTGCTGGGAAGTTCTAGTTCAAAGTGGCACCATAGGATACCCTGAACTTGCCTCCTCCCACAGACATACTGAGTCAAGCTACAATGAATGGAACAATCTCTTAAAAAACAAAGGATGGCTGAGTGACAGCTACACATCTGGCAACCAAGAAGAAAACTACATTGAAGCTTGTAAAAGAGTTGAAACACAATTTCCCAATAAAGCCCACCCCTGGCACAGTGACCCACAGCTAGGAAGGAACTCAAAACCTGGAGCTTCTCCCTGAGGAGCAATGTGTTCAAACCCACCTCAGGTATACCAACTTTTAAGACACAAACTTGAGAGACAGCTCCCCGAAACATATGCCTGAAAACCAAAGGGGACCTGTATCCCAAGACCCACAAGACTGAAGTGATCTGAGAAGCTACTCTTAGAGGGCTCAGAGGCAGCTGATAGTACTGAGATTGAAGATGAAGGAGGCTGACCTTCTATTAAAACACTGGCCTGAGGAGCAAATCTAACTGAATATATATGTAGGAGCCTGCTGGAACATTCCAGAGAGGAAATTGGCAGGTATCATCTTTGCAGTCTCTCTTTACCATGCTCCAAAGCACCATATCTCACAAATGAGCTTTTACGTACCTCTGTTGTTCCATTTTTGTGGCTGTCACCTTGGGGATGCCTTTGGATCATCTGGCTCTGGAGGCCAGGGGACCTTACGTTCCTGGTCTCATGGGAGTGTAATATTTGGTGTCACCCCCAAAAGAAGCTCATACCCAGTCTGGTGCCCCAGTTTTTGTGACTGCAAGAGAAAAAAGGAACAGAGAGGAACTGCAAAAACAGCCAGAAAAAATTTCGATAAGCAGTTACCCATCAGGAATTACCTTAAATGTAAATGGACTTAATTTTCCAATAAAAGAGTGGCTGAATGGATAAAAAGTCAAGACCCATCTATATGCTGCCTACAAAAGAGTCATTGTAGATAAGAGGACACACAAGACTGAAAATTAAGGGATGGAAAAAGATACTCCATGCAAATGGGAACCAAAAGAAAGCTGGAGTAGCTATACTTTTATACAATTTCAGATGAAATTGACTTTAAAACAAAGACTAATAAGAGACAAAGAAGGGCATGACATAATGATAAAGGGGCCAATCCAACAAGAAGATAGAACATTTGTAAATATTTATGCACCTAACTTAGGAGCACTTAAGTAATATAAAGCAAATATTAAACAAATAAAAGGAGAACTAGGGGCACCTGGGTGGCTCAGTGGGTTAAAGCTTCTGCCTTTGGCTCAGGTCATGATCCCAGGGTCCTGGGATCGAGCCCTGCATCCAGCTCTCTGCTCGGCGGGGAGCCTGCTTCCTCCTTTCTCTCTACTTGCCTCTCTGCCTACTTGGGATCTCTGTCTGTCAAATAAATAAATAAAATCTTTAAAAAAAAAAAAAAGGAAAACTAACCAGAAACCAATATTGCACTATATGTTAACTAACCAAAATTTAAATAAAATTTTTAAAAAGGAATAAAAAGAGAAATAGGAATCCAAAAGTAGGGCCTTCCATTGATGGGTAGATTATCCAGACACAAAATAAGGAAACATTGGCCTTACATGATATAGGAGACCAAATAGACAACAGATATTTACAGAACATTCCAGCCTAAGGCAACAGAATACATGTTCTCCTCAGGAGTACATGGAACATTTCTCAAGATACAGCATATGTTATGCTACAAAACAAGTCTTTTTTTTTTTTAAGATTTATTTATTTATTTGACAGAGATCACAAGTAGGCAGAGAGGGAGGAAGAGAGAGAGGGGGAAGCAGGCTCCCTGCTGAGCAGAGAGCCTGATGCGGGGCTCAATCCCAGGACTCTGAGACCATGATCTGAGCCGAAGGCAGAGGCTTAACCCACTGAGCCACCCAGGCACCCCAAGTCTTTTTTCTTTTTTTATAATTAAAATTCAATTAGCCAACGTATAGTACAGCCTTAGTTTTTTTTTTTTTTTTTTTTTAAGATTTTATCTATTTGACAGAGATCACAAGTAGGCAGAGAGGCAGGCAGAGGGAGAGGAGGGGATCCGGCTCCCTGCTGAGCAGAGAGCCTGATGTGGGCCTTGAACCCAGCACCCTGGGATCATGACCTGAGCCGAAGGCAGATGGCTTTAACCCACTGAGCCACCCAGGCTCCTCCATCTTTAGTTCAATGATTCATTACTTGTGTATAACACCCAGTGCTCATCATATCACGTCACAAAACAAGTCTTAATAAATTCAAAATTACTGAATCATGTGAGTGTCTTCTAACCACACTGGTATGAAATTAATTACACAAAACATAAAATTCACAAATATGTGGAGATTAAATAAAATGCTACTGAACAACTAATAGGCCAAAGGAGATATCAAAAAAATACCTTGAGACAAATGAAAATGGGAATGTAATATACCATATGGGATGCAGCAAAAGAAGTTGTAAGAAGTTCATAGTGATAAATGTCTATCTTGCAAAAGAAGTCTCAAACAATCTAACTACACATTAAGAAACTAGAAAAAGAAGAACTGAAGGCCAAAGTTAGCAGAAGGAAGAAAATGAGATTATGTCAGAAATAAATGAAATAGAGACTAAAAAGACAGAAAAGATTAATGAAACTAAAAACCTGTTCTTTGAAAAGATAAAATTAACAAACCTCTAGCTAGAATCACCAAGAAAAAAAAAAAAAAAGAGGACTGAATAAAAAATCAGAAAGGAAAGAGATGATAGAACTGATACCACAGAAATACCAGAGATCATAAGAGACTACAATGAACAATTATAGGCCAATAGCTTGGACAATCTAGAAGAAATAGGTAAATTCCTAGAAACATACAACCTACCAAGACTGAATCATGATGAAATAGAAAATCTGATCAAGGAGGAGTCAAGATGGCGGAGAAGCAGGCTGAGACTACTTCAGCTAGCAGGAGATCAGCTAGATAGCTTATCTAAAGATTGCAAACACCTGCAAATCCATCGGCAGATCGAAGAGAAGAAGAACAGCAATTCTAGAAACAGAAAATCAACCACTTTCTGAAAGGTAGGACTGGCAGAGAAGTGAATCCAAAGCTACGGGAAGATAGACCCCGGGGGGATGGGCCGGCTCCTGGCAAGTGGCGGAGCAGCAGAGCACAAAATCAGGACTTTTTAAGTCTGTTCTGCTGAGGGACATCACTCCAGAGGCTAAACCGGGCCGAAGCCCACGCGGGGTCAGTGTGGCCTCAGGTCCTGCAAGGTCACAGAAGGATCGGGGGTGTCTGAGTGTCGCAGAGCTTGCGGGTACTGGAACGGGGAAGCCGGCTACAGAGAAAGAGCCGACAGTAAGCTCGCAGCTCGGGGTTACCTTGAACCGGTCAAAGGCTCGGTGAGCTCGGAGCGCGGCCGGAGGTCAGGCAGAGGGGAGTTACTGGGCGCTGTTCTCTGAGGGCTCACTGAGGAGTGGGGCCCCGGGCCCTAGGCTCCTCCAGGCCGAAGACCAGGAGGCTGCCATTTGTATTCCCGTCCTCCGGAACTCTACGAAAAGCGCTCACGGAACAAAAGCTCCTGAAAGCAAACCCAAGCAGATTTCTCAGCCCTGCCCCGGGTAAGGGCGATGCAATTCTGCCTGGGGCAAAGACACTTGAGAATCACTACAAAGGCCCCTCCCCCAGAAGATCAACAAGAAATCCAGCTAAGACCAAGTTCACCTACCAAGGAGTGCAGTTTCAATACCAAGGAGAGCAGCAGAATTCCAGAGGAGGAGAAAGCAAAGCACAGAACTCATGTCTTTCTCCCTGTGATTCTTTAGTCTTGCAGTTAATTTAAATTTTTTTTCTTTTTCATTTTTTTCTCTTCTTCTGCTAAATTTTTTTTAACTTTTACCCTTTTCTTTATTAACGTTTTTTAACTAGTTTATTTAATATATATATTTTTTCTTTTTTATACTTTTCTTTATTTTTTTTTTAATTCTTTTCTTTCCTTTTTTTGTTTTGTTTTGTTTTCTTTCTTTCTTTCTGAACCTCTTTTTATCCCCTTTCTCCCCCCTCACGATTTGGGATCTCTTCTGATTTGGTTAAAGCATATTTTCCTGGGGTTGTTGCCACCCTTCTAGTATTTTACTTGCTCCTTCATATACTCTTATCTAGACAAAATGACAAGGCGGAAAAATTCACCACAAAGAAAAGAACAAGAGGCAGTACCGAAGGCTAGGGACCTAATCAATACAGACATTGGTAATATATCAGATCTAGAGTTCAGAATGACAATTCTCAAGGTTCTAGCCGGGCTCGAAAAAGGCATGGAAGATATTAGAGAAACCCTCTTGGGAGATATAAAAGCCCTTTAGGGAGAAATAAAAGAACTAAAATCTAACCAAGTTGAAATAAAAAAGCTATTAATGAGGTGCAATCAAAAATGGAGGCTCTCACTGCTAGCATAAATGAGGCAGAAGAAAGAATTAGCGATATAGAAGACCAAATGACAGAGAATAAAGAAGCTGAGAAAAAGAGGGACAAACAGCTACTGGACCACGAGGGGAGAATTCAAGAGATAAGTGACACCATAAGACGAAATAACATTAGAATAATTGGGATTCCAGAAGATGAAAGAGAGAGGGGAGCAGAAGGTATACTGGAGAGAATTATTGGAGAGAATTTCCCCAATATGGCAAAGGGAACAAGCATCAAAATTCAGGAGGTTCAGAGAACGCCCCTCAAAGTCAATAAGAATAGGCCCACACCCCATCACCTAATAGTAAAATTTACAAGTCTTAGTGACAAAGAGAAAATCCTGAAAGCAGCCCAGGAAAAGAAGTCTGTAACATACAATGGTAAAAATATTAGATTGGCAGCAGACTTATCCATAGAGACCTGGCAGGGCAGAAAGAGCTGGCATGATATATTCAGAGCACTAAGCGAGAAAAACATGCAGCCAAGAATACTATATCCAGCTAGGCTATCATTGAAAATAGAAGGAGAGATTTAAAGCTTCCAGGACAAACAAAAACTGAAAGAATTTGTAAGCACAAAACCAGCTCTACAGGAAATATTGGAAGGGGTCCTCTAAGCAAAGAGAGAGCCTATAAGTAGTAGATCAGAAAGGAGAGAAAATATACAGTAACAGTCACCTTACAGGCAATACAATGGCACTAAATTCATATCTCTCAATAGTTACCCTGAATGTTAATGGGCTAAATGCCCCAATCAAAAGACACAGGGTATCAGAATGGGTAAAAAAACAAAACCCATCTATATGTTGCCTACAAGAAACTCATTTTAAGCCCGAAGACACCTCCAGATTTAAAGTGAGGGGGTGGAAAAGAATTTACCATGCTAAAGGACATCAGAAGAAAGCAGGAGTAGCAATCCTTATATCAGATCAATTAGATTTTAAGCCAAAGACTATAATAAGAGATGAGGAAGGATACTATATCATACTCAAATGGTCTGCCCAACAAGAAGATCTAACAATTTTAAATATCTATGCCCCCAACGTGGGAGCAGCCAACTATATAAACCAATTAATAACAAAATCAAAGAAACACATCAACAATAATACAATAATAGTAGGAGACTTTAACATCCCCCTCACTGAAATGGACAGATCATCCAAGCAAAAGATCAAGGAAATAAAGGCCTTAAATGACACACTGGACCAGATGGACATCACAGATATATTCAGAACATTCATCCCAAAGCAACAGAATACACATTCTTCTCTAGTGCACATGGAACATTCTCCAGAATAGATCACATCCTTGGTCCTAAATCAGGACTCAACTAGTATCAAAAGATTGGGATCATTCCCTGCATATTTTCAGACTACAATGCTCTGAAGCTAGAACTCAACCACAAGAGGAAGTTTGGAAAGAATCCAAATACATGGAGACTAAACAGCATCCTTCTAAAGAATGAATGGGTCAACTGGGAAATTAAAGAAGAATTGAAAAAAATCATGGAAACAAATGATAATGAAAACACAGTGGTTCAAAATCTGTGGGATACAACAAAGGCTGTCCTGAGAGGAAAATATGTATCAGTACAAGCCTTTCTCAAGAAATAAGAAAGGTCTCAGGTATACAACCTAACTTAACCCTACACCTAAAGGAGCTGGAGAAAGAACAAGAAAGAAACCCTAAACCCAGCAGGAGAAGAGAAATCATAAAGATCAGAGCAGAAATCAATGAAATAGAAACCAAAAAAACAATAGAACAAATCAATGAAACTAGGAGCTGGTTCTTTGAAAGAATTAATAAAATTGATAATCCCCTGGCCAGACTTATCAAAAAGAAAAGAGAAAGGACCCAAATAAATAAAATCATGAATGAAAGAGGAGAGATCACAACTAACACCAAAGAAATACAAACTATTATAAGAACATACTATGAGCAACTCTACGCCAACAAATTTGACAATCTGGAAGAAATGGATGCATTCCTAGAAACATATAAACTACCACAACTGAACCAGGAAGAAATAGAAAGCCTGAACAGACCCATAACCAGTAAGTAGATTGAAACAGTCATTAAAAATCTCCAAACAAACAGGAGCCCAGGGCCAGATGGCTTCCCGGGGGAATTCTACCAAACATTTAAAGAAGAACTAATTCCTATTCTCCTGAAACTGTTCCAAAAAATAGAAATGGAAGGGAAACATCCAAACTCATTTTATGAGGCCAGCATCACCTTGATCCCACAACCAGACAAGGATCCCATCAAAAAAGAGAGCTATACACCAATATCCTTGATGAACACAGATGCGAAAATTCTCACCAAAATACTAGCCAATAGGATTCAACAGTACATTAAAAGGATTATTCACCACGACCAAGTGGGATTTGTCCCAAGGCTGAAAGGTTGGTTCAACATCCGCAAATCAATCAATGTGATACAACACATCAATAAAAGAAAGAACAAGAACCATATGATACTCTCAATAGCTGCTGAAAAAGCATTTGACAAAGTACAGCATCCCTTCCTGATCAAAACTCTTCAAAGTGTAGGGATAGAGGGCACATACCTCAATATCATCAAAGCCATTTATGAAAAACCCACCGGAAATATCATTCTCAATGGAGAAAAACTGAAAGCTTTCCCGCTAAGGTTAGGAACACGGCAGGGATGTCCATTATCACCACTGCTATTCAACATAGTACTAGAAGTCCTAGTCTCAGCAATCAGACAACAAAAGGAAACTAAAGGCATCCAAATCGGCAAAGAAGAAGTCAAACTATCACTCTTCGCAGATGATATGATACTATATGTGGAAGACCCAAAAGACTCCACTCCAAAACTGCTAGAACTTGTACAGGAATTCAGTAAAGTGTCAGGATATAAAATCAATGCACAGAAATCAGTTGCATTTCTCTACATCAACAACAAGACAGAAGAAAGAGAAATTAAGGAGTCAATCCCATTTACAATTGCACCCCAAACATAAGATACCTAGGAATAAACCTAATCAAAGAGGCTAAGAATCTACACTCAGAAAACTATAAAGTACTCATGAAAGAAATTAAGACACAAAGAATTGGAAAAATGTTCCATGCTCCTGGATTGGAAGAATAAATATTGTGAAAATGTCTATGTTACCTAAAGCAATCTACACATTTAATGCAATTCCTATCAAAGTACCATCCATCTTTTTCAAAGAAATGGAACAAATAATTCTAAAATTTATATGGAACCAGAAAAGACCTCGAATAGCCAAAGGGTTATTGAAAAAGAAAGCCAAAGTTGGTGGCATCACTATTACAGACTTCAAGCTCTATTACAAAGCTGTCACCATCAAGACAGCATGGTACTGGCACAAAAACAGACACATAGATCAATGGAACAGAATAGAGAGCCCAGAAATAGACCCTCAACTCTATGGTCAACTAATCTTCGACAAAGCAGGAAAGAATGTCTAATGGAAAAAAGACAGCCTCTTTAATAAATGGTGTTGGGAAAAATGCAGAAAAATGAAATTGGACCATTTCCTTACACCACACACGAAAATAGACTCAAAATGGATGAAGGACCTCAATGTGAGAAAGGAATCCATCAAAATCCTTGAGGAGAACACAGGCAGCAACCTCTTCGACCTCAGCCGCAGCAACATCTTCCTAGGAACATCGCCAAAGGCAAGGGAAGCAAGGGAAAAAATGAACTATTGGGATTTTATCAAGATCAAAGCTTTTGCACAGCAAAGGAAACAGTTAGCAAAATCAAAAGACAACTGACAGAATGGGAGAAGATATTTGCAAATGACATATCAGATAAAGGACTAGTGTCCAAAATCTATAAAGAACTTAGCAAACTCAACACCCAAAGAACAAATAATCCAATCAAGAAATGGGCAGAGGACATGAACAGACATTTCTGCAAAGAAGACATCCAGATGGCCAACAGACACATGAAAAAGTGCTCCATATCACTTGGCATCAGGGAAATACAAATCAAAACCACAATGAGATATCACCTCACACCAGTCAGAATGGCTAAAATTAACAAGTCAGGAAATGACAGATGCTGGCGAGGATGCGGAGAAAGGGGAACCCTCCTACACTGTTGGTGGGATTGCAAACTGGTGCAACCACTCTGGAAAACAGCTTGGAGGTTCCTCAAAATGTTGAAAATAGAACTGCCCTATGACCCAGCAATTGCACTACTGGGTATTTACCCTAAAGATACAAACGTAGTGATCCAAAGGGGCATGTGCACCCGAATGTTTATAGCAGCAATGTCCACAATAGCCAAACTATGGAAAGAACCTAGATGTCCATCAACAGATGAATGGATAAAGAAGATGTGGTTTATATACACAATGGAATTCTATGCAGCCATCAAAAGAAATGAAATCTTGCCATTTGCGATGTGGATGGAACTAGAGTGTATCATGCTTAGCGAAATAAGTCAAGCGGAGAAAGACAACTATCATATGATCTCCCTGATATGAGGAAGTGGTGATGCAACATGTGGGCTTAAGTAGGTAGGAGAAGAATAAATGAAACAAGATGGGATTGGGAGGGAGACAAACCATAAGTGACTCTTAATCTCACAAAACAAACTGAGGGTTGTTGGGGGGAGGGGGGTTGGGAGAAGGCAGTTTTGGTTATGGATATTGGGGAGGGTATGTGCTTTGGTGGGTGCTGTGAAATGTGTAAACCTGGCGATTCACAGACCTGTATCCCTGGGGATAAAAATATATTATATGTTTATAAAAAATAAAAAAATTCAAGATAAAAAAAAAAGAAAATCTGAACAAAACCGTTAAGTAGGAAGGAGATTTAATCAATAAGCAAAATGTCCAAACAGCAACAAAAAAGTCCCAAGACTAGACAGCTTCACTACAGAATTCTACCAAATATTCAAAGAATATTGATCTTTTTCAAATTTTTATAAAAAAGATAAGAGGAAGGAATTTCACACTCCTTTTATGAGGCCATCATTACCCTGGTATCAAAATCAGACAAGGATGACAGAAGAAAAGAAAATTACAGGCCAATAGTCCTATTGAATATAGATGCAAAAATCCTCAAAATATTATCAACATTCAACAATACAGTAAAATAATCATACACATGATCAAGTAGCATTTATTCCAGGGATGCCAAGATGGTTCGACTTCCGCAAATCAGTCGATGTGATACACCACATTAACAAAATGAAGGAGAAAGATTGTATGATCATCTCAATAGATGGAGAAAAAGTATTTGATAAAATTTAACATCATTTATGATAAAAACTCTCAACAAGGGGGGTATAGAAGGAATATAACATAATGAAGGCCATATATGACAAGCCCACAGCTAACATCAAAAATGAAAAGTTGAAAACTTTCCTTCTAAGATCAGGAACAGATGGCTGCCCACTCACCCCTTTTATTCAACACAGTATTGAAAGTCCTAGCCAGAGCAATTAGGCAAGAAAAAGAAATAAAAAGGTACCCAAATTGGAAAGGAGGAAGTGAAAATGTCATATTTGCAGATGACATGATATTATATATGGAAAATGTGGAACGCCTGGGTGGCTCAGTTAGTTAAGCATCTGGCTTTGACTCAGGATAGATCCCAGGGTCCTGGGACCAAGTCCTGCATTGGGTTCCTCGCGTGGCAGGGAGCCTGCTTCTCCTCCTGCCTTGTGCTCTCTCTCAGAAAAATAAATAAATAAAATCTTTTGAAAAGGATATGCTAGACACATACACAGTTCAAGCCACTAAATGAATTCAGAAAAATTATAGGATACAACATTAATACACAAAAATTTGTTGTTCCTCTATACTAATAATGAATTATCAATGAAATTAAGAAAATAATCCCACTTACAATTACACCAAAAAGATTTACATGCCCAGAAATAAATTTAACTAAGGAGGTAACAGATCCATATATTGAAAATTATAAGAACATTAATGAAAGAAAAGGAAGACAAATAAATGGAAAGACAGTCAATGTTCATGAACTAGAAGGATTAATATTGTTAAAATGTCCATACTTCCTGAAGCAATCTACAGATTCAATGAAATTCCTATTAAAATTCCAAAGATTTGGGAAGCTTTTGCCTTGTATGAGAAATGGAAGCATGGATTCAGCATGCCATGGTAGCACATTCGCCCTTCATTCTTTCCCTCAGGATCAGTGTCTATTTGTCCTTTCAAATATAGGGTTTTTTTCATCTGAAAGAATTCTCCTTATTTAGATCGAAAAATGTAATTCTAATGGCATTTTTCACAGAAATAGAACAAACAATTAAAAAAATTTGTATGGAACCATAAAAGACCCTAAAAGAGTAGCCAAAACAGTCTTGAAAAAGAACAAAGCTGGAGTCATCATATTCCCTGATTTCAAACTATATTACACAATTATTGTAATTAAGAGTATGGCATTGGCATAAAAACAGGCACACAGATCAATGAAACAAAATAGACAGCCCAGAAATAAGCCCATCCATATATGGTCAATTAATTTACGACAAAGGAGCCAAGAATATACAATGGGAAAAGGACAGTCTCTTAGGTAAATGGTGCTGGGAAAATTGGACAGTCATATGCAAAATAATGAATCTGGACCACGATCTTTTGCCACCTACAAAAGTCAACTCAAAATGGATTAGACTTGAATGTAGGACCTGAAACAAAATTCCTAAAAGAAAACATAGGCAGTAAGCTCTTTGGTATAGGTCTTGGCAGTGATTTTTAAAATCTGACACCAAAAACAAAAGCCAAAATAAACAAGTGGATTTGCATCAAACTAAAAAGCTTCTGCACACTAAAGGAAACCATCAACAAAATGAAAAGGCAACCTATGGAATGGGAAAATATATTTGCAAATCACATTATCTGATAAATGTCTAATATCTGAAATACATAAGGAATTCATACTACTCAAGAGCAAAGAAAAACAAACAACGAACAATCCAACTTACTAAAAAATGGGAAAAAGATCCAAATAGACATTTTTCCAAAGGAGACCTACAGATGGCCAATAAACACATGAAAAGATGCTCTACATTATTAGTCATCAGGGAAATGCAAATCAAAACCATAACAGGATATCTCCTCACACCTGTTAGAATGGATCTTATAAAAAAAGACACAAGAAATAACAAATGTTGGCAAGGATGTGGAGAAAAGGGAATCCTCGTGCACAGTTTGTAGGAACATAAATTTGGTGCAGCCACGGAAACAGTATGGAGGTTCCACAAAAAATTAAAATTGAACTACCCTATGATGCAACAATTCCACTTCTATTTATCAAAACAACCACTACCAACAAAATAAACAACAACAAACAAAAACAAAAACAAAACACTACTCAAAAAGATATATGCACGTCACATTCACTGCAGCATTATTTACGATAGCAAGATATGGAAACAAGTGTTCATGGATGGATAAGAGGGTAAGAAATTGTGGTGTAAATATACACACTGGGGTACGGTAAGAGCATGGTTTAGAACGGCTCTCTCCCCAGGCCCTTTGCTTAGGAACCTGTCTCTGTTGGTATCACATCCAGCAGTCAGGCATCATTAATCGGTGGCTGATTTCTCTACTGTTTTCAGCAATACCTTATGCCATACAATATTCAAGTATGATACAATTAAATTTAAATCCCTCTGCAAGGATAGTTTTGGGGGGCAATATGTAGAGGTTTCTTTCTGACCCCAGGAAGACTCTTGTCTTTTTCCCTGGCTCTCCTTGGTAAACTAGCCAGCCCAAGATTGGTTACTCAGCTTGCACGGGGTCATTAGCTTCCTTTAAATTGCCTGCAGTTTCAGAGAGTACCTTTAGGCTTGATCTTTCCCATAATCTGTTCCAGGTATAGCCAGTTCCACTGGGGAGAGCCTCGAAGCACTCTGCTCTTCGACCACCCCTTCACCAGGGCGAAATATGGGTCACTGCTCCAGAGCTGAGGACAGGGACAGTTACCTACTTCTCTCAGTGACACTTCCGCATTATGATTTCGGTTCTGGGCCGGGCAGTAGCCTCTAGTCTTCCCAGCACAGAACCTCTGCCCTATGAGTGAGCTTGGGTGAGGGCTTTTGGGGCTCCAGTTTTCTTAGCTGGCCATCCCCGAAGTGGAGCCTCTGCCCTATGAGCAGGGGCTCGGTGCAGGAGGAGCTCTTGACTTCCTGGTCATTCTTGCCCGGAATTTAGTCTCTGAAAAAGAGAGCTTTGGAGGGATTTAAAAAATGTTGGTGCCTTGTGCCTCTTGGGGGGTACCTTAGGCTTTGCTTGAGCCTGGGGAACTGGGAGCCCCATCTTGTTGGACATACCCACCAGACTGGAGCTTCCCTCATGCTGATTCAGTGCGGATGTGGATAGGACAGGAAGTAGCTCATGGCACAAGTGCTACAGATTGTGTTCGTACCAAAATTTAGTAGATTCTCTTGAACAAATGTTTCCTTATTTGCTGTTTGCTCTTGGGACAATTTCCAGAGATTATATGTGGTAGTGTTCACCAGTTAAGACTGTTTGACTCTGGGGGCACCTGGGTGGCTCAGTGGGTTAAGCCTCTGCCTTCGGCTCAGGTCATGATCTCAGGGTCCTGGGATCGAGCCTCACATCGGGCTTGCTGCTCAGTGGGGAGCCTGCTTCCTCCTTTCTCTCTGTCTGCCTCTCTGCCTACTTGTGATCTCTGTCTGTCAAATAAATAAATAAAATCTTAAAAAAAAAAAAGACTGTTTCACTCTGAATTGGTCCAAGAAGCCCCTCATGATGCCAATTCAGAAGTTATCTTTAAGATTTAATTTTTTTTAAAGATTTTATTTATTTATTTGACAGAGAGAAATTACAAGTAGATGGAGAGGCAGGCAGAGAGAGAGAGAAAGGGAAGCAGGCTTCCTGCTGAGCAGAGAGCCCAATGCGGGACTCGATCCCAGGACCCTGAGATCATGACCTGAGCCGAAGGCAGCGGCTTAACCCACTGAGCCACCCAGGCGCCCTAAGATTTAATTTTTAATGATTTATTCCTAGCTTAATAATGGGTATTAAATGTTTATCAGTCATAGTCCATCCTTCCTGTGCTATGTGTTATGGACCTTTTGGGCTAGTATTTATGTGAGATTTTTGAATTAATATTTATAAATAAATTTGATGGTTAGTTTTCTCTATGCTAGTTTTGACAGGTCTTAATATTGATGTAATATTTACTTTATAAAAGAACTTGGCTTAAATGTATACAGTAATGTATGTCAATTATTTCTCAACAAAACTAGGGGGGAAAACCCTACTTGGAATAATTTCCTCTTTTCTCTATGCTCCAGAAAAGTTTTTATAGGTTTTACTGTGAAATTCACTGAACCTGGTGCTGTCGTAGGACTAGAACTTTGACAATTTTTCTGTTTCTTCTCCGTCTGTAGCAGAGATTTCTCACTGTCCACCCAACATTCATTTTCCTTTTCCTCTTCAGAGCCATAATCCTGATTCTAACTGGAATACAGGACAATGTTTTGCAGCCTCCCAAGCAGCTGGCTGTGGCCTTGAGACTACGTTCCAGTCAATGGGGCACCTGTGGAAGTGCTGTGGGGCTCTCAGCGAAGGGCCTACAGGGAGTTGGCTCAGCTAGGACTAGAATTCTTTCATTCTGCTTTTCTTATCCCTTTACTCTTATACTGTAGATGTGACTGCTGGAGATCTAGCAGCCTCACTGGATCTTAAGTTGATCTTGAGAAATGTCAGCAGACACTACAACGGTTTAAAGCATTAGGCTTTTTTTTTTTTTTTAAAGATTTTATTTATTTATTTGTCAGAGAGAGAGTGAGTGAGAGCGAGCACAGGCAGACAGAGTGGAAGGAAGAGTCAGAGGGAGAAGCAGGCTCCCTGCAGAGCAAGGAGCCCGATGTGGGACTCCATCCTAGGACGCTGGGATCATGACCTGAGCCGAAGGCAGCTGCTTAACCAACTGAGCCACCCAGGCGTCCCACACTACAACGGTTTAACAGAAATGTATAAGACTATAGCCCTGGAAACAACGTGTATGTGTGTGTGTGTGTGTGTGTGTGCATGTGCGTGTATCTCCCTATATGACACAATGGAACTGCCATATCTGTCCTAAACTGTCTCTATACTTCTTTTTTTTTTTTAAAGATTTTATTTATTTTATTTGACAGAGATCACAAGTAGGCAGAGAGGCAGGCAGAGAGAGAGGGAGGAGGAAGCAGGCTCCCTGCTGAGCAGAGAGCCCGATGTGGGGCTCGATCCCAGGACCCTGGGATCATGACCTGAGCTGAAGGCAGAGGCTTTAACCCACTGAGCCGCCCAGGCGCCCCTATACTTCTTTTATAAAAAAGAAAAATGAAGTTTTATTTAAGCCACTATTACTTGGACTGTTTTATCATATTTAATGAAACCTGATTCTAAGAAATATGTAGTCTCTTTAAATTTCCTGACCTTTCTGAAGTTAATTTTAGTAATTTGTAATTTTACAGAAAATCCTATGTTAGCATGGCCAACTGGTACAAGTAAATAATAAAGTATAACAAATGAAAATGTAACAGCTGAGCTCCAAAGAAAGAACAGGGAATTTCCTGGCACCAGAAGCGAGGAGGGAACCTGCAGGTACTGTGCAAGGTTGTGAAATGGCCCTAAAGAAACCTTCAGCAATCCTGTGCCTGGACACAGGTCATCAGTAAGGCGGTGTACTGAGCTAGCTATTTCTCTTTCTTAAAGATCTTATATTTATTTGAGAGAGAGAGAAAGCATGAGTGGTGGGGAAGGGCAGAGAGAGGGAGAAGCAGACTCCCCGCTGAGCAGGAAGCCCAATGTGGGAGTGGATCCCAAGACCCCAGGATCATGACCTGATCCGAAAGCAGATGCTTACCGACTGAGCCAAGGTGTCCCTACCTATGTCTGTGTAACATATTACTTCAAAACTCAGTGGCTTGAAATGATATTTATTATCTTTCACAATTCCTGTAGCTCAGGAACTCAGGAATACAGGAAGTAGGTAATTCTAGCCTAGGGTCTTCCACGAGGTTCCAGTCAAGGCTCAGCCAAGGCTGCTGTTGTCCTGGACCAGGGCCGGAGGACTTCCTCCCAACAGGGTTCGCTAGCATGGCCGGCCCACGGGAGGCCTCAGTTCTCTCGGGGTCTGCACCCGTGCCCCCCACCCCCACCCCGGCTCACTGAGTGCGATGGCATGGCAGCTCGCTCTCTCTGGGAACGACCTGTGAGGCAGCTGGACGCCCCGTTCTTCCATGATCTATGATCTAGCCTCACGTGTCACACCCCACTCCCCAGTCTGGCTGGGAGAAGTGACAAGTCAGCTCACACAGTGTTGGGTTCCTGGTTCTGCATGTGAGGAGCGTGCAAGTTACCAGTCTGTCCCGAACACTGAGAAATCAGTAACTCTTCAGGATGCAGGAGAGAGGGGCGGACATGGCAAACTGCGGACCCATGACTGGAGAGACCGTTGAATCCAGGGACGGAAGGTGTGGGAAGCAGACCCTCAAGAGTAGTGACTGTGCCCCACCAAGCAAGGGCAGGAAAGCCCGAACACGAATGGAGGCACGGCCGGAGGCTCCGTGTGGGCAACTCTGAGAGTTTATAAAAACGCCGGGGTGGGGGGGGACACGCCAGGGAGCGCCAGTCACAGGGCGGCCCCCTCAATACTTACCTCCAGGAGCTTGACCAGGTTTCCACAGGAAACAGCAGAGAAAAACGCCCTTGTGCTTCCAGCTGGAGGAGAGGAAAAAGGGAACCATTTTTAGGTATGCCAGAGCATCCTGTTCTTTTTTAAAAAGCTGCCTTCAGGGGAGACTAGTTAACCCAAGTTTAACCTGCTGGGGAGCCATCAGATCCTCCCTGACCTGGGGGAAGACAAATCTCCAATTCAGCCGGCTCTAGCCTTCCTTGTGAGAGAAGGGAATCACCGGAATCACCAGTCTCAGCCACCACGTCCCACTGAAGACGTGAGGACACTAAGGAACACTTGTGAAGTTCAGTCCAGACACAAAGATTCACTGAGAGCAAAATTCAACTGAGTAAATTTTAAAGATCTTACTGGCTTTATTCAGCAATTCATGAATCGGGCAGCACCCCGTATATCAGAGGGAGAGGAGCCATGCAAACCGGAAGATTAAACGCAGAGGGTCTGGGGACAAGGAAGCTACTCTGGGCAGAAAAAGTGGGTTGGTCATTCCCAGGACACGTTCCTGTAGCGGCAACAGGCACCTACCAGGCACATTCCCTAGCTAGCCCTGACCAGCTGATTCCTGATCGACTGGTTTACTTATGATTCTAGTTCGAGGAGAGCCAAAATGGTATTTAAGTTACATCTCAGTTTGATGATGTGAGGCTTAGCAGAGGTGACTGCATCTGGGGCCAGCTGTCTTTTTTTTTTTTTTTAAGATTTTATTTATTTATTTGAGAGAGAAAGCACAAGCAGGGGGAGGATCAGGTAGAGGGAGATGCAGATTCTCTGCTGTGTAGGGAGACCCACATGGGGCTTAATCCCAGGACCCTGAAATCATGACCAGAGCCTAAGGGAGATGCTTTAAAAACTGAGCCACCCAGGCATCCCTGTCTTGTTTTTAGTAAGAGAATACTTTTGGGGCACCTGGGTGGCTCAGTTGGTTAAGTGGTCGACTCTTGATTCGACTCAGGTCATGCTCTCAGGGTCATGGGATTGTGCTCCAACTTAGGCTCTGTGCTGGCTGTAGAATCTGTAGAATCTGCTTGGGATTCTCTCTGCTGCTCCCCCCAACTCTTCCTCACCCTGCCCATGCAAGTGCTAAGACAAATAAATAGATTAATTAATAATAATAATATAAAATAATAATAGACTGCTTCCCACACCTTGCCACCACATTGCTAAAGGCTATTTTAAAGCACTTCCTTCTACTTAGTACATCTTGTCTGGCTCTCAAGAGAAAAAGGACAAGACATAACAAAAGATAAAAAACACAATTTGAAAACATGGCACAAGCATCAGAACGACACATGGCAGGAATGCTGAAATTATCAGACCATAAATTTAAAATAACTGTGAAAAATGTTCTCAGGGATCTAACAGAGAAAGCAGACAGTGTGCAAGAAAGTGCACCGGCAATGTCAGCAGATGGAAATCTGAACCAAAAAAAGCAGCCAAAAAACCAAAGAACCAAAAAAGAACCAAAAAAAGTAGCACTAGACATGAAAAGCGCTGTAACAAAACTGAAGAGTGCCTTTAATGGGCTCCCTAGAAAACTGGGCACAGACGAGGAAGGAATCTCTGAACCAGAGGATAAATTCAGCTGACACTCAAGGAGAATGGAATTAGACTCTGCATTTGGAAGGAGGGAGTGTAAGGGAATTTGTAGATATATGTTAAAACCACAAGAAACGGGGTACCTGGGTGGCTCAGTTCATAAAGCCTCTCCCTTTGGCTCATGGCTCAGATCATGATCTCGGGGTCCTGGGATCAAGCCCCCATCAGGCTCCCTGCTCCATGGGGGTTCTGCTTCTCCCTCTCCTTCTGCCTCTCCCCTCCCCTTGCTCGTTTTCTCTCTCTCTCTCTCTCTCAAATAAATAAATAAACAAAATCTTAAAAAAAAAAAAACACAACCCCATAGTGACACTTCCAAGCCCAAGAACACAGGGCACTTCCACAGATAAACAAAATAATCTGTCTTGAGAATGAGCAGTGGCAGAAAATAACGGACCACAGGAGTAAGCATTTACCCTGGAAAAAGTCTGCAGAAATGAGCAGCAGAGTTAGCTCTAAGAGCTTCAGATACACAATGATCTGAAGGAAATGATAAGATGCATTTAGAACATTTAACTATTTTTCAGACCCCTAGAAGCCATAAATGGAAAAATAACATATAAAGTGAGAAGAGCAGACTGATTTGAAAAAATCAAATTAAACATTAGGAAATGAAATACATGGGCATTGAGATGAAAATCTACGTGAAATAAACAACATACTAAATATAGCTCATGGAGAATAAGTAAACTGTAAGGCTGATCTGAAGACATAGATCAGAGAGAGATGAAGATCAGCAAAACACAGTGGGAGTAAGAGACCCGGCCGACAGCGTGAGAAAGCCCAGTCCCACGAGTAACAGGAGAGCCAAGAGAACTCTGAGGGAGAGGCTGACTGACTGAGAGTTGCAGGAATTGATGGAAGACCTAAATCTCAAGTTGGAAGAAGCACTTCAAAGTGTCGAAAGAAAAGAAGTGTCAGCGTTCCAAGCAGACAGTTCAGGAGGGCTCCTTCACTGCAAATACATGGAAACCAACACTCAAGGGAGAGAGTAATTGAAAAGATGTTCACACAAAGCCTAAGGGAACTTGCCATGGCCAAATCTTCAAGAAAGCCTCAGTGAGTAAAACCAATGTGTTAGAACACATAATGTGAAAATCTAATTAGTCACTGATTATAAAAACCCAGTAATAATAATTGTAATGACAAGGTCAAGTGTAACTAAAATACTTGCCAACAGCTGCATCTCCTGGGAGGCATTCAGGTTTCGTGCAATACCACAGAGAAGGGCACACACAGACATTAGTTTCATAATCTCATAAATCAGGTGGGCATACTGAAATTTTATGTGTCATCAGGAAAAAGAAAGACTAAAAATACATAATTTTCAAACATGTAAATGGGAGAAAGAGAAGAAAATATAAATTAACCAACATAAAACAGGAACAGAGAAAAAAATTAAAGAAAGATCATGGAAAAAGGAAAGGCAAAATTGGGTGGTAGCAATAAACTGATAATCATAATAAAAAATTGGATTAAATTGATGAGTTAAAAACAAAATTAAACATAAGAAATTTTATAAAGAGCTGGGGCATCTGGGTGGCTCAGTTGTTAAGCATCTGCTTTCAACTCAGGTCATGATCCAGGGTCCTGGTATCAGGCCCTGCATCAGGTTCCCGGCTCCCTGCTCAGTGGGGAGCCTGCTTTTGCCTCTCCCACTTCCCCTGTTTATGTTCCCTCTTTTGCTGTGTCTTTCTCTGCCAAATAAATAAATAAAAATTTTTTTTAAATAGGAAATTTTATAAAGTCATTAAAATCAATTAAAAATTCAAGTTCTTAGGAATGCAAATCTATGCAATAAAAGTATATAAATTGGAAAGCAAGAAATTATAAAATCAGGATTCAAGATAATGTTCTTTAACTGGGAAATGTGAGTGACAAAGATGAGGGATGCTGACTGATTGGCCATACAGGTGTTTTTCAAGATCTTCTGTTTGTGTTAATAATGACACATTAATGAGTGCTAGATACTGAATTAACTACCTAACTATCAAACTAATAAATCAAAAGCATGGTATTCATGGACCAATGATGAGTGTATGTGATGAATCATACCAAGGATTATAATTAACCCAATTCTGTACACAGGCTCTCCTTATTTCCAAAAAGGAAATAATTTTATTTAAAAATAGAGGATGGGGGATGCCTGGGTGGCTCAGTGGGTTAAAGCCTCTGCCTTCGACTCAGGTCATGATCCCAGGGTCCTGGAATTGAGTCCTGCATCTGACTCCTTGCTCATCGGGGAGCCTGCTTCTCTCTCTGCCTCTGCCTGCCACTCTGCCTCCCTGTGCTCTCTCTCTCTCTCTGGCAAATAAATAAACAAAATCTTAAAAAAATTTAAAAAATAGAAGTAGAGGATGGGAAAGAGACACTAGGCTAATATTCTCTAAAAGAAATTTTTCATGATAAAGAATTCTTACAAATGAGGAGGGAATATTCTTAATGTTATGAGGATATTTATCAGAAACACAGGGACGTCTGGGTGGCTCAGTTGGTTAAGTGGATGCCTTTGGCTCAGGTCATGATCCCAGCGTCCTGGGATCGAGCCTGCTTCTCCCTCTGCCTCTGCTGCCACTCTGCCTCCCTGTGCTCTCTCTCTCTCTCTCTCTGGCAAATAAATAAATAAAATATTTAAAAAATAAAAAATAAAATCGTTTCTTTAAAAAAAAGAAAGAAAAACACAAAGAAAATATTATTTTTCGCCAAATCATTAGATACATCCATTCAAAATTAGGAATAAGATAAGGATGACTAATAGTATGACTCCTGCTCCACACTGTACTGGAGAGACTGGCTCGTGCATCACAATTAGAGAAAAGAGCAAAGGAGGAAATAAAACTCCTTATTCACAGTAACAGGATTATATAAACATACAGGTATGTTTAGTTCTCAGGCAGAGCTAAGAAACGTGAGGTGTTAAGAGCAGCCACTGGAGGCAGTGGGGCTGTGTTATGGACTGAATATTTGTGTGTCCCCCTCTTATACACATATGTTAAAATTAACTCCACAATGTGATGGTATTTGGACATGGGGCCTTTGGGAGGTAATTAGGGTCAGATGAAGTCATAAGGGTGGGATTAGTGCCCTTTTAAGAAGCTTGCTCTCTGTCTTTGTCTCTGTCTGCCTCTCTCTGTCTCTGAGCTTCAGTTTGTCTGTCTGACTCTCTCTCTCCCCCTCCCTCCCCAGGCACACAAGAGAGGTGCCCTGAGCACAAAGGAAGGTACAGTCACCTAAGGCTGAGCTGGTGCCCTGAAGCATACCTCCCAGTCTCCAGGACTGTGGGATACCTGGCTGCCATGTGAGCCTCCTGCCTGGCCAGCACCAGCCCACCAGGTGGGGGGGGGGCAGGGGGATGGCGCTTCAGTGTGTGTTGGGGAGACGCTGGGAGGGGAGAGCTCCTACACCAATTTGGTAGAAAGACTGTTGCAGGGCAAATTTATGTTACATGTGAACTAAATGCTCAGTTCAAGGAAAACAAAGAGTTCTACTCAGGACACATCTTCACTTTTTAATATTAACTTACTTTTTTCTCTCTGCTGCCCTGATGCAAGTATTAATTTATTTCTAAAGCCCACATGACAGCAGTCTGTAATATACTTTTTTTTTTAAATGGAGGTAAAAGAAAAAGTCCCACAAGCATTTTAAGTTGGGCGGTCTCTCACTGCTGTCCAACCCTCCTTTTGCCTTATTATAGATCATATTCAAATTTAGTAATAATGTCGCCTCTTGGAGCAGGGTGAGAGCTGTCCGTGGTCCTGCGCCCTGCCCCACGCCCAGCCGGTGCTCCCCTCCCTTGGCCACCAGGAGTGACGACTTCCTGGGCCACCCACTCAGTAGAGAAAGGAGAAAAAGGAGGCGGCCTCGGTTCAAGAAGGGGTGTCGGGAACCTGGCTGGCTCAATCGGTTAAGCAGCTGCCTTCGGCTCAGGTCAAATAAAACATTTTAGAAAATAAATAAAGAAAGCACAAGCACCTTATGTGGCTGGTGACCCAACTCCGCGGGCGGCCTTGGACTCGGGACACAGACGGCCTGCAAAGCGGGGACGTGAGGGGCAAGCACGAGGGCCTGTGGGGTGGTCGCGCTCCGCGGACACAGCCGGGCGGCCCCGGGAAGCCGGGCGGCCCCGTAAACGCCGGAGAGTGAAGCCCGAGGCCGGCTCTAGCGGAACACGCGGGGGCGGCACGGACAGCGCATGGAAACTCGGTCTTCCGTGAGCTCACACGGTTCCAAGGCAGAAGTCCAGGCGCCAAGGCGACTCCGCGCGTCTCTCTCGCTGGCCGGCCGGACGAGGACGGCGCCGCTGACCGGAGGGCGGCGCTCCCGGAACCCGAGGCAGCGGCGACCCGCGCGGGCGGGGACAGGCTGCGCATGTGACGGGGACGCCGCGGGCCCGTTTACCGCAGCCCGTCAGCAGAGCTCCGCGCGCTCGCCAGGAGCTCCGACCGACACAGACCCTGAGCGCTGGGGCCCGGCCGCGCGACCTCGCACGCGCCCGGGAGGGTCTGGCCGCGCTCTCGAAGCCGGGACCTACGGGGCGGTGCGGGCAGGGCGGCCCGGGAGCGGGTGAAGGAGCCCGAGGGAAAGCAGCAGCTCCAGACACCGCACCTCCCGCTTCGGGTGTGCGCAGCCCGCAGGCCAGTACTTGCTGGAAACGCAGCGGCACGCGAGCATGGCCCGCGATCGGAAGGCCCGCCGCCAGCGACCACTAGACCCGCGCGGCCGCCGCGTGCGTCTTGTGATGGCGGCTGAGGTTGCAGCGGCGGTTGAAGCTCTTCCCGCACTGGGTGCACCGGTGAGGCCGCTCGCCCGTGTGGCTCCTCTGGTGCTCGATGAGGAACGAGCGCCGACCGTAGCTCTTCCCGCACTGGCCGCACTGATGGGGCCTCTCCGCCCCGTGGGTCCGCTGGTGCTGGATGAGACCCGCGCTCTGGCTGAAGGCCTTGCCGCACTCCGCGCAGCGGTACCGCTTCTGTACGTTGTGGGTCCCGCGGTGGTTGAAGAGACCCGAGCTCCGACTGAAGGTCTTCCCGCACTCCTTACACTCATACGGCCTCTCCCCGGTGTGGATCCTCCGATGGCGCACAAGGCCTGCGCTCTGGGCGAAGCTCTTCCCACACGCGTCACACTTGTGCCCTCGCTCGGCTCGGAGGCCGCCCCGGCGCCCCGCTGCCCAACCCGCAGGGTCACTGGGTTCTCCATGTTGGGGATCCTGGGGGGATTCCTCCAAAGTCTGTCCGTAAAATATTTCCCCATGGGACGCCACTGTCTTGGGACAGTCTTTTCTCAGCACCAGCTCTCTGTCCTCAGCCTTGGTCATTGCATCTAAAAGAGAGGAGACCAGGCAAATGTCATTTGTTTCCCGAGTCTATGGGACGGTCACCGTGGCACAAAAGGACAGGTGGCTCCGAACCTGACGTGGCCCCACATCGCAGAGCAGAGAGGAGGTTAGAAACAGCAGGGCTGGGGCTCCTGGATGGTTCAGTCCTAAGTGTCTGCCTTGGGCTCAGGTTGTGATCCCTGGGGTCTTGATTTCAAACCCCCCAATGGGCTCCCTACTCCGCAGGAAGCCTGCTTCTCCCTCTCCCACTCCCCCTGCGTGTTCCCTCTCTCGCTGTGTGTGTCTCTCTCTCTGTCAAATAAATAAAGCCTTAAAAAACAGCAGGGTCAGTGTGGTAACACCTTCCTCCAGGTAATAAGAAGTCTGGCCTCCTTGGCAAAATGTGGCTAAGTCCAACCTTACTTGGCCCGGGCCTGGAGAGAATTCTTTCTATGTCTTCATGGGGAGGGGTGGGTCAAGACCAGGGTGGCTTTGCTTAGTTCTCCCTTAGAACTCCCTCACCATGGGGCATCTGGTGGCTCAGTCAGCTCAGATCATGAGCCTGGGACTGAGCCCTGGATCAGGCTCCGGGCTCAGCACGGAATCTGCTTGAGATTCTCTCTGTCCCTCTACCCCTACCCCCATTCGCACACACTCTCTCTAAAAAACAGGTAAATAAATCTTAAAAAAAAAAAAAGCCCTCCCCCCTTTTGAAGTGGGGAGCCTCACAGTGACCAAGGGAAGTCACCCCTGTACTTATGCATTCCTTTATGGGACAAGTATTCAATCCCACCATTCCAGGGGTGTCAGGAGTACTTGACAAGCGTGAAATCAGCACCACCCCAGGGTGTTCCCCACACAGGGCCTTCACTGGCTCTGCTCAGATGGCAGCAAGTCTCCCTCCCTCGTTCCTTCAAGTTTTCACTCAGATCCCATTTCCTTACTGCTCCCTACTACTGCAATCAGCTCGCCACGCACCACACTCAGTCTCCCTCCCCTGTTTCCTTCTGCCACATGTCACAGCTTGTCACCCTCTAACACCCTGCATCACCTCCCTGTTTGTCTCTGCCTTGCCACAATCTAATCTCCACGACAGCAGGGTTTTGTTCCTCGAATCATGGGTGACACAGGCAGTTTTCAATAAATATTTGTTGAACGAATAAAAGAAAGCATTAAACCAATCCTACTACTATGGCCTCAAATGACGGCCCAGGGACAGGCACCTGCAGCAAACACTCCTGACAGAACCGGCCCCTCCTGGATATCGTCCAGCCAACCCCAGCAGACCTGGAGGAGTTGAAGGCAAGAATGGAGACAGACCCAAACTGTCCAAACACCCTGGAACAGCCCTGTGGTATCCTCAGGATGTCTTGGGCTCTGCAGGTAGGACTGTTGGGGGAAGCCGTCAGGAAGACATGACTGCCAAGTGACCTGTGAGCTGGACCCCGACCACTGGAAGCTCCTCACCCTGTCCTCTGTCCTGGAATGTGAGTTCTACCTCACTGCCCCACTCTCAGGAGACGCCCCAAGGCCAGTGACAGTGACAAGAAGACAACACCATCTGGATAGTACACAAGACTGAAGCCAGATAAGGACTCTGCTGAAACTTTTACGATGGGTGTGGAGAGCTACTCACACTGCCGTTACCCAGAAGAGCCTCCCATGTAAGCCTCCTTTGCTTATTAAAACCATCACCTGCCGCTGTCTTTGGTCTTTCCCTGCCCCCAACAGGAGGGGCTGGTTTCAGCTTACTCCTGGGAAGCTCTCAAGGAGCCTGTGCACCAACATATTTCTTCCTTGCAAACCAGAGAGCCCAAGATCAGCCTCCAGCCCTCCTCTTTTTACCAAAACATCCAGCTCTTTCTCCCACATCTGACTACTGACCCTCACAAACCCAAACAGGAGTCTCTGCGGACTCCTCTGTTGCTAGACCATGTCCTCCTGCTCCTTTTGGCTGGGGGATGACAAAAGGTCTGGAAAACAGAAATGCATCTGCAGAGAAGTAGGGCCACGAGTGGGATCAGTACTGCCCTTCTGCCTTCACACTTACATTTGAAATGTACAAGAGAACTGCATAGAATATAAAAACAAAGACACTTCTCACCTATTACCATATACGCAGCCTCCTGTGACTCATAAAGCACCGTTGCAACTGTTTTCAAACTAACACACCACAAAACCCCCTGAGGTTATTACCTCACCTCCTGAAAGAAGTGAATAGCAAATAAAAGGTAAACACATAGCATGACAGACTCTGCATGTATGCAGAGAAAGTCTGGAAAATACACAGCAATTTGACAAGAGTGGTTAGTCCTGGGGAATAAAATTTGGAGAGCTTTCATGTTTTACTATATAAACTGCTATATTATTTGATTTGTTTTTACCATCAACAGTTCTAAAAGGAACTCAAATTCAATGATACAAAGTAACCTTACATGTTGCTTAGTTAAAAAAAAAAAATGAAGAGCTGGAACTTGGATTCAGTCCTTTTGATATCAAACACTGTGTTGCTTTGCAAAACTGGCGCTTCGTTTCCTGAAGACACAGACTTGCAATGTTAGTCCTGTAAGAGAACTCTGATTTGTAGATGCCCTCAGGACACTCTCCTGCGGCCACAGAAAATGCTTAATGGATGACTGGATGGAGAGAGGGCGTGATGGACAGACAGGAGGAAGGACTTGCTCCGATGGGCTTCCTGAAAGAAGGGGCTCCCAGTAAGGTTCTAGATGCCATTCAGAAGGCAGAAGAAAGGAAAAGATGGCTGGAAAATAAAAAGCACAAGTTCACGGGGAGATGAGGAAGAAACAAAAGAACAGACGACAAAGATGTTCATGAAGGAGGAAAATGAAACCAAAGCATTTTTTTAAAGACATATTTATTTTATATATATAAGAGAGGGCACAAGTGTGGGAAGGGTCAGAGGGAGAGAAAAGCTCCAGCAGACTCCCCATGGAGTATGGAGCCCTGAGATCATGACCTGAGGAGAAATCAAGAATGGACACTTAACGGACTGAGCCACCCAGGTGCCCAGAACCCAAAGGACTTTCAATCGGATGAGTTCAGAGGAGCCAAAGGAAGGTCTGCTGAGTAAAAGAAGTCACTCAAAAATATCTTTTTAAGTCAAGAGATGTGTTCCAAATGGCAGAAATCCGGGATAACCATACGACCGCTAGGGCAGACGAAATAAACGGGCGGGAGGCAGCGCAACAAGGGAAGCAGGGCTTTGCTCTGCACAGGGATGGCGGGAAAACGGAACCAGCAGATGCACCATTGGATCACTGGGCGGCCAAGCCTCAGTAAGAGGTGACGACGTCCGGTGTGAGAAATCAGACGGAAACTGCGGCGGGGACGGCCAGGACGGGAAGGCAGCTGGCTCGGCCCCATGTACCCAGGACGGCACCCACCACGATGTGCCGCCAGGGAGCGGAGGAGGCTGGTTCCACTGGACTCCCGCACCCAGTCCGCCAGCCACGGAGCGTGCTTACTGCATGTCCCCGCAGCGCCAGTCAGACTGGCAGGGGCAGCCAGAAGGACAGCCTGCCAAGTGCCTTCGGTCAGCTGGTCGCATTCAGTACTACAACCCCCTTCTGTGGTGTGCGCTTGCTTGACAGTTGTGTCAGCTTTCTTCCGCCCAGTCACGTGATGAAGCCCCCGACTGTATTTAGAGCTAGGGGCTTTTAGGAAAGCAATTCTGGTAATTCAGGGCCCTAATCCAACAGGATTGATGTCCTTAAAAGGGGGAGAAACACCAGAGCTTTCTCTCCCTCCCGCTCTCTCCCTCTCTCACTCCCTCACTTCCCCTCTCTCCCACCCCAAGAGACACATGCCCAGAGACAGGCACCTGTGAGAACAAACCAAGACAGGTCTCACCAACAGCCTGCCTGCAGGCACCATGATCTTGGACATCAGCCTCCAGAACTGTGAGAAGATAAGTGTCTGCTGTGTAAGCCCCTCGGTGTGTGCTAGTCTATTACGAGCGTCCAAGCAGACTAAGGCGATGCTATGATCAACCTCACTCTGGAGATGAGGGAACTGAGAGCAGATGGTTAAGTGACCCGCCCAGCTTCCAGAGGCAAAGCCAGGAGCTGATCCTGTCTATACAGCAATTCTCTAAAGCTTTTCCCCACAGTGATTCCTGGAGGCCTCCCTGAGCTGCCATGTGCCAGGAGACCAGAGAGCCTCCAGGATGGGACTGGGCGGGGGAGCCTGAGCGTGAGGTAAGGGACACAGTGAATGCACTGTGCACCAGAAACATGAAGTATTGCTTTACCTGGCAAAGGGACTTCTGATCACCTGGTTCCTTGGGTCTGGGCTTCTTATTTGTTTTGGCTGAGGGTGGGGTGGGGAGGAGAGCTGCTCAGCACCAGAAAAATCCTGTCCCTCACCTGTCTCTCCAACAGTGTGGGGCTGCTGAGCAGTGTCACAGGTGAGCTGGGGCTCCTCAGCCTGGGACTGGAGGCTCAGTGAAGTTGGTGCCCCCAGAGGCACTTCTTCAGAGAGGACTTCTTGCCCCTGTGTGTGGGCTACGACCTAGGAACAAAGAGATGAGACCTGACTTCCTGGAAAGTACCAGGAAGCAGGGTTAGAGTTAGTCAAGGGGATACAAAACAACAGATTCAAGGGTCATGCACATATACTTTTTCTTGGCCGATCTCCCTTCCTACCTCATGTTGTGGCTCATCGAGCTCTCTCTCCAGATCCTCCAGCAAAATCACAGCCTCTTCCCCACTCTCTGGGCTGTGCTCCCGCACCCAGGCCTGCAGCTCCTCGGGCAGGATGGTCACGAACTGCTCCAGCACCAGCAGCTCCACGATCTGCTCCTTTGTGCTCACATGTGGCCTCAACCACTGGCGGCAGAGTTCCTGGAGTCGGGTGAGGGCCTCCCTGGGTCCCGGGGTCTCCTGGTAGCACAGCTGTCGAAAGCGCCTTCGGAAAATTTCCCTCCCCAGAAGATTACTAGGTTTCAGCCTGGACTCCTGCGTTCGGACACGACTTTCCATCTCCACTTTCACTGTCAGAAGTTCTTCCCAAACTTCAGGAGCTTGCCCATCCAAGGGGAAAACCTCCTTCGAGTCTGTATTCATCTTGTCCTTGAATTTAAAAAGCACCCTCCAGGTGGAGCTATGTTTTAGAAACACCTTTGAAGTTTCCCTCCTAAGCAGTTAAAAACCACCATTTACCTAGAAAAATGGCAATAACTAATGATGGGCCCTGATTATACAAGCAACCATTACAGGTCCCAGGGCTCTTTACTGAAAGTAAAGTCACTTGGGGACCAAAGGATGGGAAGAATGGGGAATATAAGACCGTAATGTGCAAAAAGCGTGCACTTTCAAGTCACTCAGAACTGGGTTTTATTCTGGCTCTAACATTTACTAATTGTGTGATCTTCAGCCAATTTCTTATCTTCTTTCAATGTCAGTCTCTCAAAGTGAAGAAACAGCAACGGAGAATGCTCATGGAGAAATCAGGGGCCAAACAGTTCACTCGGAATGGTTAAAAAGCTCACTCCTTATGTAAAAGTGCAATCAGACGAAGTATTCTTGTCTTTGATCAATGAATGAACTTACTTGCATGGGACTCATGCTTCCAATACCAGACCGCGGTTAATGCTCACACGACCCTCTGAAGTTTCATTAACAACCGCTATCTCAGGAGATAGGAAAGGGAGGTCCCGGGACGTTAAGTACGTTGCCTAAGGTCAAGTTCTTTGTGAGGACAGTCCTAAGAACCCACAGAAGCCCAGGTAGTGCTTGCGACCCAGGAAGCCTGTGGATCTGCACAATGTCAGCAAGGGCAGCCCCGAAGCTGAATTCCCGCTGGACAGGCGCTGTGGTGGACACGCAGGGAGTGGGCCCTGGGCACGGGGGTGGGAACGGGACAGGGAGTCCCGCAGCACGCATCTCCAGCAGGCTCCTCGTGAATGCGCGCGCCAGGGCTCCAGGATGGTGCAGCTAGGGGACAGGGAATGGGCACCTGGGGACAGGGTGGGAACAGGACAGGGAGTCCCGCAGCACGCATCTCCAGCAGGCTCCCCGGGAGAGCGCGCGCCAGGGCTCCAGGATGGTGCAGCTAGGGGACAGGGAATGGGCGCCTGGGCACGGGGGTGGGAACGGGACAGGGAGTCCCGCAGCACGCATCTCCAGCAGGCTCCCCGGGAGAGCGCGCGCCAGGGCTCCAGGATCCTGCACCCAAAAGCCAGTCCGCTCAGAGCCGCTTAAGGGACTGAACGTTCTGCTCTGTGCTTACCCTCCGCGTCCCCGGGACGACGCGCCCTCTGCGGGGAAGGCGCCCCTTCCACCGCCCGCTCCCCGCCACGCGCGCCCGCCCAGCCGTCCCAGCGCCGACTCACGAGAACCGAACGCGGCCAGGAAGCGGAGAGCCGGGCGAGGCGTCGGCGGGAGCGCGCCCGCCGGAACAATGCGCCGCGGCGAGGAGGCCGCCGGCCGCGCGGGGCGCTCGGGGCGGGAGCACTTCCGGGCCGCTCTAGGATCCCGCGTCTCGGTCTCCGGCCTCCCGCGGCGGAGCGCGTGGTTGCACTTTCGCGCCCGGGAAACGGAAGGGACGCCTGCAGCCGAGGCCATTAACTTGAAAATGCTTGTTTTGTTGTTGTTGTTTTTAGATTTTATTTATTTATTTGACAGAGAGAAATCACAAGTAGGCAGAGAGGCAGGCAGAGAGAGAGAGGAGGAAGCAGGCTCCCCGCTGAGCAGAGAGCCCGATGCGGGACTCGATCCCAGGACCCTGAGATCATGACCTGAGCCTAAGGCAGCGGCTTAACCCACTGAGCCACCCAGGCGCCCTGTTGTTGTTGTTTTTAACAAGAATACATTACCTGTGATTTTTTAAAAGAATAAAATCTCAAGCAATGCCAAAATTAATAAAGCAAAAGGTGAAATCCCATCCTGTCCCTCGGGTCACGGTCAGCTGGGCGTTCGCGCGCGGAATTCCATCTCTCTCATCCAGCTAGATAGGCACGAAGCTTTTTACATTTAGCTTTTTCTCCACTGACTTTACCGTTTTCGGTTCACGTACCTTAGACGTCTTTATTGCTCATGTAGGTCTAACTCCTTTGGTAGCTGCGTAATAGCACATCAAGCGCATGTACTGCGACTTACTTGTCTAGGCTCTAGGTATCGTAGACCTTCCTCCTTCCTCCCTAACTACCTTCCTTCTTTCCTTCCTTCCTCTGCTTTCCTTCTTTGCTTTGTTCCCCCTTTCCTTCCTTCATTTTTTGCTACCGAAGTCTCTCGCATGTTTAGCAGGAATACAAAATCGGTCCCAAGTCAACTAAATTAACCTTACTGATACAAAAGAGCATAATTATTAGTAGTTAGTCATCCATCAATTTTATCATGCCAACCAGAATGATGGTTTTGCACAAACTATGTTTTGTTTCTAACAGAACCTTATTATTTTATCACAGCAGTTGGAAAGTTGGAAAGTCTTGCATATTAATGTAAATTTGATGCAGTGTTTTAACTCCCAAACCATAGCTTTTGTAAATTTCTGTGGTTGTTTTCCTCAAACTAGCCATCTCAGGGCACTAAATAAGGTCATTTCATTCTTTAACTTCTTCTAAATATCCAGTAAGTGCATAATCATCAAGAGTACCAGCATGGAGAAAATAAGCTGGAAACCTTGATCGCTTTCTTCAACACACTCCCAAAGCCCTCAGTACAAACTTTTCCAAAATGTATAATGTATATATAAAGTATATAATGACTGTAAATTTTCAGCTTTTCTTTAACTGGAATACTGTTCAAATATGGTTATTCTCTTACATTTTGGATGCCAACCTGTGACAAGTAAACCGTTTCTGTTTACATGAAACTGTCAAATGAGTCACTGACAGTTGATTATGCTCTCTAACTGGATCCTGTGTTCATTAAGTAGGTCAAGTATAGCACCCAGGCAGCCTCCACCCTAGGATCAAGTGGATAATGCATTGGATTGCCCTGTAGTTAAACAGCTCTGAGAAACACTGGCTCCCAATTGTCTGTTTGGAGGGAAATTCCCCTATAGCAGTACCCTGATGATTGTCCTGGGACAAAAGGGATTATTTTTTACTTAGAATTGGGAATCTTTACCGAAAATACTTAAAACACCACTCAGCTCAGACAACAAGAAATGCTGATTACAAGACTAAAAAGATTGAGTGTTACCTGAATCTGGGAACAGGTTTATTGGGATATTGACTGTTCTGTGGGTTAAGCCATAAGCTTTAAAACTATGAAGGAGGAGGAGGAGGAGGGCATCGACGGGAGGAGGAGGAGAAGAAAAGGGAGAAAGAGAAGGATAGAAGGGTAAGAATTAGAGAATTGTTAACAAAGAGATTGAGGGAACTAGCTGGTATGTAGATAGACCCAAGTCTAAAAATACGTGTGTGGGGGCGCCTGATGGCTCAGTGGGTTTAGCCTCTGCCTTCGGCTGGGGTCATGATCCCAGAGTCCTGGGATCAAGCCCCACATCAGGCTCTCTGCTTGGCAGGGAGCCTGCTTCTCCTTCTCTCTCTGCCTGCTACTCTGTCTACTTGTGATCTCTCTCTCTCTCTCTCTGTGTCAAATAAATAAATAAAATCTTTTTTAAAAACTCAAAAAAATAAATAAAATAAAAATACGTGTGTGCCATATGAATCTTCACTAACCCCAGACGGTTTCAGTACGTAAGTGGACAAGTTGATCTGCCCTGTGGATGTCACCAACCAATTCTAAACCCTAGGTATGATGTAATATACCCAGTGGGAACAGCAGTTACCCGGTGGCAAACTGATTACATTGAACCCTCTCAGTGATGGAGAGAACAAAATATTCCTTCAAAGTAATAGACACTTGTTTTGGGTTTTGATTGGCTTTCCATGCCTACCATGCTATCAGTATTGACTGGATGAAAGTCCCACTCATACTGGCCCTAACTTAGCTGGGCATTAAAATGAAATGTCCACCCCTCCACCCCACTCTGTACTTTCAACGGGGTTCTTGAAAGAATCCTTGTTTCCTGTCCTTTAATGATAACTTGGGCAGATCCCATAGCTTTCTCGTCATTTTTAAGTATTAAAGATCCCAATCAGTTTATTTTTCATTTGAAAATTTATTATCTATTTGATAAGTTATATGGACACAGATTCTGTTGAGTTCAATAATGATGTTGTAGTTCCATAGGAAAATGTCCTTATTTTTCAAAGTACTGAAGTATTCAACGGTATTATCTGTAATGTCTATAACTTACCTCAAAATACTCAAGCAGAGGAAGAAAAGCAAATATGGTAAAATGAACAATTATAAATGTAGGTAACTACACGGTATTCATTATATGTTTCTTATATAAACATAAACCTTTGGGAGTAACTGGGTTTTTTAATTCAGATTTTCTTAAGACTCTAACGAATTTCAGTCCACTTCAAGATTTGCCCCAGATGACCAGTGTGTTGGGATGCCACACCCAGAGCCACTTCTCCTTTACCCATGTGGGCAGCCACGCACCCAGCCCCAGAGCCAGAGTCACCACGCTGTCCAGTCCGGTGGTGGTCTCGGCCTCCAGAGGGACCATGCCTGTAGGTAAATGGGGCAGTGTCTCGGCAGTGGGCGCAGCGGTGGGCTGACGTTGACGAGAGCAGTGACAATCCTGCCCTCAACCCCTCCCTGGCCAATGCCCCCAGCGCGCGCCCTAACACACACACACACACACACACACACACACACTCCGGGGCTTTCTGCGCCCCAGCGAACAGCCTCTACGTCACTGGGGACAAAGCCCATCTCAAGAGTGTGCAGCAGTGGGAACTGGTACCCATCAAGGTCACGGAGGCGCGGCAGGTGAAGACCAGCTTCAATACGCTGCTGAAGGCTCAGTCCCGGCGGCCGAGCCGGCCCCGCCTCCTGTCCGCACTCGCCGCAGGACTGAGGGGCTGATCAGACCCACAGGCCGCCGCGGGTGTCGGGTGCTGGTGGCGCGGCTCCTGGACTCAGGCTCCCCGGTCTTGGTGAACCCGGGGGACGGCTCGGCCGTCAGCACCCAGCTCTTGTCGGACCCCCTCCACCGCGCTCGGCAGGGCTGCTGTGGGCTGGGGGAGAACGAGCGGCTTCAACCACCGCAGGGCGCAGGGGCCGGCCGGGAGGGCGGCGGCTCCAGAGCCGGTTTCCTGCAGTTAGTGCTTGGACTGCGAGCTCCAGGGCCACCTGCAGTTCCCCCTTGGAGGTCGAGTGCAGCCCCTTCTACCTCAAGTTCGTCGGCTACTACCGCGCCCCACGCTGCCTCCGGACCTCCCTGCTGGACCGGGCCTGCGAGCGCCTGGAGCCGGGGCTACGGCGCGAGGAGAAGCAGGAGCGCAGGGCCCGCGGGCGCGCAGGCCGGTGTCGGGGGCCGTGCACGCGCCGAGCCGGAGGACGCCGCGTTCCGCCAAGTACGCGCCCGAGGACACCGAGGTCCCGCGTCCCTACTGCAACGGGTCCGACCTGAAGGTGTGGGACTTCGACACGGAGGAGACGCTGGCCGCGGGGAGTCCCTTGGGTCTGGGAACTGGCCCAGCATCCCGGCCCGGAGTCCCCAAAGGGGGACCGCCTTGACGGGCTACTCCCCAGAACCGGCGCTGCGTGGTGGGGCCCTGCTGCGACAGCCTCCGGCCCAGCCCGACGCCACCCCACGCCAGTCCGAGGAGCCGCCGCGGCTGGAGACCGAGCTGGGCGGACCCGGACGTGGCACCCCCAGCTCCGCGCTGCTGTCCCGTGAGCCCGCGGCCGCCGCTCGCTGGGTGCGCACCCGCAGGAGGCCGGGCGGGCTGCACTCCGAGCCTCAGCCTGAAGCGCCGGGAACCGCGGCCGCACGCGTCGGGTTCCCGCTGGGCAGCATCTGCACGAGAGCCAGCTCCAGACCGCCGAGAGTGCGGCAGGCCCTACCGGGCACCCCGAAAAGAAGGGGGCCTTTGTGCTGGCCAAGCCCGAGGACCAGCTGCGCCGCGGTGACCACCGTGTGCATAAGGAGTGCAACGGTGCCCCTAACCTGGCACCCCCACCATGGGCGCCCCAGGAGGCCTTCTGTGACGCGAAGACCCTGCGCTGCGTTTGTAACTTCTGAGGATGGAGGCTCCGCTCCCAGCACCCCGCCGGCTCTAACTTATTTTGGTTTTGGGTGCGCGCGGCCCGGAGGCCGGGGTGGCACAGTCCCTGCGGTGGGCGGGACAATAAGCCACCTGCGCCCAGGCCCTCCCGGGGTTAGTGGCGGCCCACCCGCGCCGGCCACGGGTTCCCAGAGCCAGAGTCTCTAAAAACAGAACCACCAACAACAGAGATTTCCCCCAGATGAAGATGAAGATTTACCAGTTTGAAGAGTTTTCAGAATTTTATGGATTTTTGAAACTGGATAAGGGATCGTGGATATGTACCAGTCTTTCTCTCTTTCGCTCTCTTTGTATATTTAAACAATTTCAAAATTAAAAAAAATTTTAATTAAAAATCTTCATCCTACTCGTACCCCCAGCCACCTAATTTCCTTCTGCAGAAACAGTAAAAACTTTAGATTTCTTATGCAGACTTTCGAAGATATTTTATGCATAAAGAAGCATATGTTTATACATTAATCTCCCCATTATTGTACATGAATAGTAGAAAATGATGCCTACAGCCTCCTATTCTGTTTAATTTAACAATAAATCTTGGAAATTTTCCTAGAATTGGACACACAGATCTCCCTTTTTATTTTTGACAGTTGTAAAATATTCCATTGTTTATTTACAGATTTATTTACCCAGTCTTCTACTGATGAACAATTATGCTATTTCCAATTATTTTCTTTTTAAGATATTTTATTTATTTATTTGACAGAGAGATCACAAGTAGGCAGAGAGGCAGGCAGAGAGAGAGGGGAAGCAGGCTCCCCGCTGAGAAGAGAGCCCCATGCAGGACTGGATCCCAGGACACTGAGACCATGACCTGAGCGGAAGGCAGAGGCCTAACCCACTGAGCCACCCAGGCGCCCCTCCAATTATTTCCTATTTATAAGCAATGCTGAACTAAATAGTTTCTTACATACAGCATTTTATACATGTTAATAAATCTCTAAGATAAACTAAAAGTAGAATTTCTGAGTCATAGAATATATGCAATTACAAAATTGATATGTTCTACTAAATTACTCTCCAAAGTAGTTATAAAATACACCTGAAACTAATATAACTATGTTATCTCTACCAGAATTAACATTTTTCAATAAATGAAACATCAGTAGTTACACAAATCTACAACTCTAGGGTGCCGGGCTGGCTCAGTCAGTTGGGTGCCCCCCTCTTGGTTTCACCTCAGGTAATGATCTCAGGGTCATGAGATCAAGCCCCTCAGTGGAGCCTTGAGTCCAGCTCCCCACTCAGTGGGGAGTCTTCTTGGGATTCTCTCCCCCTGCCCCCCCCCACACTCTCTCCCTCAAATAAATAAATAAATCTTCTCTTTAAATCAATAAATCTTTTTAAAAATCTACAACTCACCAGTGCCTGGTGGCTCTGTTGATTAAGCGGCTGCCTTCAGCTCAGGTCAGGATCTCAGGGTCCTGGGATCGAGTCCTCATGAGGCTCTCCGCTCACTGGGGAGCTGGCTTCTTCCTCTGCCCCTCATCCTGCTTATGCTCTCTCTCACACTCTCTCTTTCAAATAAATAAATAAAATCTTGGGGGCAAAAAGAGTTTTAGAAGTGGATCTGAGTGTTGATATAGTAAGATATAATTTGCAAACAATAAAATTTACCTTTTTATGTGCTTGGTTGGGTGAGTTTGGACAAGCATGCATCATCGTGCAAAGACTACTAGCTGCAACCAAGAAACATCTCCAGTACCCCAGGATCCCTTCTTGTTCCCCCTCCCCTTTTTAAGTAGGCTCCATGCCTGGCTTGAAGTGCAACCTCAGGACCCTGAGATAAATATTTGAGCCAGATCAAGAGTAGGACACTTACCCAACTTAACCAGCTGAAGCACTCAGGCACCCCACTCCTTCCTCCTTTTTTTAATTTTTATTTTTTTTTCAAGATTTTATTTAATTACTTGACTGAGAGTGAGCATAAGCAGGTGTGCAGGGCAGAGAGGGAGAAGGCTCTCTACTGAGCAGAGAGCGGAGTCCAGGACCTGAGCCAAAGGCAGACGCTCAACCTACTGAGCCACCCAGGAGCCCCACTCCTTGCTCCTTTTTTTTTTTTTTTTAAGGATTTATTTATTTGACAGAGAGAGACAGCGAGAGAGGGAGCACAAGCACGGGCAGTGGGAGAGGGAGAAGCAGACTTCCCACTGAGCAGGGAGCCGGATGCTACGCTACGATGCTGTGGAGCTCAATCCTAGGACCCTGGGATCATGACCCAAGCTGAAGGCAGATACTTACTAGCTGAGCCTCCTAGGCACCCCCTTGCTCCTTTTTAATCAATTTTTCCTCCATCCCCAGCTCTGACTATCACTAATCTGATTTCTCACTTTTGCCTTTTCTGGGATGAAATCATACAGCACTAGCATTTGAGTCTTGGTTCTAGTTTCTTTCACTTAGCATACTATTTTTGAGATTCACCGATGCTGTAGCGTGTTATCAGTGGCTTGTCCTATACATTGCTGAATGAAATTCCATTGCATGGACATACCAGTTTGCATATCCATCCACCGGGCGATGGGCATTTGGATTGACTCCAGGTTTGGGTGATTATGAAGAAAACTGTTATGCACATTCACTTACAGATGGACATGAGTTTCCATTTCTCTTGAGTGAACGCCTAGGAGGAAGATGGTTGAGTTGTCAGGTTTGTGTTTAACTTCGTAAGAAACTGCCAAACTGACTTTTCCAAGTGACTGCACCATTTTGTATTTCCACTACAAGATACGAGAGTTGCACTTGCTCCACATCCTCATCGACATGTGGTATTGTTACTTGGAAAAAATTATTTTAGCCATTGTAGTAAGAGTATAGTGGTACTTTGTTGTGGTTTTAATTGAATTTCCCTTATAACTATGATATTGAAATCTTTTCTGATGCTTATTTGACATCTATATGTTTTCTTTGCTAAAATCTAAAATAAAATCTCTTCCTCATTTTATTTTTTTTAAAGATTTTGTTTATTTATTTGGCAGAGTAGGCAGAGAGAGAGGGCAAAGCAGGCTCCCTGCTGAGCAAAGAGCCAGATGAGCCGGATGCGGGGATCGATCCCAGGACCCTGGGATCATGACCTGAGCCGAAGGCAGAGGCTTTAACCCACTGAGCCACCCAGGCGCCCTCTTTCTCATTTTAACAGAAGATGTAATTGTTTTCTCTTTTTTTAAGGTTTTATTTATTTATTTGACCGAGAGAGACAGAGAGAGAGGGAGCACAAGCAGGGGGAGTGGGAGAGGGCGAAGCAGGCTTCCGGCAGAGCAGGGAGCCGGATGTTTGGCTTGATCCCAGGACCCTGGGATTATGACCTGATTTTGGACACAAGCCTTTTTTTTTTTTTTTTTAAATCAGATATGTGCTTTGCAAATATTTTCTCCCAATCTGACGCTTGTCCTTTCATGTGTATTAACAGTGCCTTTCAAGTAACAGAAGCTTTCAATTTTGATAAAGTCATCTATTTTTCTTTTATAGAGTGTCTTATTTTTAAAATATTTACCTAACTCAAAGTCATGAAGATTTTCTCTTATGCTTTCTATTAGAAATTTTAATGTTACATGTTTTCATTTTCATTTCCCCTCCCCGCCCAGCCCCCCACCGTGGGCTGTCCAATTGCTGCAGAACTGCTGGTTGTAAAGACTCTCCCTCTCGCTCTAGAGGATTCCTCGAATCAGCTGGGCATCTCTGATGAACATCAGTTGACCATACATGTGCGACTCTGCTTCTGAAGTCTGCTAATTATTATTTAAATGGCGATCAATAACGCGCCAGTTTGCACCCCCCCCCCAAAGGCCATTATCCCACCAGACGTGCGGACAGCGACTTCAGGGCAGGATCCCAGGTCACTTGCTCTGTTGCCTCTTCCTCACCAGGAACAAACTCAGCGCTCCAGTTTTCCCCGCCTCCCAAGACCACCAAGCTTACAACACTCAGGATTCCTAATCATTTCCTCCTTGTGCCTCCATTTAGATGGTGTGACCGCCCTAGGTCAAATAATGCTCCCCCGGAGAGGGTCGCACCCGCAGGTGTGGTCTGGTCTTCCCACTGCATCGGTGGGGAGGGTCAATGTCTACAACCCCAGGTATACCCGATGGTATCTCACAAGTGCGTGCACCTGGAGCACAGCAACTGCTGCTAGACGTCTGCGTGACAGAAGCACACACACACGTGCAAAATGCTGCGTCTATGCAGACATACACATGTTTACTTCTTCTTATAAGTGCCATCTCCATATTGTCTTGTACTGTGTTCTTTTTCATGTAATGACATATCTTGAGAGCTTAATATTATATATCCATAGTTTGTTTCTGGAAGGATACTTGTGGGCCAATAATGTCCTCCCGGTGGGGAGGGTAATTGGTGACAAAACTTGCTGTATAGGTTTTTCTATTTTTTGAATCATGTGGCAGTAGAACTTATCAAAAATAGAAATAATAGGGGCGCCCAGCTGGGTCAGTCAGTAGAGCATGAAGTTCTTGGTGTTGAGGTTGTGAGTTCAAGCCCTGTGTTGGATATTAAATTAATTAATTTAATTTAAAAAATAAAAATAGGGGCACCCGGGTGGCTCAATCATTAAGCATCTGCCTTCGGCTCAGGTCATGGTTTCAGGATCCTGGGATGGAGCCCTAAGTGGGGTGGGCTCCCTGCTCTGCGGGAAGCCTGCCTCTCACACTCCCCCTGCTTTTGTTCCCTCCCTGTCTCTCTCTCTGTCAAGTAAATAAAAATCTTTTGAAAAATAAAATAAAGTGAGAATAAAAGGTAAGAGACGAAAATTGCAGTAGAGGTACCATTAGCTTGAAAATACCTTAAATAACCCGTGAAGTTTAGTACATACAATTTTGTGTGCATTTCTCTGCAGTCTGTCTTACCAGTTCCTCTTTGTTAGGCAATATTTTTCTATGGTCCTCAATGGTTCAGTTGTTTCCTCAGTGGGGAATCCGGGCTAAGCAAAGCTTTTAAAGGAATGAAAATTTGATGGGGGAACGAAACATGAACGAAATAAATCAATTAACAAACATTCCAGCAGAGGAGAATCGCTCCGAAGAAGCAGAAAATTTGATGGGGGAACGAAACATGAACGAAATAAATCAATTAACAAACATTCCAGCAGAGGAGAATCGCTCCGAAGAAGCAGAGGACAGGGCGGGCTCTACGCAGTTAGCTGGGTGCGGAGTGAGGAAAGAACTGAGAGAAAGCGCTAACTCGTCGCTCGGGATGCGCGGAACAAGAGGAAAGCAGAGCCGACGAGGGTGGGATTCGAACCCACGCGTGCAGAGCACAATGGATTAGCAGTCCATCGCCTTAACCACTCGGCCACCTCGTCGCACGGGAGCCCCGCCTGTCCGGGTTCTCCCTCCCCGCTGTCGTCCTCAAGTTGTGCCCCAGTAGGTCCCACCGCCTTTTCCCTGGCTTACTGGCCGCCACCAACCGTCTCAGTCCGGTGTCCGGAATTACCCCAGGCCGACCGCCCGGGAGCGCTGCGCGCGATCCTCCGCAAACCGCTGACGGCGGGCGCAGCCGCCTGCTCCTCCCCGCCCGCCGCCCCGGACGCGCACCCCGCTTTCCCGCGACGCATTCCTGCCTCCGGAGCGGAACCCGCCGTGCATTCCTGTGTTCCGGTGGCACTGGCCCTGCGAGTCCCTTTTTATGCGGCTTATCCGCACTCCAGGCCCGGGCAGGGGTCTCCAAAGCCTCGGCAGCCGGTGAGCACGAGTTTGGGGCAAAGCAAACTGCGCGAGCGCCCCGCGGGGAAGAGTCCGTCCGCCGCCCCCGGCGCGCTGACCCGTCGCGGCCCAGCTCCGGAGCGGCGGGGGTGCGAGCCGGCGCGGGACTCAGGGCGCCCGGTCCCCGCGCGGCTCCTCCCGGCTCAGCGTCGGGAACCGCACGCCGCGCCGCCGCGACCCTCCCACTCGTGAGAGTGCGCGTGCTCTTTGGTAGTGACGGCAGAATGGGGGGCATGTTCTTTCCCCCCAAAATCATGATGCTTTTTGCCTCCCCGTGAAATCTCTTGGCTGTGTTCCCCGCTGCGTCGCAGGGACGCCTCTCCCGCGTTCAGCAAATTTCAAGTCACCCTCCGGCCGCCCGCAGCTGCCCCTTGGGCTGTCCACCGCGCCACCGTCGCGCGGGTCGCGCTGAGCGCAGCGCACCCGCCAGCGCACACTCACCTTCGGAGACTCAAGGGCGAGCCCACGGCGCTCCAGGAGCCTCAAGACCGGTCCCAGGAGAGGCAGGGCGCGGTGCGCCGCGCGGCTCTCACTAAGCACGAGTTGCCCTGAAGTTCCGTGCGGACCACGCCCCCTCCGCGGGACCGCAGGGAACCCCGCGTTTGTCTGGAGCATCTCATCACGCCAAGTCCGGAGTAAGCAGACCGTAGCGACTGTTGAATGAAGCGATGATATGTTCCGGATTTAATACAAAATCTGAGACTCAGAGGCGAGTCCTTAGACAGGAGATTTTCAATTAATTAAACCTCTTGGGTTAATATTCCTAGTTTAAAAAAAAAAACCATAAGGCTGTGATGATTATTAAATTAGATAAGATCAGTAAAATGCTCAGAAAATTGTCTTGGAAATAGTAATTGCTGTGGAAGTCACTTGATCTTGTAGTTGTTTTATGCTTCATAAAATAAATTAATGATTATATGAAATTCTATTCACCAAGAAAAGAAAACTCAGTAGAAAAAAAAAAAACAATAAAAACTCCACCACGTATGGTTCACAGAAGAAAATCAAATGATTGGAATGTTTGGGTGGCTCGTGGGTTGAACATCTGTCTTCAGCTCAGGTCATGATCTTAGGGGTCCTGGGATGGAGCCCCTTATCGGGGCTCCTTGCTCAGCGGGAACCTGCTTCTCCCTCTGCCTTCTGTTCCCCCTGCTTGTATTATCCCTCTCTCTGACAAATAAGTAAAATTTAAAAATAAAATATTAAAAAAGGAAAATCAAAATAATAACTGAAATGCTCCACGTAACTTACATATAAGGACATGCAACTTACAACAAGATCTCACCCTTCCTTCCTTACTCCCACTTTAGATTTCTGAAATACTGTCCGTGCAGCTGTCAATTAGCTCAACCACACTGAAAGAAAATTGCAAAAGATTTAGTAAAATTTACAAACTTCATACCCTTCCTTAACCGAGCAGTCAACCTACTAATGGGAGATTATGCTAGAGAAATACCAAAATACCAACACTAGTGTGAAAAATATATATATATACATACACATAGGTTACCCATAGTACAGAGGGGCACTCCTGCTGATAGTTAAATGTGAGAAACTATGCCCACCAAATGGAATACTTGAACAACTTTTTTTTTTAAAGCAGGCTCCATGCCCGGACCAGAGCCCAACATGGGACTTGAACCCAAGACACTGAGATCATACCTGAGCAGAGATCAAGAGTCCCACTCAACCAACTGAGCCACCCAGGCGCCCCCAAATAACTTAAGATTAAACGTAATATTGGAGGTGTATGTGATTATTAATAAGGACAATACATATTCACATGTCATAACTGACAAATATTTTCCCACTTATTTTCTTAAAGGCAAATTACAGAACAGTATGAGTAATATTTTTGTATTGTTTTAGAATTGGGTTTTGTTTTAGGTGATAGACTGAGTTTAGATATTTATTATGTTTTTTAAGATTTTATTTTTGGGGGAGCACCTGGGTGGCTCAGTTGGTGAAGCAGCTGCCTTCAGCTAGGTCATAATCCCAGGGTCCTGGAATTGAGTCCCACATCAGGCTCCTTGCTCAGCAGGGAGCCTGCTTCTCCCTCTGCCTGTTGCTCCTCCTGCTTGTACACTCTCTCTCCCTCTCTGACAAATACATAAATAAAATCTTTTTAAAAAAGATTTTATTTTTTTGAAAGTAATCTCTATACCCAGAGGAGCTTGAACTTACAACCTGAGACAAGAGTCACATGCTCCACCTGCTGGGCCAGCCAGAGCCCTTGAGTTGAGATGTTTCTTATCACTGAAGTTCATCTAGCTTCAGTTTCAATTTTATCAAGGTCTCAAACTTTCCATATTATCTTTCCATATTATCTTCACAGAAGTATTATGTATGGTTACGTAACTGCTGGGGTTTTGGAATATAGGTGAGGTTTGGCGGGGTGAAGTCCAGGGCCAACGACCAAGAAAGAATTCTTGAGACATCATTGGTGCAACAAGGTGGTTCATTAAAGCTCGGGGACAGGACCCCTGGGCAGAAAGAGTTGCTGCCCCGGGGTTTCAGGTTCGAGGGCTGGTGATTATATACTCTGGGGTAGCGGAGGTAAGGAAGAAGGGGGTTTCAAAAGGATTTTCCTGTGTTAAAGAAGATTTCGCAGGATGCCGGGAGGCCTTGCCATTGTCAAGTTAAGGTTGTTTCCCCCTCTAGCAAGGCATTAACAAGACAGTAGGAAGCTTCCTGGAGAAACACTGCACTCTGCCTGCCTCAAGAACCTGTCATGGGCTGCAGGTTCCAAGGACATTTAACTGTATCCACATTTCCTTCTGGAAGCTAAGCCATTGATAGAAATGTTTTGCTCTTGCAAACTGCTAAGACATTCGTAAACTGAGGGAGACTCAGATCTTGCAGGGTTGTGATCTCTACAGCTTAACTGTTTTTCCTTTAGGGCACCCAGGAGTGCAAGAGGAATGTCACATATATCCCACGGTTGGTGGGGGTATGGGGGGCCAGCTTCTGCTTTGTCCTCAGCTTGCCTTCTGCTCCCTCGTCATAACTATTATGCGTACAACCACTGTGCATTTCTTTTTTATGAGTTAGCTGAAGAGTTTTTAATATGAAAAACGTACAGAGTAGCATGAGGAAAGTCACATGGGAGGTTAATGTTAACTGGGAGATTAGGATATATGCATCTGAATAGACATCCTTCTTCTTCTTTTTTTTAAGATTTTTATTTTGAGAGACAGAATGAGCAGAAGGGAGAGGGAAAAGCAAAATCCCCACTGAGCAGCTGAGCAGGGAGGGGCTGATGTGGGTCTCCATCCCAGGACCCCAGGATCGTGACCGGAGCTGAAGGCAGTCGCTTAACGAACAGAGCCACCCGGTCTCCCTGAATAGATGTCCTTTAGATGAGTAGGTGACATTTAGGACAAAGGCCGAGAAAAGTGTAGGCAGAGGCAGGGGAACGTGAAGTGAAAGGCACGTGTGGGAGCGTCAGGAAGCCTGAGGGGAGGCCAGTGTGAGCTGCACAGAGGGAGGAAGGGATGGGGGGTGTGTGTGACACTAAAACTGGGGACAAATCACACAGGCACTGACCACGTCTAGGATTTGAAATTTTACCCAAACTGCAATGGGAACCTATTGAAGCCTTATAAGTGGAGGAAGAGTATGATCTGTTTTGTCTTTCTGAAAGATCATTCTGGAGAGAACAGGTGGCAAGGACAAGTGTGAGTGGCCTAGTGGGGAAGCCGCGGCGGAGAGAGGATGGTGGTGCGGACTGGCACCATGGATGGTGGCAGCAGGAATGGAGAGGAGCGCACGGAGAGGAGGCATATTTTGGAGATAAGATCTGTAGCTGCGCATGATTTGGGTACCCGCTGACAGGGACATGTAGGGTGACTACTCTTGGTTTGCTGGAACTTACCCCTTTTAGCACTGAAAGTGCATTCTTTCTGGGAGCCTCTCAGTCCCAGGCAAACCCCAGCTGGAGACAGGGTAAAGAATTTGGTGAAGAATTTAGCTTTTAAAAGGACTGTCAAAATATCAGACTTATATCCATAAGTTGTGACTCTTTCACCACTCAAGGTTTTACTTGTAAAGATTCTGGAATTTTCTCTTTTGCAGTACATTGATTCACAGGAAATCATTTGCTGATTTCTTGGTTTTCCAGTTTTCATGATTCCATTCTTTCTTTTGATAATTTATTTAAATACTGCAAAGTAAAGTTGTACATATTTAATTTATTCAAAATAGGGAAAACTTTTAAGAAAACTTCCAATCTTGCAAAAGCTTTGACAAAACCAATTTGTTTGAATCTACATTAACTGGAATAAAAATACTTTTTTATTTGCAGATGTCTTCTTAGGAAAGGTGGCAGGCCAGTCTTAAAACCTGAAGACAAGCTTCTGAAAAGAAAGTGTGTTTCGACAGAAAAAATGACCCAAGTTAAATACAAAGAACAAATGAAATCCAGGAGGCAATTGCAAAGTATTCGAGTAGAGAAGTAAAGGAAGATACACACATTGCCTTGAACATGAAAATTTAGGTAACTCTGTTCTTGAAGAATATTGTTGATTAAGTTCAAATTAATAAAATCAGAAAAATTCAGTATTTAAAGATTTTTATTTATTCATTTGACAGAGAGAGACACAGCGAGAGGGGGAACACAAGCAGGAGAGTGGGGGTGGGAGAGGAAGAAGCAGGCTTCCTGCCAAGCAGGGACCCTGATATGGGGTGCCGCTCAATCCCAGGACCCTGGGATCATGACCCCAGCTGAAGGCAGATGCTCAACCACAACTGAGCCACCCAGGAGCCCCTAAAATCAGTATTTAACATTGATTCTTAAAAGGGAAATTATCTTGCTGAGCATGTAGGCAAGTCTCTGCCCTACCAACTTGGGGCAATGAAATTGTTCACCTGAGCCTTTAAGACCATTCTAAGAAAAATTATCACACTGATCAAAATAAAAAAGGATAAAGAAATCTGAAGAAGCCATTTATTTTCTCCCTACTAGACATCCTCACTAAATAAGTAGTGCTTATATCTAAAATTCCCATCTCTCTTCTCTTACATATTGGAATATTTATGGATAAAATGATAAGATGCTTGGAATTTTTTTACAGGAGGAAAATGTTATACATATACAGAGAGAGGGAGGGACTGAATCAGAGGTTGGGAAAAATACTGCTAAATCTTGCAGTTGGGAGACAGACATATGAGCATTAATTAATTAATTAATTAACCAAGGGAACTTGGTTTTTGTATTTAAAAATTTCATTAGTAAAAGTAGTGGTGCTTGGCTGGCTCAGTCAGTAGAGCACAGGACTCCTGGTCTCAGGATCATGGGTTCGAGCCCCACAGTGGGGGTAGTTTAGTTAATAAAAATATTTTTAAATATCTGTAATAAAAAGTTCTAATATGCTTGACTTTGCTTCATGCTTCATTCTATGAATATGTCAGGTGTTATGGTCCCAGCCCAAGCGGAATTAATAAAATGGTCATAGAAAGTATAAGTAGATAAAGACATATATAACTTAGGGGGATAAGAAAAGCTGAAGGAGGGGCGCCTGGGTGGCTCAGTGGATTCAGCCTCTGCCTCCGGCTCAGGTCATGATCTCAGTGTCATGATCCCAGGGTCCTGGGATCGAGCCCGCATTGGGCTTTCTGCTCAGCAGGGAGCCTGCTTCCCCCCCCACCCCCCTCTCTGCCTGACTCTGCCTACTTGTGATCTCTCTGTGTCAAATAAATAAATAAAATCTTAAAAAAAAAAAAAATGAAGGAACGGTTTAACACCATTTTTGGGGAAATTTCTTAGGGACAATCGGAAGGCGCTGGAACCAGTAGGGCAGCCCCGCGGGGAGCACGCGCGCAGGTGCGTGGGCGGTGCTCACCTGGCTGCGGGGGCCCCACGCCCGTGCCCCAACACCGCCAGGTGCCCCAGCTGTGAACGCAGCTTGCATCTTAAACCTGCGAGAGCGCAGGAGGTCGAGGAGCACAAGTTGGTGGCGAGGCCACTGCGCCTGATCCGCTCCCCGGCGTTGGCGGAGGCTGCGGGGCCGCTCCGCGGACTTCCATAATTCCTGGGGTCCGTCTTCTGAAGCCCCCAGAACTGCACGGTGACAGGGGCAAACCCCCACGGCGCCCCCTCCCGCCCCGACCCCGGGGACAGCAGGGTCACCTCTGCAGAGGGGCGCCCTCTCTCTCCTGACCCGGCTCTCCCAGCTCCCCGACCTCCCCGCACCGCGCGGGGCGCGAACACTCAGACAACACGTGGAAAGATGCGTGAGAGTCTGCGTGGCGGATGCCTCCGTCGGACCCCACCTGCTGGGGCCCGGATCCGGGTCCGCTGTGCGCGCGGGGTCCCCCCCCCCCCACTCTCGGGGGTCTCAGAAGGCCCTTCCGGGGGCGGCGGTGCCGGCGGCCTGCGGCGGTCGCTGCGCCAGGCGGACCCTCTCAACCTGCCCGCAAGCGTCTCTGGGGGCGCGGGTCCCGCAGCCGCAGCACGCAGCCCCCAGCCGGCTGGGCTTTCGGCGCTGGGGACGCGGGGCCCCAACTGATGAAGTCCCAGAACCTAAGTCAGGTTCGGTGGGGTGAGGTTCGGAGCCGACGACTAAAGAAAGAATTCTTAAGACATCTTTGGTGCAAAATGGTGGTTTATTAAAGCACGGGGACAGGACCCGTGGGCAGGAAGAGCTGCTGCCCCGGCATGTGAGGAGTGGCTGGTTATATACACAGGAGTTGGGTAGGTGAGGACAAAGGGGTGTTCAGAAGGGCTATTGGGGTAAAGAAGACTGTCAGGATATGGAAGGCCTGGTTACGATCAAGCCAAGGCCACTTTCCCTCTAATGAGGCACTAACATAAAGACAATTGGGAGTCTCCTGGTGGAATGTTACATTCCTGCTATCAAGTGTCCTTGTTAGTGAGATTTAGGTCTTAAAAGAAATTTAACTTTATTTACTTTTCCTTCTACCTCCATCTCCTTCGGTTTTTTTTATGGAGGGGAGGGTGACGTTAGGGCTTGAGGAACTGAGTTATGTGTCTTTGGAAATTGGGCTATTGATAAGGCAACTTCTTTGTTGTAAATCTCAAGGACATTTGTAAACCAAGAGAGACTCCTGCCTTGCAGGACTGTGATCTCTGCAAGTTAACTATTTGTTCTTCTTTTAGGGCAGTCAGGGGTGCCTGTGGAATGTCACACATATTACCAAGGGGAGTGGGAGAGAGGGGGTGCAAGGTGCCAGCCCCTGCTCTGTTCTCAGCCAGCCTCCTGCTCCTTCATCATTCCCCCCTGAACAATTTTGACCCTTAAATCTTTAAGGTGGTTGAAGGTGGAAGGTCTCATCTTCTGTAACTTCTTCCTGCTGAATAGGGGCGTAGAGCTGTCCCTACCTATTCAGGTCAACATTGATCAGTGGAGGAATGTATAGGGGAGTTATGAAAGGCGGAGGCAGCTGAATCCAGCGCTGACAGTGAAGGAGTGTCTTTGCACGTGGTAAGGATCATCTGTCGTGGTGAAGTCATTGCAGCAATGGAGTCTCAGCACCAAGTAGAGAAACACTGAACAGAGCAACATATTAAGGTTAATAAGGCGATAAGAATGAGAAGCCCGAAAAGGAGATTTGGCCATAGCCCTCCTTCAAGCCAGGAACTTAACTAATCACTAAAAGAGAGAGAGGGACCTTGTAGAGCCTTAATCTGGGCATTCATATCCTTTATTAGTCCTGTGATACTTTTGTGATAGTCTGGGATGTACACACAACATTCTGTCTTGATAATTGCACATGTGCCACCCTGGGCTGCTGTCAGGACATCTAAGGCCATCCTTAGAATAGCGATAAGGATGGTTTTGGAACTTAGGCCCATATTTGATTGGGGAGTTATGGCTTGATAGCATCCCCTTTCCTTCCAAATAGCTCCCTGGGCATGTAGTACCAGGAAGGCATATTTGGAGTCAGTATAAATGTTAATTCTTAGGCTTTGACAATTTGGCTACTAAGACAAATCTGGACCTGATGTGACATCATTACAGTCAGGGACTGTCCCATAGTGAGCTTTGAGGCTCCTTTTATGGGGGCTGTTCTATGCTTAGCTAAAGCATCTGTTTGCAATCACACCTCAACAGAGGTGGCCTCTAGGATAAATATGACTAAGGGATGAAACCAATAAGACGACCTCTGAGTGGTCCAACCTTAACAATATCCTGATTACAGAGGATCATTGTCAAGTGGGAGAAAACTTGTCAAGAGATAAGGGGAGTTCCCCATGCATCATCCAATCCAATCATAAAGAAAGTGGGGTCATCCATTGTTTCCACAAGTCCATAGTTAATCCTATGGAGTGCAATAGGCTGGCTTTTAGGCAATTTCATTATCCCAGCCACACATAAGGTGTTAGTTAAGTTATACAATTGTAGGGGAATCAATCCCATTTTTCAGTTGTTTAATCATGTGCCGTGGGGTCTGCGAATATCCCCACAAAACAGTAAGATCAACTAAAGAAGCTATTGTACAACTTCTCTGAAGTTTACCTCAAATTGTTTAGCTTAGGTAAACATTTAAAGACAATCAAATCTAGAATTTAACATCCATAAAGGTGTGTTACTAAAACAATTTTTCTCTCTAAAATAACCCTCATTTACAGAGATAGCGAAATCAGGACTAATTCACTTGTGAAACAAGTTCAGTTTTAACAAACTTGGCCCATTATTTACATAAGCTCAGCAAGAACAGTTGAGTTTGATCATATAGATCTTTTAGAGTCTGCTTTGCTGGAACTTCTTATAAGGAATCTCTAGGTTGAACTTTTAGTAGCCTCTCCGGGCCAGAAGCCAAGCTCTGTACTTGCCATCAGGCATGCCTGCAATACCTGTTGATTTGTGCGAGTTCCTCTTCTGAGTGTCCGCACCTACCAAGGAGTGACATTCTTTACTCACCTGGTGAGGCTGCTGGGAACTCTGTAAGCAAGGTATCAGGCCAACAGTCCCAGGAGGCTTTATGACTCCAGGTTTCATAAAGTCAACCTTAGTTTCTTAAAGCTGTCTGGTCATATCTGAGTTTATGCATATCTTTCTCAAATATGACATTCCAGTCAAAGCCTTGGTAAAATAACCAGTTTCCAGTGGTGTCCTGTTACAAGGAGAACAGATTCTTATTGAACTTATGCAAATGACTGATTGCCATAGAAGAATGCTTACTGAGACCTTTTGGTTTCAGAGGGTTCATATAGAGAGAAAAGCTTGAATGCTTTGAGCACTTTTACAAATGAGCACTTATACATCTCTATAAGTTACAGATAACTTAAGAAAAAGTATCCCTAGTCTGGAAGAGCAAACATTAGAGAGAACCGGCAATGTTTAAAATCAGACAAAACATTAAGAGACACAACACTATAATCTTTTAGTTCATTTAGTCCCATGTTACTAAATCCGGTGAATGCGGCTTTAGTCAGTTTTGGAAATTCTTACCCATTTCAGTTTTAGGACTTTCAAGTATTTGTCCTGAAAGTCCTTTATAGGAATCTCCTTGAAGATAAAACTCATTTTACAAGAGAATTAAAACAATTATAAATGACAAAAACTCAGAATGGATATGGTTAGAGCTAAAGAGACATGGGAATTTACAATTTAGCTGCAAGAAAATCAGGTTATTTCTGTGACACATAACATTTCCATAATTACAATATCAAGTGATGATCTCTCAAAACATTAAAACTTTAGGAAATGCATAGAATCTCTAGAATAGTTATAGCATTTTCCCAAATGTAACCCAAGGTTTATCATTGGTTTAAATCTTGTCAACAATTGCTAAAACCTTAGAAAGTTTAAAAACACATGCCTAAATATAATTAGGGATGTTAAACACCTGATAAAACAAAACATAGGAACTGAATTTTTCAGGCGGGCAAAGAGGAAACCATTTATACTTTTTAACAGATCAATTAGCTAAGAAAACTTTGCCCCTTTTAAACAGAAAGAAAACCAGCTTTTTATACCAGTGTCTTTCCCTTTTTTAATTTTACTTCTAAGTGTGCAGTCTTAAGATAGGAGTTTTCTGGGTTTCCCTCCTATCATGAATGATGTCGCAGACAAGGGAGGGGGATCTTTCCCCTGCTGTCTTGTTCCCATCCCTCATGGGAATTTAGGATAGTCTTAGCTAAGGCCTGTCCGCATAAACCCCGGACCAGGCTACTCCGTGGAGTAGATGACTGTTATGCCATATGACGCCCCGCGAGACTCAAGGTGCAGCCCCCTCAGACTCCGTAGCCGAAGTGGTGGAGCCATACAGACACACTCACACAGTCAGACACTCTTCAGATTCAAACAGGTTGGATACCCTCCCCTTCTGGGCATCTCTGGCTAATGGGAGGTGATCAGTCTCCCCTTTCATTCTTTACAGATTAGAGTGAGTTTCTATGGTTACAGGCAATGGAGGATGGTAACAGGGTGTTTTCACAGTCCCTCAAGGTTGGGCTGCTTCCTTAATCTCTCAAGGCCAAATGGCCCTTATACTTGGAAATATAATCTGTGTGGAGGCAGGCCAGGGGAGTGCTAAATCACCTTGGAGGCTGTTTTTCTTTCTTTTTTTAGTCTGTCCTGACCATATATAAAATTTCTTTTGTGAAGATTTCCGTTCACAAACCTTCTACAACTTTCCTTTGCATTCAGGTTTTGTCCCAAGCCATTTCCTTCCAAACAACCATCTCATTTAGGACAAAATTACCTTCCCTTACCTTCAACAAAATGTATTCCCATTCCTTAAATCTTTCTTACTTATCATCTACTTTCCTAGAGTTTCCCTTATTTCCATCAGTCTTAGTTACACTAAGCAGAACTTTGTATTCTTAGAAACACCTTTAGTTATTAACCAATTGTAAACTGTTACACAACAGAATTCTTCAGGTAGCAAATTTATGAATCAGTTAAGTGGCAAACAAGTTTACCAGCAGATTTAAATACTCTTAGTTTCTTTGCAGTAAGAAGTCAAAAGCACAAACCTACATCCAGTAATTAACAACTTAGCTTTTTATCCTGTCTGGTTAAGATATAGATGTCCACAATTTAATTCCATTTGTCATCCAAGCAAAACTTTAAAACTTTCAGGTTACGAAAGACTTTGAAAGTTACTTCAGCAATTACCCATTAGAACTTTGAGACAGACAGTTAACCATCAGTTCAGTCATTTCTTTGCTAACAAATTTTAACAAGTAGCATAAGCTTATTTGACCTTTAGTAAACTTTGATAGAATAAAAGTTTCATATTTACTGCTGTAACTTCAAAGACAGGTCTTATCTTAATTAAACCAACAAACTTAACTTAGTTTCAACATTGATTTACTTTTCACCTGGACCCATTCCACTTTGAATGTTTACCTGAGACGTGCGTGGGAAGATCTGGAGTGGGGGGGTGCTCTTCTTGCTCCTTGACAGTGAAGAGAGAAGGAGCCGTGGTGCATGATCTAGAGGCCAGTCATGCAGGCTGCACGCACGCTGGTGCACAGAAACAGGAGAAGGGGGAAACAGAAGAAACAAAGTGCTGCCAGGAGGCAGAGAAAGGATTCCCGGTTTTGGAGCTCATAAGCCCCAACAGAGGAGCAGACGCCATGCTTTCCCACCAGCAAGGGGGGAGGGGTTAAGCAGTCCAAGTCGGCCAGAGAACACAGGGAAACTTCCCCAAAACAAAGAGAGTTTCGGCAGCTGCTTGGGAATATTCCTTATGGTCTCTGTCTCGAGTTAGACCAACCCCAGTTGGCTCCAGTCATAGCCATTAACACGGGAAGTGAGTGAGGGAGAAGCCCCCTCATCTATTAAGAGAAACAGGAATAACGCCAGAGTCCCCTTTGCTAGGGATGGCCCAGCAACCTGGGTTTACTAGAAGAAGGCTTATTTACGTAATTACCATCCAATAGGTCAGGAGAAAGTTTACTAGCTGACTCATTTGGGCAAACACATTCCACAAAAGCCCCTTACTTGGAGTCCTGGTGCAGAGCAATGAAGGCCTAGGTATGAGCGGTGAAGGTATCTTAGGTCCATTTGCCCTGCTTCCTGCAGAGGAGATCTAACTGATAGATCCCACTGAGGCCATGCAGTGTTACAGGAGCTCAGTCCTTTCCTAAGTTTTGCAATCCAAATTATTTCCAGTGGGTTAAAAGGCACCCCAAGGTAGAGTCCTTGGGAACTGAAGAAGCCTACTGAGGCCATGCTTTCAGAAAAGTAATGAAGGTCCATTACCAAATCCCCCCTGACTCCTGGGTAGCGTCCCACGCAGGATATGTCAGAGGTTCCTGTGTGTCAAAAGCGACCAGAGGCGTCCCTCAAGATATCGCTATTGATCACCATCCTGCCTTCCCTGGGAAGACATTCCTGCCGTAAGAGGCCCTGGAGGGGTGCCGGCGTCCCTCCACTTCCCCATCGCATCCTAGGCTACAGATGGGTGCCTGGTGAATGGACCAAAATGCTGTGCCATGCCATTGTCTGTCCTGAAGACTGGATAGTGTTTTGCCATTTTAACCCATGGAAATACTAGAAAAGTTTGGCAAGGGGAAATTACCCAATTTCATAGCTTTAAGTGGTTTGCAGACGACACTGACGAGAAACAGTAAAGACTGAAATCCATCATGGTCTATGCGACATTCCAGCACATGTGGTCCTTACAGCCAACTTCCCTAGGAAACGGTCCCCGGTTGCGTTTTAATTCAATCGGGTACTGGTTTCGGCCGGCTCCCAGTGGAGGTCTCTCGGCCAGAAGTGGCTAGACCAGGCATGTGGAGGGGATCACATTAGATCAATCAGGAGGAAACCTCACACGGGAGTCTTGAGATTGGCAGCTGTCCTGGTGACTTAGGTGGCTGTCCCGTGCCCAAGAGAGACAACTTTCTATAAGAACAGGAATAAAGAGAGGCCATCAAGTTTCTGGGTCTTATTGCCATTCCGGCCAGGGTACTAGCTTACAGCCAAAAGGCAGACGTTCTCCTCCCCGTAGAGTAGCCATGGGCTAGAGGATTACAGCCTGAGCAATTGACATGCAAGTGTTCCAATAAGACCATACTCCTTGAAAAGCCCTGGAATGAGCGTAAAGGAAAAGGAGAGAAAGTACTCACCAATTTTGCACCGAAGCTCAGAGTCCAAATGTAAAGACTCATGAATCTCCTGCCTGGCTCGCCAAAAATGATGAAGTCCCAGAACCTAAGTCAGGTTCGGTGGGGTGAGGTTCGGAGCCGACGACTAAAGAAAGAATTCTTAAGACATCTTTGGTGCAAAATGGTGGTTTATTAAAGCACGGGGACAGGACCCGTGGGCAGGAAGAGCTGCTGCCCCGGCATGTGAGGAGTGGCTGGTTATATACACAGGAGTTGGGTAGGTGAGGACAAAGGGGTGTTCAGAAGGGCTATTGGGGTAAAGAAGACTGTCAGGATATGGAAGGCCTGGTTACGATCAAGCCAAGGCCACTTTCCCTCTAATGAGGCACTAACATAAAGACAATTGGGAGTCTCCTGGTGGAATGTTACATTCCTGCTATCAAGTGTCCTTGTTAGTGAGATTTAGGTCTTAAAAGAAATTTAACTTTATTTACTTTTCCTTCTACCTCCATCTCCTTCGGTTTTTTTTATGGAGGGGAGGGTGACGTTAGGGCTTGAGGAACTGAGTTATGTGTCTTTGGAAATTGGGCTATTGATAAGGCAACTTCTTTGTTGTAAATCTCAAGGACATTTGTAAACCAAGAGAGACTCCTGCCTTGCAGGACTGTGATCTCTGCAAGATAACCATTTGCTCTTCTTGTAGGGCAGTCAGGGGTGCCTGTGGAATGTCACACATATTACCAAGGGGAGTGGGAGAGAGGGGGTGCAAGGCGCCAGCCCCTGCTCTGTTCTCAGCCAGCCTCCTGCTCCCTCATCACAACTGCGGAATGGGAGAAAATATTTACAGAGCACAGGTCTGGTGGGGGTTACCGCAACTGCGCGCACTTCGTTGGGTGGCGCTTCACTTGCCTCCCCGCCCCCGCAAATGTCACGAGGCAGCCCTCCATCAAGCACCTCCATCAAGCGGCGCCGCTTTCCAATACTTGCTCACTTGGGGTTTTGGCCTTTTCATTTCAACCTTTTTCAGCATTAGTCTGTTGGGTTTTTTTAAAGATTTTATTTACTTATTTGACAGAGAGAAAGATCACAAGTAGGCAGAGAGGCAGACAGAGAAAGAGGAGGAAGCAGGCTCCCTGCCAAGCAGAGAGCCCGATGCGGGACTCCATCCCAGGACCCTGAGATCATGACCTGAGCCGAAGGCAGCGGATTAAGCCATTGAGCCACCCAGGCGCCCTAGTCTTAGTTTGTTTTTAAAAGATTTTATCTATCTGAGAGAAAGAGCGCGACAGAGGGGGAGGGCACGAGTGTGGTGCAGTGGGTGAAGCAGGCTCCCCGCGGACAGGGAGCCCAATGTGGGGCTCGTCCCAACTCAGGACCGTGGGATCCCGAGCTGAGCGGAAGGCAGATGCTCGACCGACTGAGCCACGCGGAGGGGCTCCTAAACTTTCCTATCGCTGCATCTGGTTGCCACGGAATGAGCCTTTAAGAAAGGGTTGAGAATGGGTACGTTTGATTTTGGATATCTTCCAGCACGAAAACTGCATTATTTTAGTGCTTCCGTCTAGCCTGGGGAACTGTCGCTAGAATTTCAGTATCTAAGAAGTAAGTGGGGAACGAGTCCATGTTAGAGGAGACTTGAGTCTGGAAAGAAGCTTGATAATCATCCAGTAGAAAAGGGAGAAGCTAAAATAAAATACTTCATAAATTGACCTCTGGTGGAAAGAAGAGGTCAGTGACAGAATTCCTTAAACGCGAACCATTTTAGGTGGTGTTGCTGTCGATTCCATGAAGAATGTAAGGAAGACTAGTTGGGTCTCAGAGGACACCCCAACCTTTCCTGTACTGAGGTATGTTCAGCATCTGCCTCACATACTCTCTACAATTCTCCAACCAAAATCAATCTCATATTCACTCTTTGGGTTTATTTTGGTGTATTTTTATTTCAACCTTTACTTAGAAAAAACTGGAGGAACGATGGAATGAGAGCTGTATTCCTTTCCTCTAGACTCACCTACGAATGCTTGCCACTTGCTCTCTCCTTCATATACATCTTTACTGCTCTTATCTGCTAACCCACTAACCCCCTTGAAAATGTGCTGCAGGGGCCCCTGCGTGCCTCAGTTGGTCAAGTATCTGCCTTTGGCTCAGGTCAGAACCCCAGAGTCCTGGGACGGAGAGACCCTGGCTGGGCTTCCTGCCCACGGGGGACTTCTGCTTCTCCCCTTACCCCCAGCTCATGCTCTCTCTCTCAAATAAATAAAATCTTTTTAAAAAAGAAGAAAATGTGCTGCAGTACCAAGAACCTTTACTCCTAAACACTTCAGCATGTACCTTCTCAGAGCAGAGACATTGTCTTGTGACCACAATACAATGACTGACTCAGGAAACCAGACCCTGAGGCAATGCTGTTACTAAACATATAGTGTGTGTTTATGCCAGCTGTCCCAATAATGCTCTTCACATATTTTATTCCAATCTAGGATCCAACCTGAGATCACACTGACTTTAGTCATTATATTTCTTTAATCTCCTTTAATCTAAAACAATTCCTCAATGCTTCTCCTTTATAACATAGATACTTTCGAAGACAGGGCGGTTTACCCCAAATTTGGGTCTGTCTGATGTCTCATGACTAGATTCGGGTTACACGTTTTTGCCAGAAGTACCGCAGAAGTCATGATGTGTCCTTAGTGAAGCAACTGTATCAGAAGTTCATCCCGTTCCTAGTTGTTTGATCGCTCGGTTAAGGTGTTGTTTGCCAGATTTCTCCATGGCAAAGATGTCCTTTCGCCTGGATTATGTGTTTGAACTTGGGCTGACAGCTCCTCAGGCGGGGTGGTCAGGAACCTCTGACCACCAGCGCCTGCAGGATCAGTGTGCTGTGGGCCCCTGGCCTCCACCGCTGGTGATTATCTGCACAAGGAACCTCCTTTCCTTCCTTCCTTCAGTATCTACGCAGCAACTAATACCTGTCAGGTACTGCTCGAAGTGCTGAGATATACTGAGAATAAAAATGGTTCTCAGCTCAAGTTGATCCGGAGGCCTCCCCCACTGGGTCTCCTGAGACCTAGGACTTAACAGGTAACAAAAAACCAACGCAGACTTGTAAGAATGCACTCTGTTTAATCCCCCATGCCAATTACAATGTCTGTATTGTTGTCTAGGGCTGTTCTCAAAATAAGGCTAACCAAAACCTATTTCTTGGAGAGAAATGTAGAGAGTATATGTGAGTCGAAAGCCAGTTCAAAGTAACAGCTTTTATCAAGGACAATGATGCTATACAGAGAGAAACATCCCAAAACATAAACAAATCGAGATGGGCTTTTATTTTTTTTTAAAGCTTTTATTTATTTGACAGAGATATAGAGAGTACAAGCAGGCAGAGCAGCAGGCAGAGGGAGAGGGAGAAGCAGGTTCTCCACCATCAGGGAACCTGATGTGGGGGTCGATCCCAGGACTCTGGGATCGTGACTTGAGCTGAAAACAGCTGCTTAACCGACTGATCCCCTCCCCTGCAGGTGGCCCTCGAGATGGGACTTCTAAAATCACGTTCAAGTAACCCACAAGAAGGCAGGGAAGAGAAGCCACAGAAATGCAACACAGTGAATAAAAAAAATAGCAGACGTAAGCCTTAAAGTACCAATGATTTCATTAGATGGAAATCATTTCTATCCTCCAATTAAAAAACAAAGATTGGGGGTCTGAATTAAAAAACGTCACCCAAGCATATGCTGTCTACAAGGACCTCACTTTAAATTTAATGATATAAGTAAACCGAAAGTAAAAGGATGGGAAAAGATACATCAGGCAAACCTCAATGCCAGGAAAGGAGAAGCAGGGATTATCCTTTTGATGGCTGTCTAGATTTCGCAAGGTGTTGCAGACAATGTTAGTAATGTACATCACACTTAAAAATGTCAGATCTATAGCTGTTATGAAAGACCCTGGAGCCGCACCCAAGAATCAAACAGCACGCCTCCACTGGATGCAAATTGCAAGAGGTTTATTGGTTACACAGGCGCCTGCGGACGCATCAGCCTTTGTGGGCTGAGCGCGCCGGGCTAAGTTGGGGAGCAGATTACATAGGGCAAGGTTGGGGTGGCGGGAAGCGAGCTTACAGAAGCAGATGCTTGGTTACAGGGATCTGATTGGTTAACTTAAATCAAGCATTGTCAGGCACTGGGTTTAAGGCAAGAACAAAACGGTTTGTTCTGGTGGGCCTTGGCTCAGCACTCTGGAAAGTCCCAGGTACACTCTATTCCTCATTTGTCTTTTCTTTTGACAGACCGGGTGATCACAAACAATAGACATCCTGGTATGTGTTGCCATCCAGCTATGGGGACAATCAAGCCTTCAGCAAGGGGTAGCACAAAAAAATGAGAAAATACTCTTCCATTATTTGGAAAACACCATGAGCTTCAGCAAAGAAGTCCCTCATGTCATTGCCTGAGGGTTGAAGCTAAAAGAGGTTTCAGTTTTATAATTTGTAGGACGGTAAAATGCTGGAATGAAAGGTTTGGTTTTTCTCTCCTTCCTTTGGTCCTTCTCAGTTGTGGACTCAAGGAGTATATTCACAAGGAGAAAAGTCTGCCCTGGGCTTTCGCCCTAAAGGCCCCACTAAATTTTGAGCTACTGGAGGCCAATACCCTTCTGTTCTCCCCATCAGTAAGACTGTAACACATCTTCTATTCACCCAGAAATGGTAATGCTAGGGGTGGGGATCAGGAGGCGTCTGCAGACCACCCACTTCTGGTCAAAGGCTTGGTTAGGGAGGTAGGGAAACGGGCAAGTCATCTCACACGTCCCAAACTTGGATATTCTGGTGTCCTCGACTGATACTCAGAGTAGTAATTTCAATACTGGGAACGGCTAAAGCTGGTTAGAAATCCAAGTGGTTCCAGGTGCGTGGGTGGCTCAGTCGTTAAGTGTCTGCCTTTGGCTCAGGCCATCATCCCAGTGTCCTCGGGTTGAGCCCCATGTCTGGCTCCCTGCTCAGTGGGAGCTGCCTCTCCTCCTTCTCAAAAAGAGAGCTCATGCTCTCTTTTTGCTATCACTGTCTCAAAAAAAATCTTAAAAAAAAAAGGTTTGATAAAACATAAAAAAAACCCTCATGAATTCAGTAGAAAAATGTAATTTATTACAGCTGCCCTTGTGTATTTTTTCACCATACTAATTAATACTTCATTGTAGTTAATAAAAGTAATCACAGGTAAATTTCTTGTTGATATTTCTTTTTTTAAATTCTCAACTCTTCCAGTATTTATGACCTTTATAAAAACTCTGTGATGTGGCATCTCTGATTTTCTTTAAATAACAAAGTTCAAGAAACACTTTATTTCAGATTTTAAAAGTCCTGGATTCTTCCTGAAGTTGTCACCTAACACCTGGGCAAGGTGTCCAGTTGTCCTGAATCCTCTGGTCCTGAATCAGGGCTGAGTTCCCATGGCAGGCTCCACACCGTTATTCCGTTACTCCGCCGCCAGGGCCTAGCACAGTGTGGCCCCTCAGATCTTGGAGAGCTGTGCTCACTGCCTGCCAGGCTTCCCACACTCTTCACATTGACAGGGTTTTTCCTCAGAGTTCCCTCAGACTCTTATGTTTATTGAGCTCTGACTTCCAACTGAAGACACTCAAAAGGATTCTCCCCTGTGTGGATTCTGAGCCGGTGACTCAGACCCTTCTTCCGACTGAAGGCTTTGCCACACTCTTTACACTGATAGGACTTCACCTTGGTGTGAATCCCCTGGTGTTCGATAAGATGCTCTCCCCTTGTGAAGGGCTTCCCACACTCAGACCACGGGTAGGTTTTATCCCCAGTGTGGACTCTTTTATGGTTCTGCAGGCCAGGTGACTGAGTAAAGGAATTCCCACACTCGTCACACTTACATTTTCTTGGCTCAGGGTGGTTCCCGTGCTTCGCTCCCAAGCTGTGTTTATGAAGACCCGACCACACTCACCGCATTTACAGGGCTTCTCTCCAGTGTGACTTCTTTGATGTATGTATGATCAGGGCTGAGCTCACACTAAAGACTTCCCACACTCAGCGTGCTCGTAGGGCCCATCCCCCGAGTGGATTCTGTGATGGATCATGAACTCTGAGCTCCGGCTGAAGGCTCGTCCACACACAAGACGTTTAGTTTCTCTCCCATATGGGTTCTCTGGTGTTGGTTAAGTCCTGCATCCCGAGTGAAGGCTTTTCCACACACTTTACTTTCATAGGGTTTTTCTTCACTGAATTCGCCAATGCCCAGTAAGGTGTGAGCATTGCCTGCAGGTTTTTCCCACACTCATTAGGTTCATAAGGTTTCTCTTTGCTGTGGAATTGCTCACGTTCAGTGAGGTCTGAACTATGGCAGAAGGCTTGCCCGCAGCCTGCACACGCAAAAGTCTCTCTCTAGTATGGGGTCTTTGATGCTTTGTAAGAATCGATCTCCAACTAATACACCGGCCACATTTACTACACTGAATGGCTTTTCTCCAGTGTGGAGTTTGAGATGTTGGAAGAGGCCTGCGTTCTGACTGAAACCCTTGCCACACCCTTTACAGTGATAAGGCTTTTTGTTGCTGTGAAGCCCTTGGTGCTGGGTAAGTTCTGCAGGTCTGACGAAGGCCTTTCCACATTCCATACATGAGTCTGGTTTCTCCCCAGCATGGATCCTCCTATGCATGAGAAGGCCTCTTATCTAGGTGAAGGTTTTCCTATATTCCTTACATGTGTGTATTTTTTTTACCTGTGGCATGTCCATTCTGCATTTCCAAATTTCCATTAGGCTCACTGTCTCCAGTGTATTTGGCAAGCTGAGACACAGTTCTGTCATGTGTGTACATTTGTATATGTGTACACAATACACTCATATATGTGGCAACACACATATGCATGCCTGTACTTGTATTTATATATTCATATGTATATAGAAGACATGTACAACAAAAACAAAAAAATTATGTTAAGATCAAACATAATTGTCCTAACAGACATATCGATAAATGCAAATGGCTTAACTCATTAAAAAAAAATTTAGATTTGATCACAGACCAAAAATCAGCTCTATCATATCTACAGGAGACACATATGCAACATAATGATTGAGAAAAATTATGGATAAAGGTTGGAGAAGGATATGTTAAGCAAAGGCAAATAAAAAGAAGGCAGAGAAAGGGGAGATTCAGGCCAAAAGCATGAAATGAGACAGAGGACTACTTAAAAGTGCTAAAATAAAGAACACGATTTGCGGGGTGCCTGGGTGGCTCAGTGGGTTAAGCCTCTGCCTTCGGCTCAGGTCATGATCTCAGGGTCCTGGGATCGAGCCCCGCATCGGGCTCCCTGCTCAGCGGGGGAGCCTGCTTCTCCCTCTCTCTCTGCCTGCCTCTCTGCCTGCTTGTGATCTCTCTCTCCATCAAATAAATAAATAAAATCTTTAAAAAAAAAAAAAAAGAACACGATTTGCAATGCAGATGTAACAAACATGAATAATTATGCAGAAAACAAAAGAGTGACAACTTTCCTGAACCAAAAAGTATAGGTGATATAAAAAGAAACAGACAAAACAAAGAACAGACTTTAGTCGTCCTTTCTATATCTGAAAAATGCCAAATGGATAAAAAATATTGATAAAGAATATTCAGAAAACAAACTCAATAAATTCAATCTTATAGATACACATGTATGTCAAATTCTGATCCTGAAAATAGAACTTTCAGATGTGCAATGAACATTAATGAAAACTGGGGCACCTGGGTGGCTCAGTGGGTTAAGCCTCTGCCTTCAGCTCAGGTCATGATCTCAGGGCCCTGGGTTCGAGTCCCACATTGGGCTCTCTGCTCGGCAGGGAGCCTGCTTCCTCCTCTCTCTCTCTCTGCTTGCCTCTCTGCCTACTTGTGATCTCTCTCTGCCAAAAAAATAAAATCTTAAAAAAAAAGAACATTAATGAAAACTACTGGGTCACAAGAAAACCATAGTAAATTAAAAAAAAAATAGGAATCACACTAACACTCTATAATCACAATGCAATAAATTAAAACAACATCAGAAAACAAGCTCTTTCATCTGTCAATTTTTAAACTCCAATAATTGCTAGTTCAAAAACAATACATTTCAGATTTTCTGGAAAATAATAATGAAAACACTACATTTGAGGACATTTGGAATTCATCTAAACCAGTGTTCAATGAAATATTCACAGCATCAAATACTTTTTTAGTAAATAGGAGAATGAAAATATATAAATCAACCCAGCTCAAAAGTTAGGGGAAAAGTGGGTTGCCTGGGTGACTCAGTTAGTTAAGCAGAGTCTGACTCCTGATCTCAGCTGAGGTTTTGATCTCAGGGTCATGAGCAAACCCAACGATGGGCTCCATGCTGGGTGGGCGCTGGAGCCTATGGAAAACAAACAAACAAAAAATCACAAAAAAGCAAAACAAAGACCGCCTGCTCATTTATGCACTTATTGGCTTTTCTCGCTTCAGTGTCTCAATTCCCACTCCTTGTGCTTTTTGGGATCACCTTTGCTACAAAATGTTAAAACCAGAAGTAAACCAACCAACCAACAAAGGAGAACTCAAGAAAGCAATGTTAAAAAATGAAGAAACCGACTACAATTAAGTAGTGATGGAACATAATGGTAAAGCAGAACGAATACATCAATATAAATTCATGTTTGTTAGGAAAAAAAGTCTATCTAGCTCTGGCCATGAAATGTCTAGAAACAGTGTTACCCACATGATGAAGAACACCCCTAACACCCAGATTTTATTCTCCAATAGCATTCTCTGTTAACAAGATCCAAGGCTCCTTCAGGAATGGTTGATCCCAGATCTGGGTACAGGGAAGATACAAGGTGAGCCTGAAACAAGTTATTTTGTTCTAAAAGCAAAAGCAAGCAGTCAAAATGAATAGAGCCATTATTAATAGAGCAAAACAGAGTTAGAAGCAAGACCAAAGACATCCACACAAGCCAAAGATGTGTGGAATGAGGGTGGATTTTTAATGTGGGGGCTGAAATACACGGACTCAATAAAAAACTGAAGTCCAGGGGGCCGGGGAGGTGGGTGGCTCAGTCAGTTAAGCATCTGCCTTCGGCTCAGGTCATGATCCCGGGGTCCTGGGACGGAGCCCCCTGACAGGCTCCCCACTCACCAGAGAGTCTGCTTCTCCTTTGCCCTCCCCCCCCATGCTCTCTCACTCAACTAAAAATAAAAGCTTTATAAAAATAAATTCCTACGTCCATAATGATACCAACCCAGAAAAAGTCTGAAAATCTCAAGTTGCCATTTAAGATGACTAATAAACTGCTTCTTGAATTTGAAGATTGGTAAATAAAGGGGAAACAGCATCAATCATGACTACCTAGAAGGAAGTGAGCCAACAGACAGATGTGATGAAGGGAAGCTTTAGTACGAAGAACGCCAGCTACTTACATAGAAGGAATAAAGAATTATAAAATCATCCCGTAACCCTTAATAAAATCGTTGACCCACACAAAGATTATTAAACAGCTGCCATTTGTTGATGGGAAACCATTTGCATAGTGCCAAGGTGACACCACATAGTTAGCTACAAGTGGAAAAATTAGCTGTTCAGTGAAGGGATCACACTGTCATCGGGCCAAACCAGTGGTTTTTTCCCCCCAAAACCAGTGATTTAATACTGGGCCACCAGGTATTAATGTCTCTTATGATCTAACACTAATCCTAGCCAAAAATGTTTAACTTGAATCCTTCAAGCCTGGAGATCTAATTTCCAGTTCATAGGAAATACAAGGCACATGGACAGCAAAGTAAATGATACAGTGTGGAAGCAAGCAGAAAACTCCAGAGCGTGGGAAACTGGCTTGGGCTCATCAGAAACTCTGGGGAAAAAATGGGAGAAGGAAACTGTTCTACAGTAAAAAAGAATTAAGAGGCATAACGACAATGTATCATGCCTCCCTGAGTTGAACAAATAAGCTTTAAATACATTTTAGAGGGGCACCTGGCTGGCTCAGTCAGTGACCTTTGGCTCAGGTCATGATCTTAGGTCCTGGGATCCCCAGCCTGCTCCTTGGTCAGCCGGGAGTCTGCTTCTCCATCTTCCCACCTGACTGGTACTGTCTCCCAGCACCCCCACTGGTGCTTTCAAATACATAAAATCTTTAAAAAATAGATTTTGAGGGGCACCTGGGTGGCTCAGTGGGTTAAAGCCTCTGCCTTTGGCTTGGGTCATGATCCCAGGGTCCTGGGATGGAGCCCCACATCGGGCTCTCTGCTCCGCAGGGAGCCTGCCTCCCTTCCTCTCTCTGCCTGCCTCTCTGCCTACTTGTGATCTCTGTCTGTCAAATAAATAAATAAAAATCTTAAAAAAAAAAGATTTGGGAAAAAAACGAGACTATCCGAACTTAGACTGCATTTAGATAACATGAAAATATACTGATAGAGGAAAGATCATGAACTCAACATAATACCTGGTTATAAAACAGCACAGAATATGATCTCTTTTTGGTAAAAGGTACATGTGTGTACACACATATGCATGTAAATACATATGTACATAAAAAGATACACAGATATAGAATAAAAAATCAGTTATAATCTCTGGATGACAATATCATGCTTTACTTTATGTTGCTATTCTGTATTTTCTAACTTTGTACAATTCATATATACTTCTCTGGCAATATTAAAAGGTAACTTTCAGAAAAGTCAGTATAGTTTTATATATCATAATGTTATATTTTTATATAGTTTTTATATTATAGTGTTAATATTCTATGTGTTTCTACTGAAGGATATAAGCATCAAAATACTTGAAATAACATTTGCTACTAGACCATAAGTAGAAAATTCAAATATGGATATTTAAAACCCACCATACTACTGAGGCTGCTCTGAAATGACTTATTACCTTCTAATCATTATTACCCCAAATGTCACCTTTGTCATGTTCTTTAAAAACCCTTGTCACAAGGAATTAACGTGTCACACTCCACAAAAAAACAAAATCCAACTCAGAGGTCATTTCAGTCCAAATTCCCTAGAGAAACTCTTGCCTCACCTCCTTTCTGTGATGGTTGGGGCTCAGGTCCTATGCCCTTGAACTGGATCGCTGGGGGCTTAACCCATGTGCATGAAGATTCTTCATCTAGTATCTGAAGGGTCACTGTGTGCAAAAGGATTTCCTGTTCCAGAGCATGGGCGGAAACCTAAAGACAAGCAAGTCATTAAGCTTTAAGGATATCAAGCATTTAACAGAGATTACACCTCTGGAGGAGTGCACAAGAAATATTCTCCCAGAGACTATGAAAAAGAAGTGAGAGGGACGCCTGGGTGGCTCAGTTGGTTGGACGACTGCCTTCGGCTCAGGTAATGATCCCGGAGTCCCGGGGATCAAGTCCCACATCAGGCTCCCAGCTCCATGGGGAGTCTGATTCGCTCTCTGACCTTCTCCTCGCTCATGCTCTCTCTCACTGTCTCTCTCTCAAATAAATAAATAAAATCTTAAAAAAAAAAAAAAAGAAAGAAAGAAAGAAAAGAAAAAGAAGTGAGAAACCAGGGCCTTATTTCCCGTCTGGGGCACTGAGAAGCAGCCAGAAAGGTAAGCTAAGCAAAGTCTGATCAGGTCTTGTTTCTGTAATTTCACTATGTGTGTCGCCAGTCTACCCAACCTCTCTGAACTTAGTTTCCATGTATGCAAATTGGGAATAATTTCACCTACTTCTCTGTTGCTGTGAGAGCTGAGTGACCTGTAACGTAAGGAGCATGATGCTGCCCGTTCTATCTGAAACACAGAATGCCTTCAGTATCTGCTCACCATCCCAGAATCTGCTGTTCCCCCTCTGCTCTTTACCGTGAAAGACCCTAGAGGACCCGCACCCAAGGACGCACTCACAGACCACTGGATGCAATAAGCAAGAGGATTTTATTCGGGCATGCTCGGACTCCCAGGGACACTTGACCATGAAATCCGCGAGGGATGGGTCAGTCTGAGAGCCCCGATCTGTTTCGGGAGTCCCTTAATATAGAATTTTACAGTCCATTACATCAGAGCCCTCACTTTTCTAGCCAGTAATTTCAAAGCATTACAGTAAGGCCTACACATAGGTAGCCAATCCTTTAAAACCAACCATACATTCTGGCCTGTCACCGTTCAGGTAGTGTACAGTAGAGGGTACGTGTTGAATTGCACGTTTCTAACCTTTATCTGTATGCGTGCTGAACCGCATGTCCCCAGCTAGCGTACGTGCTGAACCCTACGTCTCCGGCCTTGGTACGGGTTGCGTCTCCGGCCTTGGTACGGGAGGCAACCCTTATCAATTTTACTTAGTAGTAGGGGAAATTCTTAACAGGGGAAGGGTATAACTTTATTTGATTACACAGCGAACGAGGGTTTAAACAATTTTTCATTTCTTAGCAAAGCATTAGAAGCATTATTATACAGAAGCCAGAAACAGCTGGGTTAAACACAGATTTTTGCTATTCGTTATCCTGTTATGCTGCTTGCTGACTCCCTTATCTATGGTCAGCTGGCCACGGTTTCTTAGTTAGCATAAGCTGGTTATAAAAAGAATGTTAAAACTTATAGGCTATACTATAGTTCTGACCTGGGGTCCTTCAACCGGGCTGGCTTAGCAAGAAGCTCGCTTCCCTGCCGACACTGGGTTTTCCCAGTGTTCTCTGAATTCCACAATAGAGAAAGTTTTGTTCCCAGCTTCTCAAAACCACATTAGACCAGCGTCTTCCTGCTTGTGCATTTCTCTTTCCAGGTCCTCCAGCATGGTGACCGCCTGCTTCCCGCTCTCCGGCGGCTGCTCGAGCACCCGGGCCTGCAGCGCCTCCCGCAGGTCAGAAACTGCTCCAGCACCAGCAGCTCCAGGGCCAGACTGGGTACAAGGGAACCCCCTTAGCAGAAGTGTCTGAACTGTTGCCTGAAGATCTCCCAAGCAGGGGTTGGTTCTCTGGAAAGCCTGACCCATGGGGTAGTCCTCCAATTCCATCTTCACCATCGCACGCCCCAGCCAACCCCATCTGGCTTGGAATAACCGGCCAGCGGCCTTTCTTGTGCGTAGCGCCATCCTGCCTGGCTTCTGCTGGACTGCCAACTGGAGGCTTCTGAGAGCATTCTAGGGAACAGAATTAAAGGGGATAAATGGCAAAAGCTGTGAAGAACTCCACAAGAAGGAAGACCCGTAACCAGAGTGACTAATTTTTTTCATTCATTAAATCCACAAATATTTATTAACAGAGGCCTCCCTTGTGCAGAAACTGTTCTAGGTGCTCGTGCCCAAAGCAGACCCTGCCATGCTGGAACGTCCGCTGCACTTGGGCGATCGGCAGACACAAGGGTGATCAGCACGTGCGAGGTCAGGGGGTGCTACGTTGTTGCCGGTGGGCAACAACGGAGGCAGGGTGGGCAGAGGACACCAGCGGCGTGGGAGAAGCCCGCAAGTCCCGCAGTAACTACACCAGTGAGGTCCCAGCCCAACGCAAAACTTACAAGCTTGTCCAGGAACAAAAGCCTGGCCTCGCCACGTGGAGAGAGCTTCTCATCAGCGGATGCACTCTGCGGGGGTTAGCTTGCTTCCACTTATGCACTCCTCCCTGGCAGAAACAACCTGCTTTCTTGGGATGTGCAGACCGCTGGCCTTGAGCAGCGAAGGGCCAGGCTTTCCCAGAAGGCAAGGCCTGACTGCATTAGAGAGCAGCCAGCCTGTTCAGGGTCGGGTCCACATAAGAGTAACAGCGTGGACACCTGCTTCTCCCACGTGCAACCCCTCCCTTTCCCCGTGCCTTCCCTTCACAGCCCTCCAATTCGTCCTGGGTGGGGACGATGGTGCGTCATCAGCAGCTCCGGGATCTGCTCCTTTGTGTGCACATCTGGCTTCAGCCACTGACGGCAATGATCCTGGGGCCTGCCTAGAAATTCGTGGGGTCCTCCTGGTAGCAGAACCGCCTGAAATGCTAGTGAGAGAGATTCCGGAGAGGAGGCACATTCCCAGTGTAGGCTGCTCCCAAACATGTTCTTCTCTTCCAGTTTCCCTACGTGCAAACCTTTTCTTTCCCGGGGAGTTCAAACGACAGGAGTCAGGGTTACAGGCAGCGACGGCTCAAGCCTCTGACTCTTGGTTTCTGCTCAGGTCGCGATCCCATTGGTAGTGAGATGCAGCCCCACAATGGGATCCACACTCAGCCAAAGATTCTCTCCCTCTGCCCCTCCGTAACGTGTGCACTGGTTCTCTCTCTCAAATCTTTTTTAAAAAAGTAAAAGTTGACTTCTTCTTGTCTCTATTTTCTCTGCCATTAAACATAAACCTCTTCTGAAGTAGTCACTCTCCAGATAAGCAAATTCACATCTCCAGGGCCCAGTCACATAATGAGCTGGAGGGTGATGATGCCAATGAGGTCTGCCCCAATGATGCCAGATCTTCATTTTTCAAAATAAAATGGAAGTCCCATTTTTTACATAAAAATGTCTAGATTTTTTAAGTTGGCAACTAATTCAATTCTTAAAAACAATGAATGAGCTACACAACTGTCCACAAAACGTATCAACTTTTGACTGCCAGGTTTCATCTCTGGCATAAAATTCGTACTGCCAGAAAGTTAGTGCATCAGCACATTTCATGGGAGAATTCCTCCAGTTGGTTGAAAATTCCTCAAATATACAGGTCTTCTGTGAAAGCCTATATTTTAAATTTCAAAGTGCCTAACTTCCTGGAGATTTATCCACTTCTGTCTTATATTTATCGTATTTATCAACTTCTCTCTGGTCTATAGACTTCCACCTCCCAAGTATTTCCTATCTCAGCCTGGAAACAGAGCTTAACAATGAAAGTATTCTGATGAAAAAAGAAAAGAAAAGAAAAGAAAGTACTCTGATGGCAGTAAGTATGAACAATTAGCACCTCCAGAGTTTCCTTGTTTGGTATTTATTCACACCATCCCCCCCAATAGGAATATAGAGAAATACCCAATTCTTATATATTTTCTAATTTATAAGCTTTCTAATTTCTCAAGTCCTAATAGTGATAAGCATATTTCATTCAAAGTAGAAGACAACAGCAATGCTTCTCAGACTGTTTATCCAAGGCTAAAGAGACAAACTAAAGCATAATGAGGACATAAGCATCCAGATGACTGGAGTGGAGAGTGCAGGAGCTGAGCTTGAAACATCTGTTGGTTTTTAGCATAAGAAAGTCACAGGGATGCAGGAGAAGCATTACAGATTGTGGCACCTGATGTCTCTTCAATCCCACTACTAGTGATCCTCTCCAGCTGGAGTGCTGGGTGGCCAAAGGTAATTCTGGGATTTTTTTTTTTCTCCCCAGAGATAAACTAGAGGAGAAATATGTATCACTGAGATTTAAAAAGACAGAAAGAGGACACATGAACAAAATAGAGTTGAGGATACAAATATACATAACTCTGCCAAAACCTGGGCCTTTCTCCTAAGCTGACAAAGTGCACAGCAAGGACTACAATTGTGTGTACTGCTTTGATATCTTCAAGCCTTGTGGGGACCCAAAGGCTTAACCATGGGTTCTCCTGCTCTTGCTAGGTGTGCCCACCCAGCAGGAAGTGCTCCCTCCACCTGACTAGTTCCACATCAACTAGAGTAGCTGTAACCCACCCCGTCCTCAACCCAAGAGATTTCATCTCCTTACCTGCACAGAAAATCATTCAAATGACATCCTCCCAAGACCAGGGGTCACCTCATCTTCTTGTTTCTACAAACCCTGAATCCCAAAGCCCCTGTTCGTTCACTGGGCTCCCAAGTGGCCCCCATATGGTGTGCTGTCCTCCTGCCCTGGGCTGTGAGTGTGATTGATAAACCGCTGTCAAACCCATCTCTCCAGTGGTCAGGTATCCTTGTTTGGCCATTGTCAGAATACTGGGGTGAGCTATCCCCCTCATCACTAGGGTGAAGGAGAGACAAACAAAAAGGGCAAGCTATAGTCATTTTGTTTTGTAATTATTTTTAAAGATTTTATTATAGAGAAAGGGAAAGCACATGTGGGGGAAGGAGCAGAGGGAGAGGGACAAGCGGACTGTGTGGTGAGCAGAGTCCAACATGGGGCTCAGTCCCACAACCCCGAGATCACGACCTGCGCCAAAATTAAGAGTCCAATGATAACCAACTGAGCTGCCCAATAGTCATTTAAAAACCTATTCCTGGGGCACATGGCTGGCTCAGTCAGAATAGGCAACTCTTGATTTAGGATCAGGAGTTTGAGTCTCATGTTGGGTTTAGAGAGTGCTTTAATAAAAACTAAACAAAAACAAAAAACAAAAAAACTAGCTTCCTACCTAACCCTTACTTACAAGACTTTATAAACATCACATGCCCCACTCATCCTGCTAAGTTCTCCTTTGCAGAGTATGCGTACCAACGGTCTCAGTGGTCCTCTGTCCAAATCATGGGAGCCACTGTATCAAGATACTCAGCGTGAGACAGTGTTAGGGTCTGTGATCAAAGGAACGAGACCGACACAAAGCAAAAATCAAACAAAGCTTTATTTCATGCCCAGCTTCAAAAATCAAACGGACTGGTAGGGGCCATCTCTTACCAAGAGAGGACGATGATGACCCTGACAAGGTCACTCCCAAGAAGGCCGCTCCAAATGAGGCCACTCTGGACGAGGCTGCTCTGCAGAGGCGGCCACTCCAGAGGAGGCCGCTCTGCAGATGAGGCCACTCCCTGGTTGGAGCTGCTCCCAAGAGGCCACTCTGGATGAGGCCGCTCTCAGGACAAGGCCGCTGACCAGGTCGCTTCCCAGACAGGGCCATGCCCTGAACAGGAGCTGCTCCCCGGTCAGGATCGCTCCCAAGAGGCCATTCTGGACAAGGCTGCTCCCCAGAGGAGGCCGCTCCCAACGACAAAGAGGCGATGACGACAGCGACGATGACAAGAGGACAACCCTGATGACACAGACTCTGCTCTCCATGACGCCACTCTGACAAGGCTGCTCCCCAGAGGCCACCATTCCAGACGTGGCCGCTCACCGAGGAGGCCGCTCCCTGGAGGAGGCCGCTCTGGATGAGGCTGCTCCTGACGAGGCCACTCAACGACGAGGCCGCACGCCCACGAGGCCGCTCCCTGGAATGACGCGGCTCCGCTCCTGCGAAGTCCCTCGCGGCAGGGCCACGGTTCTGGGCGGCGAGGCTGCTAGAGACGGGGCCGAGGCTCGGGGCTGCAAGGCCCCTCAGGGCGGGGCTGGCGGCTCAGGGTGGCGAGGCTGCTGGCAGCTCTCACGGCTCTGACAGAGCGCGGTCGGCTCTGACGGCTCTGAGAGCTCTTAGAGCTCTGGCGGCCCTTGCGGCTCTGGCGGCTCTGACGGCTCTCCTACGCCTGCTCACCCTCGCAAACTAACCTTTATAGGGGTGGTTGAGCCCCGCCCACACACAGGTGGCCAATGGGATTTAAACTCACCTCAGTAAATATATGTGCGCCCCACTGATTGGATGTCTTCACCTGGCCTGACCCGCCCTTGTATCTAGGCTTTGCAAGGAAGTTCCTCTGGGAGGGGCAGGGTCAATCTAAGTTCACTGGATAGGGTCAATCTACGTTTACTGCAACAAAATGGCTCCCTCTGGCCAATTAGGCCCTTACAGACAGCGACTTCGAGAAGAGCCCAGGGACCACAGAGGAGGAGCCTGGAAGACCAGGAGAAAGAGAAGCATTCATAGCAGACACCAGCAGGATGCAGCAGTCTGCTCCCCGTGATGTTATCAACTCCTTTCAATTATATCACAATAATATGATATCACTCTATTGCGATATGACTGACTAGAATAAGAATGGAATGGATTTACCACATTCCTGATTTCTTGAATTTACTACAGAGTGATAGGGTCTGTATTCCTCACAGATCTCTAAAGTGTTCCGTGAGTCCTGATTTATGATTAAAGGCTCTGTTACAATTAGGATACACACACAGACTTCTGCCCTCTGTGGATTCTCCAATGACAAGGCTTGACCTCTGAATGAAGGTTCGTCCACACTCCTCACACTGGTGGGGCTTTTCCCCAGTGTGGATCCTCAGGTGCTGAGTAAGGCTGGCTCGCTCAGAAAGCCTTCTCAAATTCCTTCCATGCTTCTCCCCAGTGTGGCTTCTCTGACATTCCATGAGTCCTGACCTCTGACTGAAGGCCCTCCCACACACATTACACTTGGAGGGCTTCTCCCCAGTGTGGATCCTCACGAGTCCAATAGGGTGTGAGCTTTGGCTAAGGGACTTACCGCACTCTTTACACCCATAGGGTCTCTTCCCAGTATGAATTCTCTGATGAAAAACCAGGCCTATGTTTTGACGGAAGGCTTTCTCACATTTGTTACGTCGATACGTCGATAGCGTATTTCACTGTGAATTTCCTGGTGTGAAAGAAGGGCTGATTTATAACTCACAGCTTTCCCACATGGATTACATTGATAAGGTTTCTTCCCAGTGTGCATTCTCCAGTATTGAGCAAACCCTGAGCTCTGACCGAAGGTCGTCCCATACTCCTTACATTTGTGTTGTTTTACTCTTGTGGGGTTGACCTTTTGCTGTGCTGATTTATCCTCATATTGAAAAGTTTCTCCACACCTTGCATCCTGGAAAACACCCAGTGGATTCATTTCTGCAGAAATCCGCTTTGGAGCTGATTCCCTAGTCATATAGTCCTGGTTTCACCTCCTGCTGGAAGAGCAAGTCAATTACTTAAATGCCACATGCCCCGTATAAGGGTTTTGATAGAAGATTAGGGTAAATAATCAAGAACCATCATCCTAATGGTTTTTGACACTCACTGCACCCATGAGTCACAGAGAATACAAATAAATAAAAAAATAAAAGCCTTCTGAGCCCTCAGTAGGATCTAAAAACTCAAAATGGCAGGAAAGAAATGAGAATTTCCTGAGAATCTTCAAAAGGTCCCTTCCAGTATTCGTCCCCTGTGTAGGGGATCTAGGCTGGCCTCTGACCTACCTCATTCAACAGAACGTGGTGGAAGAAAACCCATGTCAGCTCAAGGACAGAGGCTTTACACAGGTGCAAGTGCATCTCTGCGACCCCTGAGAGATGGCGGAGGAGCGAACGAGAACCTGAGGCCTAGCCGCCCCAGAGACTCGCTAAGCCCAGTTTTCTGGCCGTCTCCTGCTATGGTATGAGCCAAGGGGGTGAAGTATTTGGGGCCTCACAGTCCAGGAAGCCCCGGCTGATGGGAGCTCACACTGGGATCCCACGCAGCAGAGAAACCACCCCTGGGGGTGTGGGAGAGAATATACTGGTTGTTCCCTTCAGCCAGCTTTTGGTGACAGGGCAACATCATGAGCGGGGTCATAGTATAGAAATCGAAACTAAGACTTAAATGCGTGGCCTGTGATCACGTGGTACATAAGCAGTCAGATGTGGCCTGGAGCACAAGTCTGGGGGAATCCCAAGCTTGCGTTGTTTACTACAAAGGAACAAATGCTCCTGGTAAAAATGTCAACAGTACAAAAGGTATGAAACTAAAAAGTCCAAATCCTCATTCACCTGTCTCCGTCACCCCGTGTCCCCCTCCCCCTTCCCTCAGTCGTAATCATGGTGGCCTCGCAGCCTGTGTGACGATGCATCTCCTGCTCTTCGGTCAGCAGCTGTCAATCTGCAACTGCATTTATACACACTTTCCTCTCCCAGTATTTTCACATAAGTGCCAAAGATTTTCACATAGAGACACGCATGGAAGCATCATTTATTCTAAGAAAAATACTCGCAACTACTTTAATCTACATCAGGAGAAGACTAGGAAGTTAGGATGTATGTATGCAACACAAAACTCAAGACCCATTAAAAGATAAAGTATTCTTGGATAAGAGCAGTATTATTTCTTCAGGTGGTGTCCAGGCCACACACACCCACCGCAACTGAGCAAAGGAACTAGGACCATGGCATCCACTGATTTAACTACAATGTGAGGACAGAACAGCAGAGACAGGTCACCTTGCTCACCACTGTCGCTGCGGGGCTCACCGTGGGCTGGACACACAGTCAATGCTCAGCGGATGTTGGTTGCAAGAATGAATAATATCTTGAATATTCTCATTAGGTTAAAAAAAGGAAAATACAAAGTGATGCACGTGTGTGTTAAAATTTACCCAGGATCTGTGTTAATCAGGGAGGCATGGAGTGCACTATTCTGAAGAAAGAAGCTTTACTCTCACAGACCCCTCGCAACAGCTGTGACACGTCATGCAGGCCATGCAGGAAAGCATGCAGGTCAGTCAGGAGACAGAAGGGGAGAATGGGAGGGGAGAGCATGGTCTAGAGCCTTACTTGAGTCCCCCCACCCCCCAAGAAGGAATGGGCAAAGTAGGGTTGGTGTGCCGGGTAAGTTTAGGATTGGATGGTTTGAATAATTTTGGCAGGTTCTGGGCTATAGGGATGTTCTCTAATGGTCCGCTACCTGACCCTGGGGAGGGTGGTTTACAGCAGGAGATACAGGGACTTGGTATGTGAGAGTTTGATTAGGGAGATGGCTGGGGATGGTCTCTGGATTGTTTGGTTTGCATATGAAGGGGGTGCTTGCAGGGGGGCGTTCTCTGCTGTCTCTAGGACTCATCTAGCCCTGGGAGGGGCAATGTCACCAGGACGAAGGCCCCAAATACCAGAGCGTCAAGAATATAGAAAATAAGAAAACAAAGTCAACACAGCATAATACCATATGACCTAAAAGAGGGACATGGGCTTGAAAACACAAAGATTTTAGAAGTATATATTAGAGGTGCCTGGGTGGCTCAGTGGGTTAAGCCTCTGCCTTCAGCTCAGGTCATGCTCTCAGGGTCCTGGGATTGAGCCCCGCATCAGGCTCTCTGCTAGGTGGGGGGAGCCTGCTTCCCCCACCCCCCCATCTCTGCCTACTTGTGATCTCTGTCAAATAAATAAAAATCTTAAAAAAAAAAGTATAAAGAGTGTTAACAGTGGTTAACTCATGGAAATGGAACTTTTATTTTCATTTTATGTTCTTCTCTATTAATAGAATTTTTTGTAAATATAAACTACTAGTATTGTTCTATAATAATAGCACTTTTAATAACTAATTTAAAAATATAATAGTAGGATCCATTGGAGTAAATCTGTGGTAGATCTGGGCATATCTCTCTCTCTCTCTCTCTATATATATATATATATATATTTAAAATTTTTATTTATTTATTTGACAGAGAGAGAAATCACACGCAGAAGCAGCAGCAGGAGAGGGAGAAGCAGGCTTCCCGCTGAGCAGGGAGCCCAATGCAGGACTCTGTCCCGGACCCTGGGATCCTGACCTGAGCCGAAGGCAGATGCTTAACCAACTGAGCCACCCAGGCGGCCCCCGATGTATTTCTACTAGCAATTGCTTCTCTTGGATTTTCTTTGTGTCATTTGTTTTTTCATTTACCTAGTTTTTAAATCGGTTTTTAAAAATTGCTTGTAAAAATAATTTGAGAGCTAAGAGAGTATCATGTCCTTTTAGAGAGGATTTCCTGGTACCTGAGGCTACTGGCACTGTGGAATCACTCCGTACAGATTAAGATTCAGAACAGAGCAGAGCAGCAGCCCCGTGTGTGGTTATAATTTAAGTGTAGTATCTGGGGTCCCGCACACAAGAGTGAGCACATTTACCAGCACTAACTCCTACCTTGGCAGTCTCCAGAATCCATTTTTTTTCCCCTCTGTGAACCTATCAAAATTACGACTCACCCTCTCAGGTACCCCCTTCCAGAATCAAAAGATGACCAAAGAAGAGATAATCTCCTTCAATACACATTTTCTTCTTGCCCATAATTTTACTCTTGAATTAGTTCTTTGATGTTTGCCCAGAATTCCCACTTCTTAGTGGGAGAATAGGTCTATATTACTTTGTTGCCATTATTGGAAGCAGAATTCTGGATGCATGTTTTTGCAGGGTGAATAGTTATTAGGTGATTTCTGTTCCAACTCCTATTTTAACATTCTAACTTAAGAGGACATTTACATATAACTGATTTGATTAAATGTTCTTCAAAAAGATGAGAATATACCGCAGGTACTGTTTCCTAAGAAACCATGGACTTGGAGGTTAGAACTGATCTGTCATAATTCTCAGAGGCTGGTAGTTTATCTCATGCTGTAGGTTGAAGTCAGACAACTTCAGCATGTCATTCAGCAATTTAAATTTACATCTTTCCTAAAATGTGGGTACTGCTTTAAGTCCTTGCTCTTTAGGAGTATCTGGGTGGAGGGAGAGGGGAACTGCCTATCATAAAAGGCCTTCATCTGGGGCTCAGCCAGGTGTGGCTGAAGGATGCTCTAGGCTGAGAGGCAGACTGTGCCGAGAATGTTCCTCTTCTTTTCTCAAACATCAAGATTTCTAGGAGGTACTAATATATACCCCAAGTTTAACTTGTTCAAAAATTAATTGGTAATTAATTACTCACTACTAAGGCCACTCCATTCTTCCAGCTATTCAACGCCATTTCTCATTCTTGCCTTTTCCTTTTCCCTTGATTTCATTCGTTTTCTCATTGAAGGCCATTGGCATGGCCTTCAATGTGTAACCAGGACCCATCACTTCTCATCACCTCTGCTTATCACCTTTGTCCAAGTCACTGTAAGTTTCTGCCTAGATTACCTTGATAGCTCCTAACTGCTCCAATTTCCACTCTTGTCCCTGTATACTCTTCACAAGGCAGCTGGAAGAATCCTTTCAAAGCCTAAGACAGATCATGCCACATCTTTGCCAAAATCTTGCAATAAGCTTTCCATTTCACTCAGGGTAAAAACCAAGGTCTCTGAATTGGCCTACAAGCTCATTGCCATAGGCATCTCCCTTCATCTCTGCCCTTGTCTCCTGTTCTTTCTCATCGGCTGAGCTGTTCCTCCAATGTCAGCACCTTTGCATCTGCTACACTCCCTTTCTGGGATGTTCTTAGAAAATATTTTATTTCCCCTTTACCCATAGCATGGTCTAGTATGTAGCTCTTATGATTACACTGCATTTTAAGCAGCAGAATCAAGTTTTGCACCACCAGATCCTGGTAAGTCAAGTCTTATTTTTGAAGTTGAAGTTTCATTTTACTCCTATCTTAGAGCTCTGTTCACCCTAAGCTGTCACCAGATAAGAAGGTGCCTACCTGGGGCACCTGGGTGGCTCAGTTGGTTAAGCGGCTGCCTTTGGCTCAGGTCATGATCCTAGCGTCCTGGGATCGAGTCCCACATCAGGCTCCTTGCTCGGCAGGGAGCCTGCTTCTCCCTCTGCCTCTGCCTACCACTCTGTCTGTCTGTGCTAGCATGCTCAATTTCTCTCTCTCTCTCTGACAAATAAATAAATAAAATATTTAAAAAAAGAAGAAGAAGAAGAAGGTGCCTACCTAGTTTGGAAGTCTGCAGCTCTTGAAAACCCATGTGGAAAAGGTGACATCACAATCAGATTAAGATGCCAGGTAGGGGGGCACCTCGGTGGCTCAGGCATTAAGCATCTACCTTTGGCTCAGATCATGATCCCAGGGTCCTTAGATCGAGTCCCACATTGGGCTCCCTGCTCTGTGGGAAGCCTGCTTCTCCCTCTCCCACTCACCCTCCTTGTGTTCCCTCTCTCGCTGTGTCTGTCAAATAAATAAAATCTTAAATAAATAAATAAAAAAAGATGCCGATAGGTCCCTTAGTTCATAAGGAACAGGAACCATTACATGCTAGTGAGATTTACACTGTGCATAACCTGTGGCCCAGCAATTTCGCTCCTATGTTCCCCAGAAAAACACTCCCAAAAGGTGTTCAAAGCAAAAGTTGGTTAAAACCCTAAATAGCTTTCATTAAAAGGATGAACAAATGACTAAGTAAGCACTAAGCAGTTAAAGGATTGGACCTACATATATTAATGGATTCATAATTAAGTGATTTCAAAAAGCAGAATGGCATAAAATGAGATAGAACACACCAGTTTTTAAAGTAAGTGTGCCTGCAGGAGATTGGGATGGGGGTAGAGATAAAAGTAAAATGTATAAAAACAAAAGTAAGGCCACACACAGACCAATGATTATGATGCACCATGAACTGAGTTCATAACAAATCCACAGTGAGTACCCAAGCTTATTTGTGGACCAGGCCTGAGAAGGGGGCACATCCTGGGACAAACTATTAGAGCTCCCTCTTCAGGCTGACTTGATAACAACCCACACACAGAAGCCGTGAAGCAGTCCTCCAATGAGAATCCGTTCCAAGCCTTCTATCAGTCACTATTCAACATATCAGACACATAAAAGCAAATAAGGTAAATATGTCGTTTAGCAAATCACAAGTTCACATGGCCCACCAACACTTCTAGTTTTCTCTTCCCAAAGGGACAGAAAATTCTGTGAAATGATTTACCTAACCACAGGTATTTGCAGCATTTCCCAGATCTATCAACACTATAAAAAAAAAAAAAACAAAAACGGAGTAAGTATGGTAGAAATGGTATACTTGTTGCATCAGAGGAATCAATGTCAAAATCACTCGTAGAAAAACTATTTTAATCAGCATCATGAATTCCAAACTAAAAAATGTAATAAATGATTCAATCACCAAAAATTGTGAATAGTTATAAAGACTTCTCCCCATTCTCTACCTTTACTACAGAAAATGAAAGCTAACTGTGCCCAAAAGAGTTAAATACCCATGGAGATCTGCCATAGATTTGTATCAGTTCAACTTTGCCCATGCAGTGACCTGACAAAGTCTCTAATAACACTTGTCTTCAATTCCATAAAATACTGCTAAAGTGACTGATGCAATTGGGTCAATTCTCTCTCTCTCTTTTTTTTTTTTAGTGATCTCTACACCCAATGTGGAACTTGAACTCACAACCCTGAGATCAAGAGTCAAACGCTCTTCCAACTGAGCCAGCCAGGTGCCCCAGTTGGGTTTTTTCTTAATGGTGATGTTTTATGTTTAAAAAAATCCTGGGCCTTTACCACATTATTTCATAATTGACGTTTGTATTTGTTTTGTATTCTCTGATGTCTGGTAAGAGACAAGTTCATTGAAAGGTTTTCCCATACTTGTCCCACACATAAGGCTCCTCTCTAATGCAGACCAGTGTTTGGTAAGATCCGAACTATGAAGGCTTTTCCGTATCACTTACACTCACAGAACTTTTCTCTGTGTGGCATCTTTGATACACTTTAAGAATTGAGCTAATGCTAAAGTGTCCCCAGAGCAGTCGTACATCAGGATTTTGCTCTGGTTACCAATACAGAAGACTGCTTTTAGTGAAGGCCTTCCCACATTTTTATATTTATGGGTTTTGTGGTAACAAGCACTCTTTCCAAATGAAGACCTCCCTACTCGCTCCTGTCCAAAGTCAACTTATATTTAATGAGACTTGAGCTCACATGGAACGTTTACAAACTGAAGGTGTTCCCAACAGTTCTCTGGCATCTGACAAGACCAGTCCGGTACGTGAGGTGTTTGCCACACTCTTTACTCCGCTGGGACTCTTCTCCGGGATGGCTTCTCTGTTGTGTAGGGAAATGGGATTTGGCTTTACACTGAAGGTCCTTCCAGACTGTGATGACTTGTAGGGTCTCCTCAGATCTGGATACACTGGTGCTTGCATGCAGACTGCTGGTGTTCCAGGGTTTGTACTATTAGGGAAAGACATTTGAGATCACTCATTTTACGGAGCAGCTACTTCTCTTATTAGTTTATTACACGTTGAAACTGTGCGCAAGGTGAAGGGAGAATTTCCCACTCCCAGAGCAGGGACAGAAGTGAACTTCAGGGCAAGTTCTCCCAAGTGCCTTAGGTCTCTTTCTCAGAGAGAGTCTCTGCTTGGCTTGAAGCAATATAAGCTGTGAATCTTCAAAGAGGCTCCTCCCTCACTTGATGAAGAACTTCTGCAAAACTCTGCTTTGAAATGGAACCTTGTTTACAGCCAGGAGTCACCATCTGAAAGAACAGGTTGATCATGAAATTAGCATCTTTTCCCCTAGAGGCAGAAAGAAGTCAAACAAAACAAATGAGAGTAGCCTACAGAGAGAAATCACCTAAAACATGGCTTTTTATATGTGGAAGTTCTAAGTAAGGATATATACTTGCTTTTTCATTAATTTCTGCTCTTAAGTATTTTCTTCTTTTTCCTTTGGGTTATTTTCCTGTGTGTGTTTTATTTTTTAAAGTCAGTGGGTTAAAGCCTCTGCCTTCGGCTCAGGTCATAATCCCAGAGTCCTGGGATAGAGCCCTGCATCGGGCTCTCTGCTCAGCAGGGAGCCTGCTTCCTTCTCTCTCTGCCTACTTGTGATCTCTGTCTGTCAAATAAATAAATAAAATCTTAAAAAAAAAAAAGTAATCTGTACACCCAAGATGGGGCTCCAAGATCAAGGGTCACATGCTCCTCTGAGGCACCAGGAGCTCCTTTTCCCGAGTTTTGTTTGTTTGTTTTTGGCTTCCAACAAAAGATAGTTATTCTCTCACAGTTCTGGAGGTTAGAAGTCCTTTTTTCCATGTTTAAAAGCTCTCAAAAATGGATGTTTAGAACATTTTCTTCAGCTTTTCTTCTTTTCTGTAGCATCTGCATTTTTTTAAAAAAGATTTTATTTACTTGACAGAGAGAGACACAGCGAGAGAGTGAACACAAACAGGGGGAGTGGGAGAGGGAGAAGCAGGCCTCCCGCTGAGCAGGGAGCCAGATGTGGGGCTCGATCCCAGGACCCTGGGATTATGATCTGAGCTGAAGGCAGACAACCAACAACTGAGCCACCTAGGCACCCCAGCATCTGTATTTTTTTAAAAGATTTTATTTATTTATTTGAGAGAGAGAGACAGTGAGAGAGAGCATGAGAGGGGAGAAGATCAGAGGGAGAAGCAGACTCCCCGTGGAGCTGGGAGCCTGATGCGGGACTTGATCCCGGGACTCCAGGATGATGATCTGAGCCAAAGGCTGTTGCTTAACCAACTGAGCCACCCAGGCATCCAACTGTATCTGTATTTTTTTTAAAAGATTTTATTTATTTATTTGATAGAGATTACAAGTAGGCTGAGAAGCAGGCACAGAGAGAGAGAGGAGGAAGCAGGCTCCCTGCTGAGCAAAGAGCCCCATGTGGGGCTCGATCCCAGAACCCTGGGATCATGACCTGAGCCGAAGGCAGCGGCTTTAACCCACTGAGCCACCCAGGTGCCCTGGCATCTGTATTTTTAAATGAAATAATTAATCTAAGGAACTTGAAAAAGCATCTGGCACAGACTAGGTCTCAATAAACAGAAGCTACTACTAGGAGTACATCACTTGTGTAATGCAGGAGAAGTAGAATAGGAGGAAGGTACTGCGAAGGAGACATATTTATTCAAGATCTCCTGTGAACATAACATGTAAAACAGATTAAAGGGGCCATCACATCTACGAAGCATTTTACTCTCTCTCTGGAGAGATTATAAAAGTCTCAAAGCTGCAAGGAGTATTGGAGAATATTTGGCCTGTCTCCTTTATTTTTAAGGATGCAGACACTGAGGCCCAGCTAGGTGGTATGAGTCTCGTCTAATAGAGTTACTCAGAGGCTAAAAACAGGTTGAAACCAAGAGCTCCTGGATCTCATGGGGCTCTTGGATCTCACCTTTAAAGATTTTACCAGTGTACTACACTGGCTCTTAGAGGCCACTGTGATACATAAACACCTTCATATTAAAGCTCATATTACAGTTAGCTGTTAAGAGAACAGATTGTCAGGTTAGACTTCTGGTTTCAATTCCTGGTTTTATCATTTCCTAGCTGAATGACCAAGTTTTTTAATGTCTCTGTTCCTCAATTTCTTCAGCTGTAAAACGGGAGTATAGTAGTATGTATCTCATATCATTGTTTTTTGTTGAGGAAAAAATATACATAAGGCACTCAGAAAAAGCCCTGGCATAGATAGCATTCCATAAATATTGGCCATCATGGTGGATATCCTATCTCCAGGTAAATTACATTAATTTCTTCTTAGTTACTCATTGCCATCTTTGTAAGGAGTTTCTCCCCACCATATAGTTAAGAAGGCTGGTCATCTGACCCGCTTTGGCTAATGAACTCTAAGTGGAAACCACATACCCTCCTCCTGAGTATATGCTGTAGAAGCCGTTGTGTGGCCCTACTATTGCTTTTCTTTTCATCCTCAAGCCTGGATCCTGAAGTGGAGAGAATGTATCGTGGAGCTGCCACTGACCCACAGCTGACGCGTAACATAAACAAGAGTAAGTTTCGTACTGTAAGTAACCGAGATTTGGGGCAGTAGCAGAGCAGGGCAGGGGAGGGAGGCGGTGTTGGTTACATAAAACCAATCGAGTTGGTCGTAAGTAGGCCAAGCCAACTTTTACAATCTCACAGCCCTTCAGCGTGCCAGCCACCAGGTGTGGGCGTGGTCCGTTAACACAGGCAAACAGGAACGTAACAGCTAAGCCTTTCATCGCGTATACACTGGCGTCAGCAAGATGTTCGACAAGAGAAAGTGCCAGTGGCTGCAGTGTTCCCGTCTACCCACCAACAGTGCTAGGTGAAGGTCAGGTGGATCAGCACATGTGTGGGACCTGTGATTGCCAAGAGAGCACTAAACAAAAGGGTCCAGTCATTTTATGGATCTGGTGGCCAGGAGAAGAAGAGAGGGAAAGGCTGGGATTGAAAAAGTACTGAGTACTGAGTTAGAGCTGGGAAAGTGTCTTCAAGTTCCTTCTACCCCAAGAAGGGAGTCTTGGCAGAGCTGCTTGGGCAAGGCCCCAGGGACGGGCCTGATGGAGCTGCCTGGGCTAACAGGACAGAGATGCCTAAAAGCACCACTGTCCAGGCAGTCTTGAATCCTTGCGTGCAACTCAGACTGCATGCACGAGTTGTGCCTCTGAGTCTAGCATAAGACGGTGGCTTACCCCTAAGAGGGGCAAAGCATTTCTAATCGCCTATAATGAGGTCTAAAAAAATCACACACAGAAATGGAGCCAGACTCCTCAGGTAAGATGATTGGTTCCACCGAATACCTAAGCATAATGTAAAGGTACAGTAATTAGGAAAAAGTGGTACTCATGCAAGGAAAGGCAAATAAACCAATGGAACATAACAGAGAACCAGAAACAGATCTATGTGTATACAGACTATTGATAGATGACAAATGAGCACTGTACAACAATGGGGAAAAGACAGTCTTTCCTATAAGTGATGCAAGATAAACCGGATAGTCACATGGGAAAAGAATAAAATTTAACTACCTCATTCATACATAAAATCAATTTCGGCTGAATCACTATGCTTTATACCTGGAACAAATATAACACTGTATGTTAAATACAATGTGATTAAAATTTTTAAAAATCAATTTTAAATGGATTAAAGATATAAATGGAAAGGCAAAACTGTATGGCTTTCTAAAAAAATTTTATTTATTTATTTGACACAGAGAGAGAGATCACAAGCAGACAGAGAGAGGCAGGCAGAGAGAGAGGGGGAAGCATCTCCCTGCTGAGCAGAGAGCCTGATGTGGGCCTCGGACCCAGGACCCTGAGATCATGACCTGAGCCAAAGGCAGAGGCTTAACCCACTGAGCCATCCTGGCGCCCTGTATGACTTTAAAAAAAAAAAAAGATTTTATTTATTTGAGGGGAAGAGAGCAAGAGAGAGAGAGCACAAGTTGGGGGGAGGGGCAGAGGAAGAAGCAGACTCCCCACTGACCAGGGAGCACATCCCAGGACCCTGAGATCATGACCTAAGGCAAAGGCAGGCGCTTATTTGGCTGAGCCACCCAGGTGCCCCCAAACTGTAAGACTTTTAAAGAGTAGGGGTACTGGGTAGCTTAGTGGGTTAAGCCTCTGCCCTCGGCTCAGGTCATGATCTCGGGGTCCTGGGATCGGGCCCCGCATCGGGCTCTCTGCTCGGCGGGGAGCCTGATTCCCCCTCTCTCTGCCTGACTTTCTGCCTACTTGTGATCTCTCTCTGTCAAATAAATAAAATAAAATCTTAAAAAAAAAAAGGCATAAATATAGATTAACCTCATGAACTCAAGGCAGAGAAAAGAATTCTTCAAAAGACATACCAAACAAAAAGACACAAAGAAAAAGGTAAACGGGACTATTCTTAATTTAAGAAACTAATGCTCATCAAAAGGCATGATTATTAAGAAAACTGAAAGGCAAGCCATAGAGTTGGATAGGGTATTTGCATTTTCTGTGAAAGGGACTCATATTAACAATATGTAAATAATTCCTACAACATGTGCAGTAATCTATACATGAACCTTCCATAAAGAACCCCAAACAACCAACAGGCACACAGTGAGCTTGTCTATTCTGTGTCCAAGAGATGGGACCTCATCTCCCAAGACTTTCAGGGGCATAAACAACACAAACAAGTGGCCTGCATCAGAGTGTGGCCCGGGTAGAGCAGGACATGCAGGAGTGCGAGAGGCCCAATGAGGGCTCTCTCTCAACAACGGCAGAGTTACAAGGTAAAATGCACTTCTCACTATATTTCAACACTAGCCCAGAGAGGCTGTTTCACACTTTCAAGGATACATAACAAGGAATCTCATGGTCTGGCCCCCAGCTGTCTCCAGTGTGATCTGTCACTATTTCCCTATGGTATTCTATAACCAGGGAAAACCTCCCTCATTTCTCCCAGACACATACTTTTTCTTTTTTTTAAAGATTATATTTATTTATTTGAGAGAGAGAGAGAGAGCACATGAGTGGGGGAGGAGCAGAGGGAGAGGGAGAAGCAGACTCCCTGTTGATCAGGGAGACCGACGCGGGGGACTTGGTCCCAGGGCCCCAGGATCACGACCTGAGCTGAAGGCAGATGCTCAATGGACTGAGCCACTCAGGCACCCCCAGACACATACCTTTTAGCATGTGATTCCCAGTATACCTTCCTTCATCACTTTTCCTGTGGCTGAAGAACTCACTCTTCCTCCAACATTTCTTCCTTCTCTGAGACCTTACCAGCCCTTCCACAAGTGGCTGTTACATCTTCAGTGCCAAGCCCTTTGTACAAACCTAGTGGCTTTATCACTGCAATTGCTGTTTTCATCCACTCTCTTCTCCCTGTCCCCAATCAGACTTTAAGCCCCAGGAGGGTAGGGAGCTTTCTTCATTTATCTTTGTATTCCTAGTGCCTGGCAAAAGGCCCAGCCCACAAGAGATGATCATTAATACCTTAATTTGAGCTCATAAGAAGTAACCATGTTACATGAATCCTGATCTCCTAACACTATGCTCGTCAGTAAAACAATTTTTTTTCCCCCTCCAGAATGTCTGCCCCTTCAAAGTCTTCAGAATACTCACCACTTAGTGCTTGGGATTCAGCTGTGCTGGTTTGGGATGGGATACGGCATCTCTTCAGTGCTGATCCCAGAAGAAGAGTCTGCCTGCAAAGCTCCATCCTAGGGACAAACCAAGACAGCTGGGGCCAAAGAGGTAAACACTAAAAACACAGATAACAATACAGAAATAGGGTGGCAGGGAACTCTCTCTAGAGCACAGCAAGGAGCAACCAGTCTCCTTCAACTGTCAAAAGGCAGCAAGAAGGGCGCCTGGGTGGCTCAGTTGGTTGAGCAACCGCCTTCGGCTCAGGTCACAGTTCTGGAGTCCCGGGATCGAGTCCCGCATCGGGCTTCCAGCTCCATGGGGAGTCTGTTTCTCCCTCTGACCTTCTCGCCTCTCATATTCTCTCTCACTGTCTCTCTCTCAAATAAATAAATAAATAAAATCTTAAAAAAAAAAAAAAAAAGGCAGCAAGAAGAAGGGCAGAGGAATTCACACTCTCAATCATAGCAAAGACAATTTCCTAGGGTTTTGCCGAGGCCCTCAATTTCTGCCTCTAAGTAAGTACCTTACTCCCTCTTGTGTGCCCCATGCCCCAGGTGAGGTCCTGTCTCCTCAGTTTGAGCACCAGAACAACAACCTTCTCTGTGTTCAGCCCCGGTGTCCATGCCTACAGCTACCTGAGCAGAGGGGTAAGCACTACCTCAGTATCGGAGACTCCGTGACATGCTTTTCCATATGCATCTCGGACTTCAGTGCTTGGCGGCACAAGCTGGTACAAAGCTTCATGGAACCCAGTGTGTCTATGGGCTGACTGGTCAGAAGTGCCGATGAGAAATTCTGGAAACTGCGCATTCCTGTATAGCACAATCAGCCTACTCTGAGGAGTGAACACCATTTCACCTTCCCAGAGAATGTTTCCTTCTGCCTGTCTACACTGTGGACCAAAGCAACCTGCAACTTCTATAATTTGGTGTTCATCTTCAACCACACGTGATTTAGCTTCAAGGATCAAAAGAATTTCAGGCCTGTTACCCAGGAGTTAGAAATCACTTCCTACCACTTCTCGAGTCCACCATACTCCGCGTTGTTAGCAGGCATCAAGCTTCAAGGAGTCACTCAAACAGACCCTTGAAAGTCATCCTACAACCAATGCCAACTTGGCTCAACAACAGTTCCCGAGTCTGTCCATCCTCACACCTCCTGAATCTGCAGATGCCATACCGTACTCTGAGAAACACCAAATATAAGGGTGTGGAGCACCTGATGCTTCTAGAAGCTTTTTGTTTTTGTTTTGTTTGTTTTGGTTCAGGAAGCTCTGTCAAGTTTAGGGGGCTTATCGGATCAGTAAGTCGAAAGGCCTGGGACTTCGTTGGTGAAGAAAGAATGACCCTGAAGAATTATCGACTGGATTCCTACCTAAAAAGAGGCAGTCTTATCTTCTGCCGAGGAAGTTACTAACACACCTATCTAATTACTCCTGAGAACAGAGATACATCCAAGGCAAAGGAAGGAAAATCAATTGGTTAGTATTTCCAGATACAACAAGAATATGTGGTTCCTGTCTCACCAATCAACACAACTTCCAATTTCAAAACTTAATCAGTTTTACCCATGATACCAGTAGCAACAATAACAAAGGCTTGTACATGAGAAAAACAAAGACAGTGGTTGAATTACTGATGTCTGCTCTTACTAAGCCGAGGTAAACTACATTATGGTATATGTTTAAATGGCTTTACCTTATTGCAAAGTGGCAATCTCAGAAGTAGATGTGATTTTAGAACTTTAGTTACCATTCTGGAGTTATTTCCACTGACTTCTCACTTCTCCAGGACACTTTCCTTTGGCATGTATTTTCTGGTGTTTAGTAAGATTAGAACTCCCACGGAAGGCTTTCCCACACTCCTCACACTCATACGGCTTCTCTCCAGTGTGGATTCTCTGGTGATGGATGAGGGTGGAGATTTGGCTGAAGGCTTTCCTGCATTCTCCACACTCATAGGGCTTTTCTCCAGAGTGAATCCTCTGATGATTGATAAGGGCGGAGTTCACGTAGAAGGCCTTCCCACACTCCTTACACTCATATGGCTTTTCTCCTGTGTGGATTCTCTGATGTTTGATGAGGGCTGAGCTCACGCTGAAGGCTTTCCCACACTCGACGCACTCATAGGGCTTTTCACCAGAGTGTATTCTCTGATGCTTGATAAGGTCTGAGCTCACACTAAAGGCTTTGCCGCACTCATTACACTCATAGGGTTTCTCCCCATTGTGGATTCTCTGGTGGATGATCAGGTGTGCCCTCACGCTGAAGCCTTTCCTGCACTCGTTACAAGTATAGGGCTTCTCGCCAGTGTGGGTTCTTTCATGCACTGTGAGGGTTGAGCGCACACTGAAAGCTTTTCCACAGTGATCACACTCATAGGGTTTCTCTCCAGTGTGGATTCTCCGATGTCGAACAAGGCCTGAGCTCTGAGCAAACTTCTTTCCACATTCACTACATGTGTGCCGTCTTCCTTCTGTGGGCCTATCCTCATGCTTTTGTACCTGGTTCGTACACTGGGAAGTTTTTTCATACTCGGGAATCCGTAATGTATCCCTATTATATATGCTGGCGATCTGCTGGTGTGGGTCCATTCTTACAAAAATCTTCCCTTCAGAATTGCCACCTTATTCATACTACTGGCCTTGATTCCTGAAATAATAACAAACAGACTTTCAAATTGTATTTATTCCCTGCTGCTAAAGCAGTAAGACAGGATACGGACTTACCTAGAACTCTCAAACATGTTTGATAAACCCAGGACACACCACTTGTATTACAGTCAGGTCAGATGTTTTATTTAATCTGTACGTCGTAACATATTACAAAACTAACAGAATGAACATCTGACTCAAACACCTATTTAAATTCTATCCTTTATAAAGGTACCTAAAGCACAGAATCTGGAATATAAGTGAATATAAAAATAATACATAGTTCCCACTTACAGAGACTTTCTATCATATTTAACTAAATTGGGACACAGGACAGGAATTAAAGAGATTTGTGGACAGTAGAGCAGATGAAGAAGTATTCAAACAGAGAAGGCAAAAGAAGCAGAAATTCAACTGATAGTAAGTCTGGGAAAGTGACAGTACCATCACTGACAGCTGTGTTTTTACCATTCACGAAGTCCACGTGATTCGGGCTGTAAGAGAAACACGGGATAAAAGCAGCTCTGCCTCTTGCTACGCTACTGCTGTGGCTGCTGCTGCTGGGACAGCACCTGGCACCAGGGATGCTCCGTCTCCCATGGAATTGTGACAGAACAGACCCCTCATCTCTCCCCAGAATGGGGCTCCTTCAGCCCTTTCCATCTTGACAGCTCAGACCAAGGTGCGGAAGCCTGGTGGATTGTCACCATTCTCTTATCCCCTGGGACCAAACCCAATTCTGTCTCCAAACTTGGTAGAAGTTTTGCCGCAAACTCAAATTACACATACTATATCCTCTTTGCTCCTTTCCATTTTACAAATTGTTTTACGTCTCAACAGTAGTAAGTGGACAGCAGATACCCTTGATATGATGAGAATGGCACTTCATCTTTGGGGTCGTCCTCTCCCAAACCTCTAACATCAGTAAAATAATGAGAAACACCAGTCAAACCCCAAATGAGTGGCATTCTACAAAAAAAGTGGACTCCTCAAAACTGTCAAGATCCTCAAAGACAAGTCAAGTCTGAGAAACTGTCACACCCAAGAAGAGCCTGAGGAGATGTGAGATGTGACAATTAGAAATAATATAGATCCTACATGGGATCCTGGAACAGAAAAAGGACAGTAGGTAAAAAATGACTAAAATGTGAATAAAGTATGGATTTTAATAATAATCAACAATGGTTCAATATTTCCCCTATTATTAATGTAAAGCATTAATAATAGGGGAAACTGAGTGTGGTGTATATAGGAACTCTCTGTACTATCTTCACAATCTTTCTGTAAGTCTAAAATGTCTAGAGTATCCAGAAACTATTCTTAAAATTTTATTTAAAATCTGTCTATGCCGGGAGCCTGGTTGGCTCAGTCACAAGAGCATGAGACTTGATCTTGGGGTCATGTTGAGTGTAGAGATTACTTAAAATAAATAAATAACCTTAAGGGGCACCTGAGTGGCTAAGTGGGTTAAGCATCTGCCTTTGGGTTGGGTCATGATCTCAGGGTCCCAGGATTGAGTCATGCATCAGGTCCCTGCCCAGCGGGGAGTCTGCTTCTCCCTCTGCCCCCTGCTTGTGCTCTCTCTTTCTATCTCTCTCAAATAAGTAAAATCTTTAAAAAAATAAAAATAAACTTCAAAAAATTTGTCTATGCATAAGGAATAACACGGAGGACATTAGGAGAAGGAAAGGATAAGTGAACTAGGGGAAATCAGAGTGGAAATGAACCACAAGAGACTGTGGACTCTGAGAAACAAACTGAGGGTTTTGGAGGGGAGGGGAGTGGGGGATGGGTGAGCCTGGTGGTGGGTATTAAGGAGGGCACGGATTGCACGGAGCACTGGGTGTGGTGCATAAACAATGAATCTTGGAACAATGAAAAAAATTAAATTAAATTTAAAATATATTTGTCTATGGGGCACCTGGGTCCAGTCACTAGTATCTGCCTTTGGCTCAGGTCATGATCCCAGAGTCCTGGGATTCAGCCCCCTATCAGGCTCCTTGTTCTACAGGGAAACTGCTTCTCCCCTGCCTGCAGCTCCTCCTGTTTGTGCTTGCTGTCTCCCTCTCTCTTTCTCTCTGTCAAATAAATAAATAAAATCTTTTTTAAAAATTGTCTATGCAACACAAAGAAATGGAAAGATATTCCCTGTCCACAGATTAGAAGAACAAATATTGTAAAATGTCTAGACTACAGGGGCGCCTGGGTAGCTCAGTCGGTTAAGCATCTGCCTCTGGCTCAGGTCATGATACCAGGGGCCTGGAACTGAGCCCCACATCGGGCTCCCTGTTTGGAGGGCAGCCTGCTTCTCCCTCTCCCTCTGCCATTACCTACCCGCCCTGCCACCCCACCCCCAGCTTGTGTTCTCTGGCTCTTTCTGTCAAATAAATAAAATCTTAAAAAAAACAACAACACACGTCTATACTGCCCAAAGCAATCTACACTTTTTTTTTTTTTAAAGTATCTATTTATTTGACAGAGAGAGCTCACAAGTAGGCAGGGAGACAGGCAAGGGGGTGGGATGGGGGGGAAGCAGGCTCCCTGCTGAGCAGAGAGCCCGATATGGGGCTCGATCCCAGAACCCTGGGATCATGACCTGAGCCGAAGACAGAGGCTTAACCCACTGAGCCACCCGGGCGCCCCCAATCTACACATTTAATGCAATCCCTATCAAAAAACCAACAGCATTTCCACAGAAATAGAACAAACTATTCTTAAGTTTGTATGGGAGCACAAAAGACCCCCAACATTAAAAGCAATCTTGAAAAGAAAAGCAAAGCGGGAAGCATCACAATTCCAGGCTTCAAGTTATATCACAGAGCTGTAGTCATCAAGAAAATAGACACACAGTCAATGAAACAGAACAGAAAACCCAGAAATGGACCCATACCTATATGGACAACTAATCTTTGACACAGCAGGAAAGAATATCCAGTAGGAAAAAGACAATCTCTTTAACAAATGATGTTGGGAAAATTGGATAGCCACATGCAAAAGAATGAAACTGGACCACTTTCTTACACTGCACACAAAAATAAATTCAAAGTGGTCGAAAGCCCTAAATGTGAGATAGAAAACCGTCAAAAGCCTACAGGAGAACACAGGCAGTAACTTCTTTGACATTGGCGGTAACAACTTCTTACTTGATATGTCTCCTGAGGCAAGGGAAACAAAAGCAAAAATGAACTATTGGGACTACATCACAACAAAAAGCTTCTGCACAGCAAAGGAAGCAATCTACAAAGCTAAAAGGCAAGCTATGGAATAGGAGAATATATTTGCAAATGCTGTATCAGATAAACAGCTAGTAACCACAATCTTTTTTTTTTTTTTTTTTTTTTTAGATTTTATTTATGTATTTGACAGAGAGAAATCACAAGTAGATGGAGAGGCAGGCAGAGAGAGAGAGGGGGAAGCAGGCTCCCTGCGGAGCAGAGAGCCCGATGCGGGACTCGATCCTAGTAACCACAATCTTTAGAGAACTTACACAACAGCAACAAAATAATCCAACTAAAAATTGGACAGAAGACATGAACAGACATTTGTCCAAAGATATGCATGTGGCCTTGGGGTGCTTGGGTGGCTCAGTGGGTTAAGCATCTGCCTTTGGCTCAGGTCATGATCTCAGGGTCCTGGGGTTAAGCCCTGCATCGGGCCCCCTGCTCAGTGGGAAGTCACCTTCTCCCTCTCCCTTTGCCTCCCCTGCCCAGTTCCTGCTGTCTCCCTTGAATACATAAAATCTTAAAAAAAAAAAAAATTAGAACTGAAAAAAAAAAGATACATATGTGGCCAACAGACACATGAAAAGATGCTCAAGGGCTCTGGGGTGGCGCAGTCAGTTAAGGGTCTGACTCTTGGTTTTGATTCAGGTCCTGATCTCAGTGTCATAATATTGAGCCCTGCTCAGTATGGATTTTGCTTGAGATTCTCTCTCCTGCTGCCCCCTCCTCCTTGTGCTCTCATTCTAAAATAAACAAATAAATCTTAAAAAAGAAAAAAAAAGATGCTCAACATCACTCATCATCAGGGAAACGCAAATCAAAACCACAATGAGATACTACCTCATACCAGTCAGAACGGCTAAAACTAACAAGTCAGGAAACAACAAAGGTTAATGAGGAAACAGAGAAAGGGGAACCCTCCTACACTACTGGTGGGAATGCAAGCTGGTGCAGCCACTCTGGAAAACAGTATGGAGGTTCCTCACAAAGTAGAAAACAGAGCTCCCCTACAACCCAGCAATCGCACTGCTGGGTATTTACCTGGAGAATACAAAAACACTGAGTCAAAGAGATACAGGCACCCCGATGTTTAAGCAGCATCGTCTCCAACAGCCAGAGTATGGAACCCAAATGGCCACTGACTGATGAATGGGTAAAGAAGAAATGTCTGTATATATACATAATGGAATATTACTCAGCCAGAAGATGAACAAAACCTCGCCAATTGCAACTTCATGGATGGAACTAGAGAGTATACTATTCTAAGTGGAGAGAAAGACAAATACAGCATGATTTTACTCATATGTGGAAGTTAAGAAATATAAAACAAAGGGAAGATAAGAGAAAGAGACAAATCGAGAAACAGACTCTTTATCACAGAGAACACAATGATGGCTACCGGAGGAGGGGGTGGGGAGATGGGTTAAACAGGTAATGGGGATCAAAGAGTACATTTGCCATGATGAGCACCTGACGGTGTACAGAATCGAGGATTCACTCTTATACACCTGAAACGAGTATAATACTGTAGGTTAACTAGCTGGAATTAAAAAAGATAAAAATTTTAAAAATGAGTGTTTTTGAATAGGCTAATATACCCGTTGAAAAGTCAAAATGCTCTAAAAAGACAATTAGAAAGTCTTGTTTCCACCAAGATCCTCCTCAGTTTACCACCCAAGAAGTAAGCATTTTTATTAGTTTGTTGTGACTTTGAATGTTTCTTTATATAAACATGTATTTTTTAAAAAGATTTTATTTATTTATTTATTTGACAGAGAGAGACACAGAGAGAGAGGGAACACAAGAAGGGGGAGCGGGAGAGGGACTCCCTACTGATCAGGGAGTCCAATTTGGGGCTCCATCCCCGGACCCTGGGATCATGACCTGAGGTGAAGGCAGACGCTCAACAACTGAGCCACCCAGGTGCCCCCAAATGTGTATTTTTTAAAGTATCTGGCTGCCTTGCTCCTGTTGTGCAGTGGGTTATGGAGGTTTCCACACAAGTCTGACACAGGTTTGTTGTCACGTGGACACTACCCTTCATGGCTTAGGAGCTGAACCATCTCTCACTGACACTGTTGTATCATGTTCCTCTAAGTAACAGCTCCCTAGTACACACTTCTTATCTCCTTTAATTCCGCAAAGATGACGTTACAGTCTTTCTCTCATATATAAGAAAACTTAGAAGCAGACAGATTTTTTGAGGTTGGACAACTAATCAAACAGCAGAGATGAAATTTGAACCCATATCCACGGCAGTCCCAAATCCTTCCACTTAGCACTCAGAAACTACTTCTTAAATTATAAACACTATTCCGATAAAAATACCAACTTTTTTAGAAGTAGATTTTAACGTTCACATAGATAAGTAAGTAAGCAAGACTCCCTGGAGAAACTGTGAAAAAGGAGGGCAATGGGGGTGCCTGGGTGGCTCAGTGGGTTAAAGCCTCTGCCTTCGCCTCATGTCAGGATCCCAGGGTCCTGGAATTGAGCCTCACATCCGGATCTTTACTCTGTGGGGAGCCTGCTTCCTCCTCTCCCTCTGCCTGCCTCTCTGCCGACTTGTGATCTCTGTCAAGTAAATAAATAAAATCTTAAAAAAAAAAAAAAGGGCAACGAAGGAACACTTATTCTAAATTATCTTAAACAGATGATAAAGCCTCAGTGGGAGAGTGTCATACTGGTGAGTGAGACAAATGGCACAGAATAGAAAGTCCAGAAATAGGCGGAATCAGAGGCAGAAATTTAGCACTGAACAAAAGTACTAAATCAGTAAGAAAAAATGAGTAGAATCCTCAATAAATGTATGGTAAGAACAATGTAATCAACTGGAAATATGTTAAACTGGATTCCTTCCTTGGTCTATACACAGGTAAATATTCCAAATAAATTGAAGTTGTGTTACAAATGTAAACTATAAAAAGTACCATAGGAAAATGGGGCACCTGGTATATATCTCTTCCATACAGAGAACCAAAATTTCTGCAAGGTAAAAGAAACAAAACCACCTTAAGCAGACTCAAAGAAAAATAAGTAAAAAATGGGAAACATATATACAACTTATGGCTCAGACAACAGGCAGCAAACATGGAACTCTTAAACAATAACATACCGTGGAAATGGCAGCTGTGAGCTAGGTGCCCTACTTCTCGCTCCACCCTCACTTTGAATCAGATTCTGCTGAGAATTCATAACAATACACTTATCCTGATCTTGTTAAATAAGTTAAAAAAAAATCTCCCCAGGTCCCTCACTTCCAGAGCCTTCAGAAGACCACAGAATGTCAAACTTTTAACACTTACAACTCTCCTGTGGGGTAAAGGGTCCCTATGGTTGATATTTCAATGGCGTATTCTTGGGAAGGAGCTCAAGAGACAGTGATTCTTCCTTTGCTCCTAGAGCTGGTATTTCTTGCAACATTACTTCTTAAATGTGTGCAAGACCTGGGACCTGGAAAAAAATTAAACACAAGAAATTTGAATGAATCATTATATAAACAATTGAATCAAGAGAGCAGGCTCATCCCAGGGAGTTACAGAGAAAAATAATGACAACCAATATCTAGATACTACTTCTGTCCCTATAATCTTGATAACAATTCTAGGCAGGTGCTTTTATCATCCTCATTTACATTTGAGCAAATGGAGGCACAGAGAGATTAAGTGGTTTGGCCACAATCATGCGTTTAGACCTACATGCTCAAACATAGAAGAAAAATAAAAAAGACATGCCTCAGAGACTAAGAGTTTTATGAGGACTTAATGAATACCTCTCCCTTCCCCTGCTGCTGTCTGGGTTCATCCAATACAGCCACTTTCCCAACCACCCTTTGCCCTTCTGCTGGTTCCTGTCCCAGACCGGCCTGGCACTCCTCAGTCCTGAGGATGGTCAGAAACTGGCTTCAGCCACTGTCAACCAAGCTGCTGGAACCAGCTCTGAGACAAGAGTTTTTTGGTAACAGAATTCTTGAAACCAGCAAAAACAACTCTACTTACGCCACACAGTTTTGGAGTCTGCAATTTGGTAATAGTCCTCTCTCTTTTTTTTTTTTTAAATTTACGATTTTATTTATTTGACAGAATAGGAGAGCACAAGTGGGGCGGGGCGCGGGAGCGGCAGAGGGAGAGGGAGAAGCAGGCTCCCCACTGGGCAGAGGGAGCTCCCTTGTGGGCTCGATCCCAGGACGATGGGATCATGACGTGGGCCAAAGGCAGAAGCTTAACCATCTCAGCCAGCCACTCAGATGCCCCTGGTAAGATTCCTCTTAGGCCCTTCTTCTGTAAAAGAAACACTATTTTACTCACAGAAAAAGCAAAGACTGCCATAGCTGCTACACTAACTACCGAGGGGATGGGAGGAAAGAACGCAAATAGGAGGCTAATTGGCAAAGAAAGGCTGTCACATCGCCTGCTGGGGTAGCCCGCGTGGCCTGTGCCACGGACTCTTCCCCCGCCGTCGTCGCAGAGCACTCCCGGGCCCGGAGAGAACAGCAGCACGGTGGCTGCGAGGCGGTTCTGCGCGGGAGTGGATGGAAAAGTGGCTGCTTTCGGGCACGGGCGATTATCTCCCGCCAAGCCAAAGTAGAGGTGTGCTCTGCTTTCAAGAGAAACGTCCTGGCAGAAGAAGTGGCAAGCGAAGCCTCTCTTAAAAACTCCTTTCGAGTCGTCCGCCGTGTCCCCCTTTCCTTTAGAAAGGCGAGCTGAGGGTCTACAAAGAGGGCACGGTGTTGGGACTCAATAAACCTCGGGAGGTCATAGGAAAGCCCAGGCTTACCCCAAGAGGGAGCAGCCCCGAAACGCGAGAAAACCCCTCTGGCCAGGCCGCACCTGGGCGTCGCCTCGCGGCCGGAGGGACAGACGTTCTGGCCCCAGCTGACTCCGCCCGGGAGAGGTAGGCTACACCTGCAGGTGCCGCCGAGCAACGTCCGCCATTTCGCCGCACGCGGACCGGAAGTCCCGGCACTTCCGCCCCTCCCCCCCCCCCCCGAAAACTCCGGCGGGCCCTTTAGAGACCCGGAGCGCCTGTGCCGCACTTCTCGCGAAGGTGCTTTCTACTCCTGATTTTGAAAGTATAGCACGGACGACTCTTGAATTTTGAAACATCTCCAGGTGGGCCCTACAGGATCCCTAAAACCGACACGCGGGACTGTAGGAGCTCGGAAAACCAGAGCTGCAGATTCTGTTGTTTTAAATTAGGGACCAGGTCCAGGAGAGCAGGCCTTTTGAAACTTGACTGTGATAATACAGCAAACGCCCTCAAACTATTTCCGTAAGAATTTAACTCAAGACACCAGTCGGTATACTTGTATGGACATACAAGCTGATAAAAGGAGTTCCTAAAGTGAAACATTACAGTTGTAGGTACTAAATATGAATCCATCCCATGGCAGAGTACAAACTAAGAACATACTGTAAGGTTCAGACTTGAAGGTATAACCAGCTGGAAAAGAAATGGGCAAAGTAGCAGATCTCTTTCTACCTGTACCACCAACTTTAACGGTTGACCCAATGCAAACCACATGGCCCCTCTGGACCTCCACTTACAGAATGGGTTAGAAAATGATCTCGAACATCACTTCCCAGACTAGCATTCTACGGACTTTGAATAATTAAACACCAGAGAAATGGAGTCATTTTTTCGGTGTGTTTACACACTGAAACCAATTGTCTAACTTAAGCTGATCCTTTTCAAATCTGTTTAGGTGCCAAAGGGCTGCAAAAGATTAATGTTCTTTAAAAAACCTTTTTAGGGGTGTCTGGGTGGCTCAGTGGGTTAAAGCCTCTGCCTTCTGCTCAGGTCATGAACCCAGGGTCCTGGGATCGAGCCCCACATCAGGCTCTCTTCTAGGCAGAGAGCCTGCTTCTCCCTCTCTGCCTACTTGTGATCTCTGTCAAAAAACCACTTTTAGGGGTGCCTGGGTGGCTCAGTGGTTTGGGCTGCTGCCTTCGGCTCGGGTCATGTCTCAGGGTCCTGGGATCGAGCCCCGCATCGGGCTCCCTGCTCCGCAGGAAGCCTGCTTCCCTCTCTCTCTCTCTGCCTGCCTCTCTGCCTACTTGTGATCTCTGTCTGTCAAATAAATAAATAAAATCTTTAAAAAAAAAAAAACCACTTTTAACTATAGGAAATCCCATTTTCTCCTTAGTATCTGCCTTCCTATGTAAGATGGTCTGTTTAAAAACTTTATACAAGTGGGTATGTGTTTTACGTGGCAAACTCTTTAACATTCTGGCTTGCAGCTTCCTTGTAGTTAATTCTGTTTAGAGGGATTGCCAGAGGGACCGTTGAAGATTATGTGTTGTCCCCAAAGCTAAGTCGGTTATAAGTTAGAGGCCCCCTGCCGAAGTTTTATCTTTGATTCTACATAATGAGCCAAGATAGGGAAGGCTAGCACTAGATTTGTAGTCCTAGAACACCTATTTGGTAGAATGATGGATGCAGATCTGATGCTGAAAGCAACCTTGGAACACCATCCTCAATCATTTTATGGTTTACCATCACCCCAACATGTATAATGCTGTGAACTCCCATCATTTAAAGTTTTTTCTTTTCTAATCTTACATACTATGAAATATCTACATAAGATTCTTTTAAAGCTTGCCATAGTTAATTTTTCTAACTGCAGTGCTGGTATTCATCTCTTCTTTCTCCTATATATCTTAAATATATCTAGACCAGGGCTTCTCATGGCACTATTAAACATACACAGCTACACACTTCTTTTGTTGTGGGGGCTGTTTGGGCATGCAGGATGTTAAGTAGTATCCCTAGCCTCTATCTGCTGGATGCCAGTAGCATCACAACTGTCCACTGATGGTACAACCCAAAATATCTCCAGACATTGCCAATTTTCTCCACTTGAGAACCACTGGATATAACCTCAGATATAAAAGCCTATTCTCAGGCACTTTTGCAATGATAGCTTTAACACAGAAATCTCTAGTTTCTTATTATTTTCTCCCTCAATAAACAAATAAGTTTGGCTAAACAAATGGAGAGCTTCATATTTCAGTTTTTGCATATACTCTCCTAAAGCTGAGATTTTTTTTTTAAAGGTTTTATTTATTGGTGGGAGAGAGCCTGAGGCAGGGGAGGGGCAAAAAGGAGAGGGAAAGGGAGACGCAGACTCCCCACTGAGCGAAGAGCACTGATGATGCTGCAATGGATGTGGAGCTTGATCCCATGGACGCGGAGATCATGATCTGGGCCAAAGTCAGATATTTAACAACTGAGCCACCCAGGTGCCCCGGAAGTTGGATTTTTTAATCTTAGTCTGAGGAATAGGCAGTTATAGATATATGCGCAAAGTGGTAAGAGAGACATATAACCTTGAAAACAGCTTAAAAATTTCTGTAGAGAACTCTATAAATAATCCACACAATGATTTGACAAGCATTTATTAAACACCTACTGTGTGCTCAGCACTGTACTAGGCACTGGGGGGTGCAGAGATACAAATGTAAAATTCATCATTCCTGCCCTCAAGGAGCTTACAATTTAATTTTGGAAATAAATACAAATGTGAACTACAATACAGAGTGCTAGAAAATAATTACAAAGCAACATATTAGTAGTGCATGGACCACAGTACAAACTCAAAGGATAAGTGCTGAGGCAGCACCAAACAAGGGAGGTCTTAGTGTGAGAAGTCAGGGAACGCTCACTCAGAAGATACAAAGAAGCTAGGCTTGAAGGGAGTGATGAACAAGAACTGGGGCCAAAAACAATCTCAACAAAAGACACTGCATGAGAAAGGCACAGAGGCAAGGGCTTGTAAGACAACAGTGTGAACAAGAGGAGTTGAGCTGAATATGCCAGAAAATGAGGCAGAGGCAGATTAAGCATGAAGGGCAAAATAATGGTAGAACTTGGAACACTAGTGCTCTGATAAGAATTATCTGCCAAGTGTTCTGGACTAAAAATGGATTCTGAAGAGAATCACCTTAGAAGTATGGGGAGAGGGATCCTGAAAGCAATGAAATCTTGAAATTTCTTGAAATCTTGGAAGAATGAGATTACAATCACCTGGGCATCAGAATATATGGATCTGCAGAAGGCTAAAAGGGGATGGGAGAAATGTGAAAGATCCAGCCTCATGGAGAAAACTAAGAACTGGAATGTAGAGTGGAGAGCAGAAAAAGACAAAGACAACACTGAGATGGCGATAAGAAATAGGAAAGACAGGGCACCTGGCTGGCTCAGTCAGTAGAGCACAGGACTCAATATCGCAGTCATGAGTTTGAGCCCCACACTGGGTATGGAGCCCACTTAAAAAGAACAAACAAACATACATGAAGGGCAGTAAGTCTATTCAGGATAAAGAAGATAAGCAATAATGCCTATTTAAAAGGAAAATGGGAGCTGGGGGATAAGCATGATGAGGTCTGTTTTCAAATACCAAGTTCTGTGGGTATCTGATCCACAGGGTGGGAAATATTAAGTTACTGAAATGAAATACACAAGATTAAGTGTAAACAATCGAAATAGGTAAGTACAAGTAAATACAGAAAAATACTGGATAAAATCAAGACATGAGGGTTATTTCCTGTGGAGAGGAGAAACAAGACCAATAAAGAAAAGCTAGAAATTGGAGAAAATGATCAAGAAGGACCCCACAAGCCAAAGAAGAGAATTCCTGGGTTGCAGGGTAAACTCAGGAGTGTGAAATATAGATCGAGAAGGACAAGAACTCAGAAAAGGCATTGAGATTTATCCACAGGACACTTAAGTGGAATACTGTGTGCAAATGCCAGTAAGAAGTTTCAAGAGTATAGTAATGAGAAAATGGGGTTGAGTGATGGATGGTACATTTGAAAAACTGTGAGTGATAGAAGAAAAAGAGAATGGCAGTTGGACATGGCAGTGAAGTGGAAGGTTTTCTACCCTTCATGCTGTAGGTAAATTTTACTGTCATCCCAAATGACCATATGCCTGGCCTGGCATGGCACATGGATATCACATTTCCCTCCACAATTCTAGTTCCCTGGGGCAGTTTAGGGAGAAATATACTTGAATCTGTACATTACTGCTTAATCCTCTGAGTTACTTTTTTTTTTAAGTTACTCTTTTAAACATGTTTTATGTGTACCACTTAACTTTCTAGTACTACAAACATCAAAAGTATCTATCAAAACAACATTTTTCAACCAATTTTCCAGTAATTGCAATGGATCTGTACTATACGATACTCTACGTTCCCTTCCCCAGTAGCTCTTATGTCCAGGGATACCAAATTTTCAGATGGCTGGCCAGGGTCAGGGTGTTCATTACAGACATGGTAGCACAGTGGGCAACAGCACAGGCTTGAGAACCTGGCACTGTAGGGCAGAGTCCCTGCTCTGTCACTTCCCAGCTCTATAATCTTGTAAGCCTTTTTCACTCACCCTTCTAAAGCCTATTTCATCATCTGTAAAATGTGGGATATATTATCTATCAGAACCATGAGAAATGCTTAGCATATGGCTTGGCACACAGTAAGTGCTTAATAAATGTCAGCTATTAGTATTTAGAGGCTCAGGACTGAGAGTAAAGCTAACTGCTCTGTATGGGAATCACCCACCACATTCTAGTGCTGCCATCTTGCTCAATGGCAGAAATCTTTGAAACCTAAGACACGTCTTCTAGGACTAAGTTGAATGGCCGCAGAGTTACAGAAGAACCACTTTATCATGATAGGCCCTAAAATGAGATCATGATGGGAGAAGAAAGTATTGGTGAATAGCTCATCTCAGATGAAGAGCATAAAAATAGAATCTGCAGGATATAAAGGAACTTAGCACATATCACTTAGTCAGGAGATCAAGATAAGGTCATAAAGATGGATCAACAACATTCTAGTACAAAGAGTGAGAAGTGGAGACCAAGAATGGACTTCTACATGTGCCCCCAAAGAAACAACAGCCTTTTCTACCTTCTTACACTATGCGGCCATTTTTGTATGTGGGCTAAACCAACCTTGATAGTTCCTTCAAGTCACAGTCTTTCCTTTTTTTTATTTTTTAAAGATTTAATTATTTGACAAAGAGAAAGAGAGAGGGATCACAAGTAGGCAGAGAGGCAGGCAGAGAGAGGGGGGGAAGCAGGCTCCCCGCTGAGCAGAGAGCCTGACATGGGGTTCGATCCCAGGACCCTGAGATCAGGACCTGAGCCTAAGGCAGAGGCTTAATCCATTGAGCCACCCAGGTGCCTGTCACAGTCTTTCCTTATTCTTCCCAGCATCACACTAATCTTTCTAGGCATATTTTATTTTCTCTGAATTCCTGCCAGATGCTTAGTAATTATAGATTTAAGTAGCATGACTACACATTACTGTGAGTAGAGAGATGTTAGCTGGTACTCTTACAGGCATTTCAGTATGTTGTTCTGAGAGCTTTTACCAGAATAGAAGACAAGTGCTCCTCAGAACTACGTGGGAGGACTGTGTGGATGTGTGCACATATTATCCCTCTGACGGTGTACCCGTCCTAAACAGTATCTGCATACAGGCAGCACTGGCAGAACTGGTATCTTACAGAGGGTAAAGGCACAACTGAAGCAGAGAGCAAGGATCTAGAAACTACCAGATTTATTTCTGGTTTCTTGAATTTTCAAGTACAAGGGAATGAGGAATGGAATTCCCTTCAAGTGCAAGGGAACCTATAGGCCAAAAGAAAAAAAAATAGGATAAGAAAACAAAGGATAATGGAAAGCACTGTTCTGAGAAAGTTAACCAAGGAAGCCACGATGACAAATGACAGACGGGTATCACTCACTCAGTGAAACAGGGGTGATGTTGTTAGTGATCAGGGTGGACCACAGTGGGTCAGAGAGGGGATTTTATAGAGAAGGAATTCATGACCCAAAAGGCAGACCTTTATGATGAAAGATTTTATGACCTTTTGAAAAACATCAATACATGTTAGTAAGTGTTCTTCCTGTTGAGTACAGTCAGTGTGAAGTTGTGTAACTTCTCCTGGCGTGCATCCTAGTCTCCTGAATAGGATTAGTGGAATCAATTCCAATTCTGAAAGCTGATTTTGGAAAAGAGCCAAAAGTAACTCCAGTCCAAATGTGATGAACAAGTGGGCAGTGGTCAAAAATGAGATGTTACTCAGAGGTCCAAGTCATAAAGATGGATCAAGTGCCAAATTTAAAGGACAAACCATGTTTGGATGCAGAGTCTGGTATGTTATTTAACCCAACCTTGTCACTTTACCGAATATCCTTTGGTACACTGAAAGCCTCCAAGAAAGATAGTGCCTGGTGATGATGAGTTAAGATACTGTGTCTGCTGGATTACATCATAGAGTACAACAGAATTTAGAAGATGAGGAGCTGTGAGGGAAGTATTCGACAGATTGCCACGGAGACACACAGAGCTAATGGCAAGAAACAGATGGAGAATGAAGGGTGAGGCGCTAAGGCCATCTGACGAGGTGGGAGCAGGGGGACGACAGGAGTGACAGACAGTCCTGTCAGGGGTTTGTGCAGACTGGTAAGAACCTGAGAGGGCAGTGCTGTAATGCGCCAGGCGAGCTGTGTGTACATTCTTTGTAAGGATTTTTAGGTCTTCTTCAAGCACCTCTGTCTCCCCTTTCTCCCATGTGATGCAGTAACTAGGACAGTGTCACCACCTCTGTGCACCACAGTGTACCGTGGGAAGGTGGAAAGGAGAGCCACAAGTCACCACAAGGTACAACCACCCGAGCTCAAGAGCAGCCAGGCTGAGTCTCCACTCACCTCTTTCTCTGCTTCATTCCCACAACCATCACCTCCTTTGCGGACACACGTACGGGGGCTGGGGGTGGTGAAGGATACGTATGGACGCTCAGTGACTCATTGGAGTCAGGGAAGGTGAGATATGAAGAAAAATGCTGCAGTGCTGTTAAAAATATAGCATTCTGAGTTTGCGTGGGAATATGGGTTTCCACTGACTACCAGGAACATCAGAATAAAACAAAACGCACACTTAAGCAAAAAATACATTAAGTGTCTGTAAAAATTTTCCCTAGAACTAGGTTCTTAGGAAGCTAAGTACAAAATAAACTTCACACAGAGGCTGCTTCAAACTCTAAAGTGGCTTCTCAGATCAGATTTGCAGCACAAGTGCACCTCAGGGAGGTAAACGGGGGAAGGGGATCACAGGAGACGGGAGGAAGCAGAGGAACCAGGAGTAGCCTCTCTCAAAACCTACAACTACTCCTCAAAAGACAGAATTAAGTGCCTCCATGACAAGCAACTTGCTCTAATGCTATTTTGTTTCTAAAGGATACATCAGGCCATCAGGAGCTCCACTCCCTCAGACACCTCCCCGGACAGTCAAGCTAACTCACCTCACCAAGGCACTGGCCCAGACTACTGAAGAGCTACTCTAATCCGCCACGACGATCCGTTCTGACTCTGGTGAGGTTGCAGTGATGACACACTTTCTTTTTACTACACTGAAAGAGCCCTCACCAGCATGTGGTTTCTCTAATGTGGAATAATGCCCAAACTAGGACTGTGCTTTGTTCCTAAACTCCTATGGATTCAGATTTTTCTCCACTGTGGATTCTCTGATGCCGAATGAGACTTGATCTCTGAATAAAGGCTTTCCCACACTCATTACATTGATAGGGCTTCTCCCCTGTGTGAATTCTCAGATGCTGTATGAGGCCCGTGTTCCCATTGAAAGCTTTCCCACATTCTTTACATTTATAGGGTCTTTCTCCAGTGTGGATTCTCTGATGTTCAATAAGGCCTGACTTCTGACTGAAGGCCCTCCCACACTCATTGCATTTGTAGGGTTTTTCCCCAGTGTGGCTTCTCTGATGGCCAATAAGATGTGAGCTCCGCCTGAAGGTTTTCCCACACTCATCACACTCATAGGGCTTCTCCCCGGTGTGGATTCTCTGATGTCCAATGAGGTGAGAGCTATGACTGAAAGCCTTCCCACACTCATTACATTCATAGGGTCTCTCCCCACTGTGGATTCTCTGGTGCAGAATAAGGCCCGCACTCTGACTGAAAGCCTTCCCACACTGATTGCACTGATACGGCTTCTCCCCAGTATGAATTCTCTGGTGCAGGATCAGGCCTGTGTTTTGACTGAAGGCTTTACCACACTCCTTACAGTGATAGCGCTTTACTTTGTTGTGGATATCCTGATGGGAAAGAAGGGCTGACCTGTAACTGAAGGCTTTACCACACACATTACACTGATAGGGTTTCTCCCCAGTGTGGATTCTCCAGTGGCGAACAAGGCCCGAGCTCTGAGCAAAGCTCTTCCCACATTCATCACATTTATGTCGTCTCTCCTGGGTGGGATTTCCCCGCTGCCTCTCTAATCTGCCCAGAAGATCTCGGGCTTCTCCATGCTCAAGACCCCCGATAACATCCCCGTTGCATTTGGCAGCTGTCTCTCCATGTGGTTGGAGTCCAGTAGATATTACCTGTTTCGAAGATAATTCCCTGTTCTCATTCCTGGTCTCACCACCTGAAATTAAAATGGGGCAAACATCAAGCCAATGTCACTTTCTATTCTCTATGTTAAAAAGGAATCGAACATCAGGGAAATATACATGGAAAACTGGCAGGACACACAAAGCTGCCACCTGCCTCCAAATGCTGTCACAATACAGAAGGAGAAGCAAGCAGGGTCAAACACAAGTACCACAGGCCAAATGGGGAAGAAGTGCCAGGAACGAAGTGGGGTTTGTGAGGTGGGGGGGCAGAAATGGAAAAAAGCCACAGTCACTGAAAGGGTGGAGCACAACGAGCTTAACAGGGTAAAATCCAGGTAAAGATTTCATGGGACTGGGAGCAGAAAAAATGAGTCCCACGGCACATAACAGTAGCCAAGGTACATCCTGGCTTGGAGAGCTGAAGTCCACTTTATAGCACTGTTTCTCTCTGTTAGTTCCTCAGGAACTAAGTTTGAATTCAACAATGTCTTTCAGAAAGCTCACAGCTACCATCACATAACAACGAAACAAAACACCTTAACTGATAACAATAACCAGAGCTCTCCTTACCCAGGGAGAACATGTTTCGGTAATTCTCTGGCCTATTATCTCTACTGGGATCCTTCTGCGATGGATCAAGAAGCCACTCCTCTCGAATTAGGGACACAGCCATGTCTTCGATCTTCTCTAAAGTCTGAAAGAAAACAAAATCCCCATGAGGGACTGGCAATGTTCCATAGCCCCAGCCCAGAGCATCGGAGGTCCGCCAGGCTTGGAGAGGATCAAGAGGTGGGACGTACTGTGTAAAGCGATCTCAAGAAGCTTGGAAGAGGAGAGAAATGCACCAGATTTACTGGGGTTAGGGAAAATCAAGAAACAAGCAAAAAGAATCTGGGACAATTCCTGGTCAGTACGGGTACAGAGTGCAGACAGAAGGTAGATGCCACCCACGCTGTCAAGCGGAGCTACCGGGTTTCAGGGAGGAGGGGTACAACTCACCTGGAACCCTGCTGTGAGAAGTGTTGCTGTCATCTCCTGGTCTCCAGGACTTCCCTTCTGGGAAGGGGTAGGACTCTGAGAAGTAGAGATGGCTAAGAGAGGAGAAAGGAGCTGAGTGAGACCAGTGCTGTCCCGCAGCTGCAGCAGCCAGCGCTAACCCATTCTAAAGATGCTTGTATTTCAGAACATGTGCTTGCCACAGATTTTGCACATAAAATGCTGATGGACCCCGGGCTGGCTCAGTAGGAACATGCAGGTCTGCATCTCAGGGTCGTAAGTTGAAATCCCACGCTAGGTACAGAGGTTCCTTAAATAAACTTTAAAAAAAAAAAATCTTTAAAAAATAAAAAGTATAAAATAGAATGCTTATATCTTGGGCTCTGGGTCTATACCTATGGCTGCATAGAAGACAGCACTTTGATGTCCTACTCAGCCTGAAGTTACATGTCAAAAATAGAGTACTGATTTACTTTTTAAGATTTTTATTATTTTTAAAATTTATTTTGTGAGAGGCAGAGAGCAAGAGCAGGGGGAAGAGGGAGAAGCAGACTCCCTGCTGAACAGAGAGCCAATCCCAGGACCCTGAGATCATGACCTGACCTGAGCTGAAGGCAGATGCTTAAATGACTGAGCTGCCCAGGTGACCCTGACTACTGGTTTCCTAATAGGAACTGCTTTACAGTTCTTCTTTCTCACCAAAGCTACTTTCTATCCTTGTGCCTCTGTATGGTGTTTCTTTTAAGTCCTCATCTCATTGGCAAATGGAATATGAGAACCAATTTATCTCTGTTAACTCTATTACCTCTCTGAAATGTCTACCATGACTGCCACTATCTGCTTCCTACAGATGTCAGACATTGCAATACCAAAATTAACAGACTACTGCATCTTGGGCAATAGGCTTTAGAACTTTAGACAACAGCCATATTACTAACTCAAATATTAAAAATCAGTTTACATGGAACAAACTACTATAAATCACATAAATGAAAAAAAAAAGGAATGTGGAGCAAGTATGAGAGGAGACTAGAACATCTTGTTCTGCAAGAAGGTAAGAAGTTCTCAAAAAATGATGGGGAAATCCAAAAGGTTGGAGGAGCCAGACTGAAGGGGCCTCCTCTGACCAAATCTGAGACAATTTATGCATCAAAATAAAGACTGTGACTAAATAAAGACACATATAGGTATTTTATTTCTGGAATAAAATAAGACCTTATGAGTCCATACTAACAAATAAAATAAAATAGGGAGGAGGGAACACTCTCTATCACAACACATAAATGTAGAAGGCATGACACAGAAAATCATCATTTGGTAAGTCTTAGTCATCACTGATTCATTCAAGCAGCATCAATGAAAATTAAACTCATGTTTTAGCAATAAAAGTTTGATGAGGACCAGATACTTAAACACACTCAAGAGTATCTCTCCACAAATTACTTACTAATTACAAAGGGAAAAATAGTAACTTTACAGTGATTAACCTAGCAAGAATAATTTTAACCAAGTCATCAAAGATGCCAACACGAGTAACAGGACAAATTCCTGTGGTGCGGCGGCAAAGGAGGCAACGGCCCTGCCGGGGTGCTCCAGCCACACACATACAACTGGAATTTATGTGTTAAGGAAACGTCACACAAACCCAAACTGCAGCCACTCTGTGAAATAACCGACCTGTATTCATCAAGAATGTCAAAGTCATGAAAGGCAAAGAAAGGCTGAGGAGCTATTCCAAATTAAAGGAGTCTAAAGAGACACGGTAACTGCCTGCAAAGGGTACTCTTGGCCTGGACTCCAGAGAACATTACTGGGACAACTGGCAACAGAAATATGAGCTGTTAGTACTGGATCAGCATGACATCTCCTAACTGTGATGCGTTTATTGTGGCTATCCAAGACAATGTTTTAGTGTGAGGAGTTATAGACTGAAACAGTTACAAGGAAAGTGGCATGATTCCAGCAAAACCCCCAAAACACCTCTGTTGTTACTACACTGGGATAAAGAAATGTGTGAAGATATAAAAATCCCTGAGTTCTTTCATTTGTTCATGAATTTACCAACGGGACCGACAGTCTGTCTTTGAAGCCTAGATAAACATTCAAACCCAGATCCTAGGACTGGTCTGTAAACAAAAATTCCACTTCCTGGTTTTCTAGGAACTCAACAGGCACTTTCTTTTCTACTCTCTCCTTGTCAATGAAATCTGGCCCCTCACCTCTCTCTTGCGGCCCTTGGGGCACTGGAGATTTGTGCTGGGTTGTCACAGATCGGAGCGGAGCATCTGGAAGTTCTGGTGCAGACTCTGAATGCACCACCTCCTCCCAGAGTCCATGTCCATGTGCACGGGCTGGGACCTGAGGACAATGGGACAGCTGCATTACAAGAAATTCCTTCATGCAAGGAAGCGAACAACATTACGAGGACCAAGAGCACAACAACAGGGCTATGTGCTTGTTAAAAGGAGAAGAATTTCATCTACTTCCTAAGGGCAGTGAGAACACAAACAAACATATCAATTAGCACCGAAAGGCATCATTTCTGCTGACGTCCTTCCTGCCTTTTGCACTTGCAAGGCATGGGAAGAGTGATAAACGGACACTTAAAGCAGGGCTATTAGAAAAAACTTTTGGTAACACCAACGAAACCTGAGTTCTGGTCTAAGATCTGCCTTTCTGAGCGCCCAGAGAAATTCAAGTAACTGAGGCCCTCTGTGTAGCAGTTTCCCACCTGGCAAACAGGAACAATCATAGTCGCAAGGGTGTTATGAGGATAAAAAATGTACACACAGCCTTCGCAAAAATAAAAAAAACTCTACAGATACAAGCCACGCTGAGCTAGAGCTGTGTCCATCCTCCTACAACAGAAACGGGACGACAGGCATTTATTCTCCTGCTGCAGAGCTCATGTCCCTCCAGGCCGCTTCCAGACCTCCCAGTCCCAGCGCGCACACCTCCTTCTGCTTACCGGCCGCCCTAGTATGTCAATCTGCCTTTCCAAGTCCTCCAGCAGGGTCACCACCTCCTCTCCATTCTCCAGCTGATGTTCCTTCACCAGCGTCTGCAGCTCCTCGGGCAGGATGGTCAGGAACTGCTCCAGCACCAGCAGCTCCAAGATCTGCTCCTTGGTGTTCAAATCCGGCCTTAGCCACTGATGGCAAAGTGCGCGGAGTTGGATCAGAGCTTCTCGGGGCCCTAACGTCTCCTGGTAGCATAACTTCCTGAAGCGCAGGCGGAACAGCTCTTGGCCGGGAGGGTTATTTTCATGCAGACTGGATTCCTGGTCCCAGCCATGATCTTCCTCTACCTTGACGATGACAAGGTCTCCCTCAGGAGCTTGGTCAGATGGGGACGGGGCTAACAACTTTCTTGATTCTGCTGCCATTTAGGGCTGGAGCAGCTCCGGAGGCTCTTCCCCACTACCTTCTTTATCTTCTCAAGAACCTTTCAAGGAGCTCTTCAGTCAGGGCAATACTTGGGGTAGAGAAACTGCCAAACAATATTAAAGCAAGACAAGTTTACTAAGACACCTTAACCAGCTTCTTACCACAGCATGTCCCTCGTGGCTCAGTCATTTAAGTGATCCTCTCCACCGTTCCGGAAGTAACTCCCTACCTCCTTAGCTTCCTGCCACACTGAACACCCATCAGGGCAATATTCCCTTCCTTCTGCTTCCTCTCTCTGGGGATGTGGTATACAGCAAAGTCAGGAAACCATGCAGACTGGGTCTAACTGAAGATCTGCACTTAACCTCAGCTGGTCCTCAAGTGATGCTGATGAACTTTCAGCATTTGCTACCCCAGCAATACCATTTCTACCCATTTCAGCTCTCAACTTAGCCCTCACACTCAATAGATGAATCTCTGTATAATCTAGCTCAGGGTATTGTCTAGAACCGTCCTAACACCATAGGCTCTTCTCCACCGGAGTCATTATCCTACTGTGCTCTCCATCCTCCCCCACCCCCCGTCTCAAGGCTAACCACTTCCGCTGGGGACCTTATCTCCCTCTACAACTCTCTTTGGAGCACTGGTCCTGCCTCTCCAAGGAACCTAAATGCCCTAACACACCTGTGACCCAAGTCTAGTCCCACACACTAATGACCTTTTATAAATAAAAGCACACAGTAGGTAGTCTTTTGAGTCTGACATCTTTCACTTAGCATAATACATATGAGGTCATCAATGCTATAGAATGTACCAGCAGTTTATTCCTTATATGGATGTATGTTTATCCATTCTGAATTGAGAGATAATCTCAAGGCATTTTCAATTTTTGATGATTACAAGCAAAGCCACTATGAGTATCTACTATGGGTTTTTGTGTGAACATGTTTTCATTTCACCTGGGTTAATATCTAAAAGTAAAACCGCTGGGTCATATAGTAGGCATATGTATAACTTTATAAGAAACTGCAAAACTGTTTTCTAAAGTGACTGTAACACTTTGCAATTCACCATCAGTATGTGAGAACAGCTATTGCTTCATATCCTGACAAACAATTGATATTGTTTTATTTTTAATTTTAGATATCTGAGTGTGTAATGGTATCTCACTATGATTTGCATTTTCCTTCTGACCAATAATGTCAAGCACCCTTTCACATACTTATTTGCCATCCGTAGATCTTTGGTGAAGTGTCTGCTCAAAAACTTTTGTCTGTTTTCAAAATTAGTTCTCTTTTGAGTTTGAGGATTCCTTATATATTCTGGATACAAGGCCTTTATAAGATATATGACTTGCAAGTATTTCCTCCTTTTCATACCTTCAACAGTGCCTTTCGAAGAACAGAAATCGTAACTTTTTGAAGTCAAACTGGTCAACTTTTTTTTCTTTTAGGGATTGTGCTTTTGGGGTCATATCTAAGAAACCTTTGCTTAATCCACGGTCACAAAGATTTCCTCCTGTTTCCTTCTAAAAGTTTTATAGTTTAAGTTTTACCTTAGGTCTATGATCCATTTTGAGGGGTTCTGGGGGAGGTTTGCTTTTTTAAGTAAAATCTACACCCAGCCTGAGGCTCAAACTCACGATCCCAAGATCAAGAGTTGTACACTCCACCTGAAGAGTATGAGCCAGGCAGGCGCCCCAAATTCTGAGTTAATTCTTACATAGACAGAGTTTGAAGGGTGAACAGCACACAGATACCAAATTGTTCCAGCGCCATTTGCAGAAAAGATTACTCTTACCCACTGAATTATCTTTGCTCGTCTTTGTCTAAAATCAATTGGCCATGTATGCGTGGATCTATTTCTGGAATCTCTGTTCTGTTCCACTGACCTACACCTTTATCCTTTCACCAAACCAAGCTGTCTTGATTACTGTGGCTTTCAAAATCTTGAAATCAAGTACTAAAGTTCTGCAACTTTATTGTGAATTTTAAAAATTGTTTTAAAAAATTTTTTTTAAGATTTTGTTTATTTGACACAGAGAGAGACATGGCTAGAGACGGAACACAAGGAGGGGGAGTAGGAGAGAGAGAAGCAGGCCTCTCACTGAGAAGAGAGCCCAACTCCGGGTTAGATCCCAGGATCCTGGGGTGATGACCCGAGCTAAAGGCAGCCACACAACGACTGAGCCACCCAGGCGCCCTGTTTTAATTTTTCTAATTCCATTGACTTCTGATATAAATTCCTACAAAAAGAAATCCTGGACTAGGATCTGCGCTGAATCTATAGCTCACTGACATTTTAATCTCCATTCTGTAAACACAGTCTGTCTCTCCATTTATTTAAGTCTTCCCTGATTGCTTTTGTTAGTGTCCAAACTACATATTCTTAAAGGACAAAATAAAATGTTTTCTCCTTTAAAATCCTTTCCTGGAGTGCCTGGCTGGCTCAGTTGGAAGAGCATGTGACTCTTGATGTCAGGTCCGTGAGTTCATGCACCACATTGGGCGTAGAGCTTACTTTAAAAAAAAAAAAAAATCAAGTAAAATCCTTTCTTGATGACTCCACTTGGAAGTGATTGCCCTCTTCCTTATACTTGTTGCATAAATGTTTTATTATTTTACTTTATTTGTGATGGTCAAGTGATTTTTATTTTAGGAATATGCTAATACAAAATTGGAAAATGTATTCTCTCACTCATCATATTCATAGAAAAGATGCATAACTTGTTGTTTTTAAGGTTTTATTTATTTATTTGACAGAGAGAGATCACAAGTAGGCAGAGAGGCAGGCAGAGAGAGAAGAGGAAGCAGGCTCCCTGCTGAGAAGAGAGCCCAATGCAGGGCTCAATCCCAGGACCCTGGGATCATGACCTGAGCCAAAGGTAGAGGCTTTAACCCTGAGCCACCCAGGTGTCCCATAACCTGTTTTTTTTTTAACTTTTTTTTTACTTTTCTTGTAGTTATATATTATTAGTTGCAAGAAATTGTATATTCCCAATGAGTACAGATCTATATCTTTTATTTTATTGATCGAATTGAAGAATATGCAAAAGCCATTATTTATAATACCTAACACAGAATATATCTATATTTGCTGAAAAGCAAGGTTTGGATACGAACCTGGAGGTCCAAAGAGTTCACTAATAGGGTCCTATTTCTTTGTGGGATATGTCCTATGGCCTTTATCTTTGGTAACAGACATCACCTCTCACTGGCACTTAAAGTGGGTAAGTGGTCTTCCTGCCTTTTGGTTATTCTTTTATCCCATTTGTGCTCCACACTGCTGCCTGCTGCAAGTTGAACTGTGTGCTCCCAAAAAGATTATGCTGAGGTCCTAACCCCTGATCCCTGTGAATGTCACCTTATTTAGAAGTAGGGTCTTTGCAGATGTAATCATGTTAATTGAGGTTATACTAGAGTAGAGAAGGGCTTTAGACAGTCTGACTGGTATACTTTTAAGAGAAGAGACACAGAGATTGAGACATATGAAGACAGGGCCATGTGAACACAGACACAGAAGAAAACTATGTGACTACAGAGGCAGAGATCAGGAGTTAGGCAGCCACAAGCCAAGGAATGCCAGTAACAACCAGAAGCTAGAAGAGCATAGCCCTACCAACCCCTTGACTTTGGACTTTTGGCATCCATAACTGTGAGAGAATAGATTTCTGCTGTGTTAAGCCACCCAACTTGTGATACTTTGTTATAGTTATGTCACCCTATGAAATTAATAATGTGCTAGAGAGACTGTTTTAACAAATATGTAATACATGTCATGACTTTAAAATCTTTCAACAAAGAGGGGCGCCTGGGTGGCTCAGTGGGTTAAGCCGCTGCCTTCGGCTCAGGTCATGATCTCAGGGTCCTGGGATCGAGTCCCGCATCGGGCTCTCTGCTCAGCAGGGAGCCTGCTTCCCTCTCTCTCTCTCTCTCTCTGCCTGCCTCTCCGACTACTTGTGATTTCTCTCTGTCAAATAAATAAATAAAATCTTTAAAAAAAAAAAAATCTTTCAACAAAGAACCCAACTCTTCAGCCCAATACCCAAGGCCCTTTATGGTATGTATACATGCCTACCTTTACCTGCTATAAGCTTACCTTCACATAGCTTTTTCCAAATGTGGCTTTCTTTTTTTCTTAAGATTTTATTTATTTATTTGACAGAGAGAGAGAGATCACAAGTAGCCAGAGAGGCAGGCGGGGGTGGGGGGTGGGGAAGCAGGCTTCCTGCTGAGCAGAGAGCCCAATGCGGGGCTTGATCCCGAGACCCTGGGATCATGACCCAAGCTGAAGGCAGAGGCTTAACTCACTGAGACACCCAGGTGCCCCTCTCACATCCTCTTTTAAGAATACCGGGTCAAGGGGCGGCTGGGTGGCTCAGTCAGTTAAGCATGGGACTCTTGGTTTTGGCTCAGGTCTTAAACTCTGGTTGGTGAGATGGAGCCTGGGGAGGGCTCTGCACCCAAAATGGAGTCTGCCTGAGATTCTCTCCCTCTGTCCCTCCTCCCGGAGCTCGCTCTCTCTCTCTCAAATAAATAAACAGGGCACCTGGGTGGCCCAGTCAGTTAAACATTTGCCTTCAGCTCAGGTCATGGTCCCAGGATCCTGTGATCGCAGGAGTCCCCTTCTCTCTCTCCCTCTGTCCCTCCCCCCTGCTTGTATGCGAGCACATGCACACTCTCTCTCAAATAAATAAATAAATAAAATCTGTATAAATAAACAAATCTCTTTTTAAAAATACCTAGTCAAGTTTGTTTATTTAGGAAGTTAAACTAGTCAATCTATAAAGACTCTTCTTTTTTTTTTTTTTAATCCAGTGGATTTTGCAATAGCCACATTTATTTAATTAATTAATTAATTTTAGATTTATTTTTTATTTATTTTCAGCATAACAGTATTCATTATTTTTTCACCACACCCAGTGCTCCATGCACTCCGTGCCCTCTATAATAACCACCACCTGGTACCCCAACCTCCCACCTCCCCGCCACTTCAAACCCCTCAGATTGTTTTTCAGAGTCCATAGTCTCTCATGGTTCACCTCCCCTTCCAATTTCCCCAAACTCCCTTCTCCTCTCTAACTCCCCATGTCCTCCATGCTATTTATTATGCTCCACAAATAAGTGAAACCATATGATAATTGACTCTCTCTGCTTGACTTATTTCACTCAGCATAATCTCTTCCAGTCCCATCCATGTTGCTACAAAAGTTGGGTATTCATCCTTTCTTTCTTATAAAGACTCTTCTAATCTCAAATGCTATACTCCTGTCAACTGTGAAAGGTACAACTCAGATTTTATTTATTATTTTTTTAAACATTTTGTCAGCATTTGGGGGGGGGTGGAGAAGATTTAGTTACTTCAGAGAGAGAGAAAGCAGGGGCAGAGGGAGAGAATCTCAAGCAGTCTCCCTGCTGAACTCAATCGTGGGGCTCCATCTCAGGACCCTGAGATGACCTGAGCCCAAATCAAGAGTCAGAAGCTTGGGACACCTGGGTGGCTCAGTCAGTTAAACGTCTGCCTTCAGCTCAGGTCATGATCCCAGGGTGCTGGGATCCAGACCTGCCTTCAGCTCCCTGCTCAGTGGGGAGCCTGCTGCTCCCCCTACTTGTGGGCTCTCTCTCTCTGACAAACTAATTAAATCTTAAAAAAAAAAAAAAAAAGAAGTCTGGAGCTTACCCTACTGAGCCACCCAGGTGCCCCAGAACTCAGATTTTAAAGCATTATTCTTTTAAGAGGTGAGAAGGAATATTTCCTTCCTTCAGACTCAGTCTACTTTGGGAAGTTTGGGAACTGAAAATAAAATAAAACAAAACAAGAAAGAGATTTTTCAGGCTTTAAAGGTCAAGAAAAAATAAGTGGGGCAAAAACTGTTCTTAAGAGTTATCTCCAGGGGCCCCTGGGTGGCTCAGTGGGTTAAAGCCTCTGCCTTCCGCTCAGGTCATGATCCCAGGGATGTGGGATCGAGCCCCACATCCGGCTCTCTGCTAGGCGGGGAGCCTGCTTCCTCCGCTCTCTCTGCCTACTTGTGATCTCTGTCAAATAAATAAAATCTAAAAAAAAAAAAAAAAATTATAAAAAAAAAAAAAAAGAGTGATCTCCAACCGCAGAAGCCGGTTATTCAAAACAACTAGGCATCTGTTAAGTCAATGGTTACTGCATAAATACTCTTAACTGAACCCAAAGACCGAAATCGGGATTGTTCTCAGAACGGAAGCGGCAGTCTTCACGCTGCCTGACAGAATGACCCGTGAGCCGACGGGGCTCCTCCAGAAGAGCTCCCGGGCGTCTACTTCAGCGACCCTCGACAAACGAGCTACGTGTTTCCAGTAAGGCTGAATTCCAGGTGTGAAAAACGTGTCTTCTGTACAGTGACCCAGGCAACACACCACCATTTCCTGAATACACCACAAAGAGCAGAGGAACAGCAAAAATAGGTGTCCAAGGATAATTACGGTTTCCAAAAAGCAAAATATTGAGGCAAAAAAAAGGGGGTGGGGTGGGGGTCGTACTGTGAAGGAAATGCAAAAAACTGCGAAGTAAAACCAGTTCAGACGGTGGACGCGCCCGGGTAAAAGATAAGGTGCGGGCGGCTCCCCGTTTCAAGACAGACAACATCACAAAAAGAGGGGCGGGATGAAGGAAGCGACCCCCCAGGACAGGGCCCCTGTCAGAGAGTCTGGGGCCGCGGCCGAGGCTTGCGCCCGCGGGGCACCAGCCCCCGAGCCCCTGCAGCCCCGGGCGCCCCCCGCGTCCAGGCCGCTCTCCAGACCCTCAGGTGCGTCCCCAGCGGCGGCCTAGCCTGGCCACAGAGCGCTCCCCTCCTCCACCCGGAGCCCGAACCGTTACTCACCGCGAGCAACAGGGGCGGCCCGGGGTGGGGAAGGCGGGCTGCAGAGGACCAGGGACCCGGAGGAGCGGCGGGGAGGAACCCGGGAGAAAGCTGCAACCGGACCAGGGCCCTCGGGCCCGTAACTTCCAAACCCGCTGAGGCACGACATCGACCAACGCGCATCTTGTCTCGAGGCACTTCCGGAAGCTCTCTAGGAACCCGGGAGGTCTGGAAGCTCTATGGTCGGCCGGCGCGGAGGGCTTCGGCTCGCCTGCGCCTGCGCCGTGCTGGGTCCGCGGGTGCGGGGGTGAGGGTCGGCGTAGGCTCGGGACCTGCGAACCCTTAGAGACCTGCCAGTTGCTTGAGGAATTCCTGCCCGCCACAGTCCATAGCCTTTGGGTTCCCCTTTGGCACCGAGTACAACTTACAGTGTCATGTTAAAAAAAATCATGGGGATTGAGTGTAAATGCCCCACGAATGTTTACAGGCGTTCAGCCCTTTCCTGGCTGGCTGAACCGAAATCTCCCAAAACCTGCTTCGCAGTTGAGCGTGTGAAATGCTCAGTTTGGGAGGGACGCTTCGCTAGTGGACTAGTTTTCACACCACAAAGAGGGAAACATCTACGTTCACACCTGCGTTCATTCTTTTGTTGCCTGAAGGAAGCGCGTCTCAGCAGCTTACTGGGGACTACGGCCAGGGAGACAGTGGTGCAGGCCGCTCCGAGGACTGCTCCCCAGCTGGTTCCCTGGCAGGGGATTTTGTGCAAACACCGGAAATTCTTGACTCTAAATTCTTGACTCACGATGTATAATCTGTTCGGTTGTAAAAGTTAAGATTGACTGATTTCCACAGAGACATAAATCTTAATGTACACGTCAGGAATTCCTCAAGCAACTGGCAGGTCTCCAGGACCCGAGCCTACGCCGACCTTAACGATGCATGATGCTTCTAGCATATTTGATTGTTCAAAACTAGCGCCCGCAGGCCTGTGCGTTACTGGTTTTCCCGTTCTTCCTGTTTGGGGATCTCCTTGAGGTCACTGGAGATGATCACAAGGCTGACAGTTCGTGCTGCAGTGTTAGTGCAGGCTTCGTATATCCGTTTAAAGTTTTAACTTTTCAGACTAAATAGGATTTGGTGGTGGGGATTGAAGAAGATGTCTTATTTGTGCTGTTTTGCGCCCCCTCCTCCATGTTTATTCCTTCACCACCTTTCCTAGCTTATTTTCTCAGATGCCCTTCCAATCTTCACCTTAATTTCCCCTCTTTATCTGTTCCTGCTGATAGCTGATGTGGGGAACAAAAGCAAAAGAAAAAAAATTAAACTTCCTTACAACTTATAGCCCATTGACAAGTGCCTGAGATGGGTAGAGTGACCCTCCTCTAGGAGCTTAGCTGCCACAATGTTAATACTTGGCTAGCAGCAAAAGACAGCTTTAGCTTGACATTAGCCTGACTTCTAGGAGCCTATAAAAAATCTTTTGGAAACTTCTTTCCTCTCTATCCCCTAAAATATATGTCAGCAATCATACCCCAAGCATAGGGGCCACTGATATACATCTGAAGGGTCTCATGACTAAGGATTTAGATAGACAGTAATGAATGACCTTCCCTAACAATAGCAAACACCTCCAGGTCCTGGAAACCTTATTCCAAAATTCCTCAGAGGGGCACCTGGGTGGCTCATTGGTAAAGGGTCTGCCTTTGGCTCAGGTCGTGCGTGATCCGGGGTCCTGGGATCAAGTTCCACTTGATCCCTGCCCAGCAGGGGAGTCTGCTTTTCCCCTTCCCCCAGCTAATGCTCTCTCTCTCTCTCTCACTCACTCTCTCTCTCTCTCTCTCTTTTAAATAAATAAATAAATAAATCTATCTTTTTAAAAAAAGATTTTTTAAAATTTAAAAAAATTTTTAATTAAAAAAATTTTTTTAAAGATTTTTAAATAAAATCTTTTTAAAAAATATTTTATTTATTTGACAGAGACAGTGAGAGAGGGAACACAAGCATGGGGAATGAGAGAGGTAGAAGCAGGTTTTCCACTGAGGAGAGAGCCCGAAGTGGGGCTCTATCCCAGGACCCTGGGATCATGACCTGAGCAGAAGGCAGATGCTTAATGACTGAGCCACCTAGCCGTCCCTCTAATAAATAAATAAAATCTTAAAAAACAAAACAAAACAAAATTCCTTAGAGACTTACGCTATCCCTAACCGGTTCCCTTCCAACTTGAAAGTATATAATGGGTCACTCCTCGGGACCTTATGACCTCATGACCAGAGACATTTCAAGAATTCTTTATTGACTCTTCATTCCCAAACCCCAACATTTTCACATCAATAGTGCTTCTATCTAGTTCCCAACCCAAACTCAAAAATATTTTGTTCACCCATCAGGACCAAATCTCAGTAGTTTTGATCTGCTTTTAGATTTTTAAATCCAGTCATTACAATGAAACAAATAACACTAAACACTGAGAAGTTACAGTGTTTCTAGACTCTCTCAAAACACTTATTTTTGCTCCTTATTTTATAATTCTTGCTTCCCAGATGGGATGGTAACTGGATGTAGCTGGTAACAGATTAGAAATCTGCCCTCAGTTTCTTTTTTTTTTTTTCATTAAAAAAAATAATTAAAACAACAACAACAACAACAAAGTTATAGGGGCGCCTGGGTGGCTGCCTCTGCCTTTGGCTCAGGTCATGATCCCAGGGTCCTCGGGGAGCCTGCTTCCTCCTCTCTCTCTGCCTGCCTGCCTCTCTGCCTACTTGTGATCTCTATCTGTCAAATAAATAAATAAAATCTTTGAAAAAAAAAAAACAAAGTTATACACATAGGTAGTTTAAAAGTAAAATAGCATGACCAAGGAAAGATTTCTCAAAAGGCACTAGTGATAACATATAAAATTGCTAAATTTGACTTCATCAAGATTTAAATCTGCTCAATAAAAAACACCTTTAAGAAAGTGAAAAGAGAAGCTACAGACTGGAAAATATATGGAATACATATTTCTGATTACAGGTATATAGAATATGTAAAGAACACTCACAATTCAATCATAAGAAGGTAAACTAACATAAGTAGGCAGAAGATGTGAGCACATACTTTCCAAAAGAAGATATTTGAATGGTCATTGATGGCCATAAAAAACACATGAAAAAGTATTCAATATCATATAAGGAAATATAACATTAAAATCACAATAAGACAATAAAACCACTACATATCCATTAGAATGACTAAAATTAAAATGACTGATGGTGCCCCTGGGTGGCTCCATCACCACTTTAATGGTGGCTCCATTAAAGCCTCTGCCTTCAGCTTGGGTCATGATCCCAGGGTCCTGGAATGGAGCCCCACATCTGGCATTCTGCTCAGTAGGGAGCCTGCTTCCTCCTCTCTCTCTCTGCCTGCCTCTCTGCCTACTTGTGATCTCTGTCAAATAGGTAAATAAAATCTTTTTAAAAAATAAATTAAATTAAGTTAAAATGACGGACAGCACCAAGTGCTGGTGAGTATATGAAGCAACAAGAACTCTTATTCACGGCTAGTGTGAATGTAAAATGGTATGCTAGTTTGAACAACTGGGAATTTTTTTTTTAAAGAGAATTTTCTTTTTAAAGATTTTATTTATTTATTTGACAGAGAGAGATCACAAGTAGACAGAGAGGCAGGCAGAGAGAGAGAGAGGGAAGCAGGCTCCCCGCTGAGCAGAGAGCCCGATGCGGGAATCGATCCCAGGACTCTGAGATCATGACCTGAGCCAAAGGCAGCGGCTTAACCCACTGAGCCACCCAGGTGCCCAAAGAGAATTTTCTTAAAGAGAATTTTTTTTTAAATAGAGTCCTGGGATCTTGACCTGAACTGAAGGCAGAGGCTTTAACCCACTGAGCCACCCAGATGCTCCCAATATATGCCATCTTGAGAGGCTTCCTTGATTTACCCAGACGAAATACAGAGTATAAAGTAAAAATCTTCAGAGCCAGCAGATTTCTCCTTTGAAAGTTTGCTCTTTTCCATGACCATAATCATCATTCTCAGTTCTAGTTCTCTCAGACCTAAATGACTGCAACCCTGAGATAGTCTTCATACCTCTAGTCCATCTCAGATATGGTCATAGATTCATGTTCCTTCAGTATCATTATCATTCCCCCAATCCCTGACCATGAGTGGCTCCTTATCTCTCACTAAAACAACTTTAAACTTCTTTGTCTTTTGTTTTTTTAAATTATATTTTGAAATATTTAAGTAACAAAATATGATAAAAATTAGAATCTACATGTATATGAAGTAAAAAAAAAAAAAAAAAGCTGACATATGTACCCCCAAATGTCATTACTGAGAATGTTGGGAGACAATTCTTCAAGGAATTCTTCTGACCAATTTTCGTTTAGATTATCTTTTCAAAGTTGTAACTCCTTTTGGATCAGACCTACTTCCCGACCAGGATAATAAAGAGAATGCCTCATTCTAGGACAAGATTGGGCAATGACTGGGTTTTCTCAAGCTTGGGGTTCCTCTGCAGGATGCAAACCCAATGTGTGAGCAGCACCTGGGCCCTCCACGTCCCCCCTGTGGGCTGAACACAAGGGAAACACAAAGGGCCTGAGTTTGTGTCATTAAATAAAATCCTTTGTTTCTGTCACAGGAGTCTAGTGATTTCTACCAGGATCCATGAATCTGGCACATGAAATTGTTAGCTTGCAAATACTGCAGAGTTTCTACAATTCTTAACATGAGGGAATTACTGTTCAGGTTGGAGTCCATCCTTTTCTTTTAGGTTCACAAGCACAGCACATAATTACATATATATACACACATAGTTTTCTTCCAGGAAATATGGACTACGTTTTGTTCTGACACTTTTTTCCAATGATAATTTGTCATTTTAAATGCTGAGTAATGTTTTATTTTATTAAAAAAAAGATTTTACCTATTTGAGAGACAGTGAGAGTGCGAGAGAGCTTGAGCAGGGGGAGGAAGAGATGGAGAGGGAGAGTCAGGGAAAGGATCCTGACACAGGGTCTCAATCCCAGGACCCCCAGGACCTCCAGGACCCCTGGTTCATGACTTGCGCCCAAGGCAAACAATTAACTGACTGAGCCACTCAGGCAACCTCTGAATGGTATAATATGATACAACATATGTAATTATTCCCCTATTTATAGATATGCAGATTTTTTCCTTTCTAACATTAGCAATCCTGTCCGTGTTTACTGCCCTGTAGAATGTCCCTGTCCCTACCCCATAATCACTGTAACATTTCCCCAGTACTCTGAAGTCAAGGATTTGTCTCACTCTTTCCTAATCATTTTAGATACTGGTCTGTTATTTGAATAACGTGTCTCTCTTCTCAGGATTTTATCAATCTACCTACTGCATTGTTTTATTATTTACTATTATTGCATTTGCTCTTTAAATAGAGTGTAAACTTCTTCATCTAATATTTATTCTGCGATCTCTCTTCCACTTCCATTATGTAGTGGCCTTTAAAATATGCAGACGTGTCATATATTTCAGACAGGAAAAAATGGTTTGTTTTGTCAATTAGCGAAATTTAGTCGATCTGATTCACTTTCCCCTTCCTTTTCTATTAACACTTTCCACTGAGATCTGTCCTTATTCATCCAAGTAACTACTGTTCAAGAGCCTACCTGCGCCAGGTGCCGAGTTCAGGGAGAGCGCTGAGATGCGCACCTGTACGAAGCTCACAATGACCACAACCGTTTCCTTTCTATATGGTTTGTCTCCCAGTCCTCCACTTTACTCTTATGAGGGAGACAAAATAACTTCCCCTCTACCCTTCTGGGTTTTTGGCTGCGACCCCTCCCCCCCAACACCCAATAAAAAGGTTAACGAGAAAAACAGTTTAATGACAGGTGTACCTCCTGTACACATGGGGAGATCCTTGAATGGCCCAGGCCAGCACCTGAAATACAATGTCAGCCTATCAGCAAATGAAGATGTTTGAGTTTGGGGAGCCCCGCCGGCGGGCGCGGGGGTTGTCAGGTGAAGCACGGTAACGAACGAGGACGCTGTTGTGCACATTTGTTGTTACCGTCTCACCGACCAGGAGCTTCGGGAGTGTGCAGTCCTTCGTCTCTTCCCGGGCGGCACCGCTACAAATGGAGATTTTCCTTGCAAACGTAAATGTTTCTTAAAAGGGGTAACTGGGGGCGCCTGGGTGGCTCAGTGGGTTAAGCCGCTGCCTTCGGCTCGGGTCATGATCTCAGGGTCCTGGGATCGAGTCCCGCATCGGGCTCTCTGCTCAGCGGGGAGCCTGCTTCTCCCTCTCTCTCTGCCTGCCTCTCTGCCTGCTTGTGATCTGTCTGTCAAATAAATTTAAAAAAAGGGGGGAAGGTAACTTTTACATGGTTTTCAGAGCTCCTGTCCCGTTTGTTAAAAAACAAAACGAAACAAAACCACCAGCCCAAACTCTCCTTACATCAAAGAGGCGCACTTGGGGCGGCATATTTTGCTCCCCTTCACGTTTGTTCCGGATGAGAGGTTGCGGGGCCCAGAGGCCTGTCCTTACAGTCAGTCTCGGGCGTCCTGCGGTCTCCTGGAGGTTTGCCCAGCCCCGCGGTGGAGGGGCTTGACGGGAGCCCTGCCCCCTGAGAGAACCTCCGGGGGCCCCCAAACCCGCCTCCCCCGCTTGCTCTTGGGGCTCCCGGCCTCTTTCAGGCGGGAACCCCATGTTTCGGGCTTCGCGGAAGACCGGACCCCTTGCCAGGCGCTCTCGCGACTGGAGGCACTTCCTGTTGCCGGTCGTTACCGGTTCCGGAGCAGCTGGCTGGGAGGGCGGGCGCCGGGTGGGAGAGGGGGAGAGAGGGGCTGGCGGTGAGTGCAGGGGCGGGGCGGGGGCGGTCTCCGTGGCTGGGCGGCCGCTGCGGCCAGGTGGGGGCGTGCGGAGGTGTGCGGGGAGCAGCGAGGGTGGAGGGCGGCCGTGGAGCACGCAGAGCGGCCACGACGCCGCGAAGCCGTGGAGATGGGATGCCCCTGAGCTGATGGACGCGGCTCTGAGCGCAGAGTGCGGGCCGGGACCCCGCGGTGGCGCCGGTTACCCGCAGGGCGCTCAGCCGGGGCGGGGCACGACACGCTTCTTCCAGGCTCCTGAGTCTCTTTGGGGGACACCACCCGGCGGGGTTCCTGGTGCCCGGCGGGGTCTCGTGCTGCGGGGCTGACCCGGGTTGGACCGGGGCTGGCCGCGGGCATGGCCCTCCCCAGGAGCGCCGACGGCCGGGAGTGCTGCTCACCGGTGCCTCGGTGTCTTTTCCATTCCTGTTCGCTCTGCGAGCCCTCGACTGTAGGACGGGCTTGGAAGAACAGACGTCGTCTTTGTTGTTGTTGAACGCGTTTCCAGGCACCACCCTCAGCGCCTGGGAATCTGTATTTCTGCCCCTGAAATGATGCTGGAACAGTCAGCCTGGCCCTGGTTTCCTGCCCAGGTGTCTCGGGTGTACTAGTTGGAGTTAAAGAAGAACATACTCCACTGGGTGACTGTTCCTGTTAAATACTGACTCATGAGATCTCTTCAATATGTATGTGTCTCTGTGAGCACCTGTGTGGTTGGCTTCTTTAGGTTTTTGACCTCCTCCAACCCATGCCTGCCCATGTTCTACATCCACATGGTTATTATTATTTTTTTTTTTTCAGAGTCCACATATAACAGAGAGACCATGTAGTTTTTTTCGTTTGCTTGTGTTTTAAGTAATCTTTACAGCCAACGAGGGGTTGGAACTCACGACCCAGAGATGAAGATTTGTAGGCTCCTTTGAGACAGCCAGGCACCCCAAGAGAAATGTTATAGTATTTGTCTTTCTCTGACTGATTTGGCTTAGCATAAAGCACTCAAGTTCAGCCTCATTGTCACAAATGGCGAGATTTCATTTTTTAAAAAAGAGCTGAGTAACATTCCATTTCTTTATACATGCATCCATCCATGGACACTTAGGTCGTTTCCTTGTCTTGGCTGTCATAAAGCTGCAGTGAACATGGGGGCACATATATCTTTACCAGTGTTTTTTTTTTTTCCTTGAATAAATACCCCGAATAAAATTGCAGGATCGTATACTTCTATTTTTAGTTTTTTGAGGAACTTCATACAGATTTCCACAGTGGCACCACTTTACTTTCCCACCAGCAGTGCATGAGGGCTTCCTTTTCTTCACGTCCTCGTCAACACTTGTTATTTCTTGTCTTTTTGATAATAGCTATTCTAACTGCTATCAGGGTATCTCCCTTTACAGTAACATAGGCTTATAAGGGCAGAGATCTTATCTCATTCTGCACTGTGTCCTCAGTACCTAGAATAGGGGCTTGGCACTAAAGGGGAAGAAAAAATTCTTCCTGTACCCTTTGTGGTCTCCCAGTTGGACTAAGAATTAAATTTAATGGAAACAGATTAACAGTAGAAAAGACCAGATGGAAGCCCAATAATGAACTCAAGACCTAAGGAAATGACCAAAGCAGGCAGTTTTTAAACTTTTCAGACAAAGAGATGATAAATCTGAGGATTTGACAGGACAAAGAAAACAACTTTGTGAGCTTCAGTTAGTAAGGAATTCTAAACAGAACTTGGGCTGGGGTGGTAGATTAGTAAACAGTAACATGGGGTCTAAATTTCCTATCTCTGGTGATAAGGATGTCTCCTTACCTCCTGGTACTGGGAAGGTACCTTTCACATGGGAGATTAATTTCCTGCTTTCAGGGGGACACAAAGGAGGTCTCAGTGTCCTTGCACCATCTGTCTTAAGTAACTTTTATTTAAAATAATCAGTCTACCATCGTGGTCCATTTTGGAGCAGCCTGCCCTTGTCTCTGTAGCACATAGCATTGTGCTCAGTAAGAACTTGTTGAACAAATCGATAAGAAGAAATAGGGAAAAAGTCCTTGGTATTATAGAACTTAGTCTCACAGAATTAAAGTCGTTTGAGGGATGCCTGGATGGCTCAGTTAAGTGTCTGCCTTTGGCTCAGGTCATGATTCTTGGTCTTGGGATCTAGTCTTGCAACATCAGTTTCCTTGCTCAGGCCCCCTTGTTTGGCAGGGAGCCTGCTTCTCCTCTGCCTCCCACACCCCCCCTGCTTGTGTGCACTCTCTCTGACCAAAAAAAAGAAAAAGAAAAAAAAAGTGGTTTGAAACACAGAGAACTGGATGTACCCTGAGGTGAGACCTTGATTAGGCTGTCCAATAAATAGGAATATAATGTGATCTACCTATGTAAAGTTTTCTAATTGCCACATTAAAAAAGTAAAAAGACAGGTGAAACTAATTTTAATAGCATATTTTATTTAAACTAGTATATCCAAAATATTAACATCTAATCAGTATAAAAATGAAATATCTTATATTCATATTTTATACTAAATCTTTAAAAGTGGATTTTTTTCTAGTTATTATAAATTTCAATTCAGTTTTCATTGAAAATACTTAATTATTGAGATTATACAAAATTTAAAATGTTAAAAGTAAGCTCACATACCCAAATTACACCAAACATAAAGGTTTTCCAATAACTGAATTATGTTTTAAAATTTAATTAAAATTAAATGAAATAAAATATGTAGTTTCTTATGGGGCACCTGGGTGGCTCAGTGGGTTAAGCCTCTGCCTTTGGTTCAGGTCATGATCTCAGGGTCCTGGGATCGAGCCCCACATCTGGCTCTCTGCTCAGTGAGGAGCCTGCTTCCCCCTCTCTGTCAAATAAATAAAAATCTTAAAAAAAAATAGTAGTTTCTTAGTTGCAAAGCCATATATACCTGATGACTACTGTACTGGACAGTGCAAATCTTGATCAAAAAGTCTCTGTTCATGGTTGGGTCGGGGCAAAGGAGTGGGTAGCACCACAAGTATGGGGGGCGGGGGGAAGAGGAAAGTCTTAAAAAATGCAGTGTAAGCTCATCTGAGAGCTTACGGACGGGGGGGCCCCAAGAGCAACTCTGGTCTTCAATAGTGAGGTGTGGCTTCCTAAAGCAGACGGATTCTTCAGCATGATTATCATTTAGAGCTTAGGTACTCTGGGAATCATTTTTTGCGGTAGGAGAAGGGTCTAGCAGTGCTGGTTATAAGCATCATCTCTATATAGACTCTTACTGCATATGGTGAGGAACAGTTACGGAAATCAGATTATTTTCCTACAGACCAGTTCTCAACTAGGAGTGATTCTGCCCCTCAAGGGGGCACTTACTCTCCCATTTAAAAAATGCTTGTCACAAGTAGGAGGTGTGGTAGCATCCAGAGGCTGGAAGCTGGGAATACCCCTAAATGCCCTGCCCTGCAGGGGACAGGGCACTCAAAGAAATGTCTGGCTAAAAATGTTAACAGAAGCAAGATGGAGAAACCTTGCTTTATATGATTTGAGGAAGAAAGACTGAGCAAGCTGATCCTTCATAACCTCAACATGACTCACTTGTGGGGTCAGTCAGGGGAGAACAGCTTGTTTTGTTGATGTCAAGATTTCTACTTGTGTTTTCACTGTTAATGGACTTTTTGGTTGTAAACAAATAATGTCATGCTCAGGATGAGAATGACCTGTTGGATAAAGATAGATACGCGCTGTGCTCATAAGATTCAGTGTACCTTGGGATAAGGAGCTCATCTGTTCTCCTTTGTATGGCTTGTATCCTGTGATCTAGGCTCAAGTATGATTGATGCCATTATTAGATTGTTACTCTCTTCTCTCTCCCTATCACCATCTCGATTTATCTTTGTTCTTTTCCCTGTATCCTTGTTCATTTTATTTTCTCCCTTTCCCTGATCTTATTCACCAATGCCGACAAATACCTCCTATAGCCCCCCCTCCCCCAGCACTTACTGTTTTCTCCCTTCAGAGCTGTTAGCTCCTCATTCAGAATCACCACTTCACCAGCATCCCCATCTGTGTCTAAGAGACGGGCCCCGTACACCCTTTAGGTGCCTCTTACAATCACAGCTGCACTAGTTCACAAAACTTCAAACTACAACTTCTTGCCTCCTTCAAAACAAAACAAAACCAAACCCTAATCTTTCCAAAAAGATGGAAGGAGCAACGCATATGCTTCTGACACAACTGTTTGAGAAACTGGGTTCTTCTAGAGCGGGTGCTGTGTGCTGAGGAAGGCTCTCTGCTAGACCCACGCGGCTGTAGCTGCCGTGTCTACCGTATTGCAGCTTCTCTTCTGGTAATCGTGGCTGTTTGAGCGCCCTCCCCAAGTCTTTCCTTTGGGCTTCTACACACTTACAGGACACCACCTGCCGCTTTTGGTACCAGCAACAACTCAGATCTTTAACCTCATGCCTCCTTGCCTGTACCTGCTTTTATCCCAGGTTTCTCTCGCCTGCAGCACTCCAGGCTGTGTCTGGCCCCATATATTTCTGTTCCTGCCTCTGTTATCAGATGGTGGACACCGTGGTGGCAATTTGGAATCAACACCAAACCTAAAAAAGGGTAGCACGGTCTGTCTCAGTGCTCCAAACTAATCTTCACTAGCCTTTGAAGGTATACAACTTGAAGACTAGAACAGTATTCAAAACTATCTGAGTAGAATGTTCTAGCATATAGAGGGTAAAGGAAAATCAGTAGGTCATGTCTTTATCAATCTTAGGAAACCTAATCTTTTGGGAGCCAAAATGATCTTTCTTACCATTGCAGAAGCATCTCTAAATTTAAGAAGGGATCATATCATAAATAGGAGCTTTTCTTTTACAGAGACTATGAACAGCTTCTATGCTTCTCAGCAAGACAAAAAGTAAAGGGGGAAACGCTATCACTCAGCACTGAGCTTTATTTTTAAAATAAGGATGTTTCTAATATTAAAGATTTAATACTTTTGTCTTCATGACCATTAAAAAATCTTTTGTTTCAAATGCTTTGAAATATGGCTCAGATAATTATAAGTCATAAAAACAAGTAGGAGTATGAAACTTGATGTTTTAAAATTTTCTACCAGTTGATCTAGACATTCAGAATAAACTTACATTTTCTTTTAAAGCAGCATTACATTCAAAATATGTAAAAGTTCAGTTTATGGTGTTGGTTCTCAAGAAGTTATTTAAGATTCATCTTCCAATAGTAGTAAAGACAGAGAAATGACTGTGGTGGTTTAACTCCTCGGGCAGAAGCAAGTGTGTGTAATTCTTGTTCTCAGGAAGAGATTAGATCCCTTCCTGCTTGTTCTGGGGATGGCTGTTCCTAGAACCAGTGATTCACGGTTCCATGGTGGTGTACATTTGAATGTGCTGGGCCTCTGCTCACAATTTATGTCATTTTATAGTATTTTCAAACTAGGGATGTAAAACTGTTGCAAGTATATGAACTGCTAATACATTTCCAAGCCAAACAAAAAAATTGGATTGTTTATTAAACTCCTGAGAATCTCAGTTTCTTATCAGCATAGGTATCTGATGGGATGCTACTTTGTAAAGGTAGTTACACTCTTGTTTTAGAGATGAGGTAGTAATTTAAGCTTTCAATTTAGATTATTTGGTTATTATATTTACTTTAATAATCTTCAGTCATTCAGTTATAATACACTCCTTTTTTAAGGCTGGAAAAGTGCCATAAAGTTATTATTAAGTCCTTTTTTAGAGTGTATTTTATCTCCTGTTGCTACTACAGTCTCCTTAGGCTTCTCTTTTACTACCTTCCTGAACTCAGAATCACACAATATGTAAGCTGGAAGACATGTTACTGGTGATTGGTTAGACAGCAGCGTCCTTTAGAACTCTCTGCAATGATAAAAATGATCTGTGTCTGTGCTGTCCAGTTTAGTAGCTGCTACCTGCTTGTGATAAGGAACAGAATTCTCTACTTTGAGTGAATTTAATTTTAAATTTGCCCCACAGCCATGTGTGGGCACTGGCTACCAAACTGGACAGTGCAGTTTTGGACGAATCCCTCCCCATGTCTCTCAGTTTACAGGGACCTGAGACTCAGAAAAGGAGTGATTTATCCTCATTACGGTCATCTCCCTTCCCAGCAGCTTCTACGCATCACTCACTGCTTTCCTTTCCACTTGAATGTTTTCCTTACTCTGCTTCTTTTCTGATGGTTTCCTCTTTTTTAGCATTGGCAAACAAATTCCACAAAACGATTACACGCCCTGTGTTAGGCTATTGTATCAGTAGTGATGGGAAACAAATATATAGTACTGTTTGAGAAGCAGCTTTAACTTAATACAACAGACCTCTACTGTGTCTTCGACAGGGGGAAATGAGGGCAGAGGAAAATGCGAATGCTTTGCCTAATGTCATACACAGAATAGTCAAGTAAAAAAGAAAACTGAGAAGCAGAATTCACTATCTTTCAACCAAGAAACATTGTTATTTTGGGCTGCAAGTGAGCAGTCTTGTCAACAGACAAGGGTTTCTGAAATAACTTTAAATGCTTCCTAAGAAACTGAACTAATTTAGAAAGAAAAGGAAATCTTCTCAGATAGATTCTCTGGTGCCAGAGAAATGTTCCATGATGACTGAAGCTTTGCCTGCATTCAGGATACTCAGTCCCTAAGGCAGATTCTCTGGTAACTAAGGAGACCTGAGTAGCTAAAGAATTTCTGTTACTTCACCATCTTAGTAGAGCTTATGTGCTGTATGAATTCTTTGATGTCTGATCAGGGCTGAACTTACACGGAAGGGCCTCCCACACTCATCACATTCATAGGGTTTTTCACCTGTGTGGATTCTCTGATGCTGAATAAGACCTGTGCGCCCACTAAAATCTTTCCCACATTCTTCACATTTATAGGGTTTCACTCCAGTGTGCACTCTGTGGTGTCCAATGAGATGGGAGCGTTGAATGAAGGCTTTTCCACATTCATCGCATTTGTAGGGCTTTTCTCCAGTGTGAGTCCTTCTGTGCTTACTAAGGTCTGAGCTGTGACTGAAACTTTTCCCACAGTCCTCACATGCATAGCGTCTTCTTTCCCTCTGCTGCCACTCTAATCTGCCCTCACTTTCAGTAGCATTTCTGGATTCAGGATGTTGAGAAATGTCTTTGTTAAGTCTGTCATTTATCTTCCCAAGGAATTCTGTGTCCTTGGGCATATCTTCCTTCTGGGACAATGCTTGATTCTTAGTTTTGGTTTGATCACCTGTAACAAAGAGTACACAAACATGTCCTAGTCTAGGTTTGAGAAGCAAAGCCTATGAAAGAACGAACACATAAATGTTATAAATGTGTTATAAAAAACAAAGTCACATATAATGCACAAACTAGATATTTGGCACCGTCAAAACATATATGACAATGTAAGGAAGAGATTAAGAGGCAGTGGGGAAGAGAGCAGCGGAATACGTTCTTGGGAGCTGATTAAGAAGAGAGGAAAAGGCAGTGATGTGGATCCCAATGATGTGGATTACCTGGCAACCCTGTGCAAAGGCAGAGTGAGTGGTAAATGGGGACTGGAGATGTGCTGAGGAGAATTAAGAGGAGCAGACGGGGATCGAGGAACAGAGCTGGGAAGGGAGGTAAGTTTGGGAGAAACATGTAGGGGCCTGAAACACAGGTGCTTAAGTGCTAGTAAAATTCAGTAAAAGTGGAGGACAGTGGGATTAGGGATCTGAGAGGAATGCAGTGAATAAGAACCATCAAAGGAGGGGAATGTGTGAAGGATAATAATTAAAAGCAGACTTAAGAGCATGTAGGTCAAGATAAATCCAGGAAGATTAGTAGGAAGTGACAATGGATGGTCTGGTGTATGTGCTGGGTTGAATCCTTTTTTCTGAAACTATCATCTCTTGCTGTCAGATCCTAGCACTGTGGTTCTCAAACTTGACTGTGCATCAGAATCACCTTGGATGACTTATTAAAACAGATGCCATGCTTCCTGACCCCAGAACTTACGATTTGATAAAGATGGAGTAGAGCTTAAGAATTTGCATTTCTAACAAGTTTCCTGGTGTGACAGATACTAATAGTCCAGGAACCACACTTTTGAGAACCACTCTCCTAGGTATTATTCAAGGTCCATCTCAAATGCTCTGTCCTCCAGAAGTCTTCCCTAATATCACAAATTGGACGTGTTCTCTCCTTCTTCCTGCTCCCCATGTCCTTAACCCCAAGCTTAGTACAGAACAGCACACAATAGCAAGTACTCAATATTTGCTGAGATGAATTTTATCAGACAATACAATAGCTCTTTTGATGATTTGGAGGGAATGGAAAGTGTCACCTATTTGGTCATGCTGTGACCACCATCTCAACAAACCTAGGAATCTTCACTGTGACAGTCATTTTATTACGATTTTCAGTGGTTGGTCACCTGGCATGACAGAAGCAGTGCCTGAGCTGGGGGAGGAACACTGGCTCACATGGCTGAGTGCCATTCTATGAAGTCTGCTCTGCACTGTCATCACCATGTCCCCTTGCTCCCAGTCTTTCTCAAATTGGTTCTTCCTTAATGATCATTTTTTTAAAAAAAGATTTTATTTATTTATTTGACAGAGGGAGACACAGAGAGAGAGGGAACACAAGCAGGGGAAGTAGGAGAGGGAGAAGCAGGCTTCCTGCCAAGCAGGGAGCCTGATGCGAGGCTTGATCCCAGGATTCTGGGATCACAACCTAAGCCAAAGGCAGATGCTTAATGACTGAGCCACCCAGGTATCCCCTTTTTTCTTTTTTAAGTCAGGCAGTAGACTTCCTGGAAGTTTGGATATTTCCTCTTAGATGATATTGTTCTGGAACCTAAATGCCGTATTATCTTTGGCTAGAAATGACAGGACTAAGTTAGAGCCAGGAGGTCTAAATTCCAGCGTTGGAATTGTCTGATAACTGCTTAAATTTTGGCAGATGACTGCTGTTTTGGTTTCCTTATCACCTCTGTGCCCTCTTTTCCTATAGTTTGATTAGATGAGGGAATGTATAGTAAAGCATTTATGAAAGTATAATGTGTGACAGAAGTATTGCTGAGTTAGTAGGGTAATAATGATCAAGCAAATCATGGTAATCAGAGACACCCTCATACCATTAAGAAACATCAGCATATCGGTTGGCTCAACTGCTTCTTTTATGTACAGCTGTCACCACTGGTTGGCTTTCCTGTGGCTTAATGATGAAGATGAATATTAAAAAAAAAAAAAAAAAAAGACACAAATCTGAGTGGTCAGTCCACCATCTTCAGTGTGATCTACTAGTCCTCAGGATGAGTCTCTTCTACCATGATTTCAGGAGAAATCTAGAGAAAAATCTCACCAGGACTTCAAGAGGCTTTTTTTTTTTTAAACAGAGTTGGTTTTTCTTGGTCAGCAACTGAAATGGTAACTCTTAGATCTGTAATTGAACAATGTACAGAATAATATTGTATGGAAAGTGTCAAATGGGAAGTTTTCTCATCTTAAGGATCTATAGTCTATTTCTGGGTCAACTGGAATTTCAGAGCCTTGTTTATGTATCTCTTCCAAGTGCCAGGTAATCTCAGGCCAGCAGGATTCTAAGAGACCTTCTTTCAAAGATTTACTTATGTGAGAGATAGAGAGAGTGAGAGTGAGGGCATCGGTGGGAGGAGGGGCAGAGGTAGAATCTCAAGCAGACTCCCCACTAAGTATTGAGCCCGATGTCATGACCCTGAGTTCATGTCTTGAGTCAAAATCAAGAGTCAGATGCTTAACTGACTGAGCCACCCAGGTGCACCAAGAGACCTTTGTTTAGAACAGACAAAGTGAAAAATATTTGGATCTAACATCTTCTGCCAGGGCTGTCCTTCCAATGTTATTTTGGCATATATAATACTAAGAGTCCTTATCAGTGAGAATTTGAGAGAAGTCCAGGTCCACAAAGATCATCTGTATGCACTTGCTTGACAATCTAGGGGAGCAAGGACAAGGTTAAATGCTGAGTGAAATGAAACTGGAATGGAGTTAAGGAGACTGTCATTTATTTGCTAATGGAGAGACAGTGTTGTGGGTTACCTAGTTCCCTTTGAAATACTTTAAAATGTGCTACAAAGAACTTCTAGATACTCAGCTCTCCGAGTTCTTTTGTCATCTACAAATGTAGTTTTCTATTAAGTGATTATTGCTATTGTAATTCCCAGTTATGTTTATGGAGAAGAGTCCTATTATCCTAGCCGAAAACTAATACAAATAATAATACCTTGTTGGTATGGATACAATAGCTTTTTTAAAAAAGATTTTATTTATTTATTTGACAGAGCAAGAAAGCACAAGCAAGAGGAGCAGCAGAGGGAAAGGGAGAATCAGGCTTCCCGCTGAGCAGGGAGCCTGATGTGGGGCTTGATCCCAGAACTCTGGGATCATGACCTGAGCCCAAGTCAGATGCTTAACCAACTGAGCCACCCAGGAGCCCCACAATAAGTTTTTTTTAAACAAAAAATAAAAGTCTATTTAACAATAAATTTATATTTTGAAAAACAGTGACTTTTTGGTACATTATCCTGATGGCTTTTAATAATTGTTCTGGACCGGTAGGCAGGAACCTCAGGTTCTGACTGTACTCTCAGCGTTGCCTCTTACTCTTTGGAAACCTAGACACGTCACAAGCACCGTGGGTATATTTCATCAACTGTAAAATGAGGATTTGAACTGGACATCACATGCTTTTAATAAAGTTGAGAGATACGTCCTGAAATGTGTTGTGATTTCTGCAGTTTGTTTTTGTATTGTTTTGGTGGGTTTTGTTTTTTGCTTATCTGTTATTTTGGTGGGGGGGTATGATGGTGGTGGTGGTGGTGACACAGGTAAAAACTGTGTATGGCCCTTGGTGCTTGCACCTTAGGAAAAAGTCCTATTCGCACTGTTAAGTGTAGACAGAAGGGATTCCCTAAAAATTCTCAGGCCTCACAGGATAGCTAGATTTCATGAAGCACCCTTCAGTAGATTAGATTAAGAAAAGACCATTCCTATTTTTCCTTGCAAAGTTACTTTAATAGCCGCATATGTGTAAACCTCTACAATTTTAGGTATAAGAACTGTGTATTTTTCTGAATTTGTAACACAAAATAGTGGAGCTTGTCTAGAAATATCTATTAAAAAAAAGGGAAAGTCCATCTAGACCTTAAAAGTTTTGCACCGACTATCCATTAGTCATAATCCTGTATTCTCCATAGAATTTAGCATATTGACATGTTTAAATATTATTGTGACCTGTTTTATGACTGACTGCTTGTCTTGTCTCCTTCCAAAGGCAGGGAGAGAAATTTCTTACAATATGCCTGCTCACAAAGAAAAGGTGAAGAGGTTACTAAAGCTTATTCAAATAGCCTGCGTCTTTTAGCTTCTACCTTCTGAAACTATTCTTGACTACCACTAACGAAATGCCAAAATCAGTAAATGATTGCTTCTCAGTTCTGATCCTGTGTGCCACTGGTAGCAGGGGCTATAGCTGGCTGCAGCTCCTGGTGTCTTCAGTGACACCACCCTCTTCTGCTTCTCACGTCTCTGATAGTCCCTGATCTGTCTTTTTTATAGAATCGTCTTCCTCCACTCAAACTTCAAATGGTGGCATGCCTTTAAAATGTGCACGTGCCTCTCTTCACTTTATACATTCCTGGTCAACTTCGTCTATAGCCATGTCTTCTATCACCTACCCAGGGATGATTCCCAAATTTCTTATCTCCTCCCACATCTTTCTCCTACATCTAGAACCTTATTTTATTTTTTTTTAAGATTTTATTTATTTATTTGACAGAGACACAGTGAGATGGGAACACAAGCAGGGGGAGCGGGCGAGGGAGAAGCAGGCTTCTGGCAGAGCAGGGAGCCTGATGTGTGGGACTCAATCCCAGGACCTTGGGATCGTGACCCAAAGGCAGACGCCCCTAGAACCATATTTTAAACTGCACTGCCCATTGGATGGGTGCTTGAGATACAGCAAATTCACATGTATAAAAACTGAACCCACTTACGTTTTCACACATTAAGATACTCCCACTTTATGGGGCACCTAGATGGCTCAGTCATTAAGCGCCTGCCTTCAGCTCAAGTCATGATCCCAGGCTCCTGGGATCAAGCCCCACATTGGGCTCCCTGCTCTGCGGGAAGCCTGCTTCTCCCTCTCCCACTCCACCTGCCTGTGTTCTCTGTGCCATTCTCTGTGTAAAAAAGAAAACAAAACAAAACCAGAAAAAACTTAAAAAAAAACAAACAAACAACACAACTAACTAAAAAGTAAGTAAATAAATAAAATAATATAACAGACCTCCGTCTGTTTCAGCAACCTTCACCACTGGCATTTGGTTTTTCCCTTCCACAAAATTCTCTTTATCAAAATCAACTCAGAGCAACTACTGTTCTTAGTGTTAAGCTTTCATCCCCACCTATCCCCTGGGATGTTCTCCCTTCCTAGTCCCCACCCGTCTGACCATCTCAGCTCAAGCAAACCTACTCTGTGACACTTCTGTGGGCCTGCCACAGGGATAGCTGTCTTTTTTTGTGTTTGTGTGGGATCATAGCACAACTGCTCACTTCTGTTTTTTGAAGAAGTCATTCCTTTGTATTCCCGACATCTAACATGGTGCCTAGCATGTAGCTGCTGCTCAACAAAAGTTTAATAAAAGAAGAATGAATAGAACAGGGGGTCTAAACCTCACCTCAAAAGGTAACCAGTAACCAACACTATGCTTTAAAGCATGAAAAGACTCCTTTAAATTATACATAATTGAATGCCATCTTTCCAAGTATGAACTACAAATATCTTAAAATCATTTATCAGATTAGACAAATCACATGGCAGGGAACCTAGAGAATGAGGGAACCGTACTGGTAAAATTTAAAATAGTGAGAATGGATTGTGTAATAGGCCAGGCGAAGCAGTATGGACACAAGAGCCTGCAGAGAAAGGACAGGGAGCACTGAAAAAAGCAGTGTTTGGGCAAACTGGAATTTAAAATTTGTTTACTTTTTACTGAAGCCTGGGAATACACTAGACATTTGGTTTTCAATTAGTGAACTGATTACTGGGTGGTGAAGCAAACCACAACCCAAACCCAGTCAACGTAACATGGAGAAACAAAAAGCCTACTATACTAGTTCTTGCTCCCTCTTCCCTATTTCTTTCAGTGTGAGCTTGTATTAAGGACTGAATTGTGCTCTGTATCTCCCCACCCCTCGCCCATTTATGTTGTAGCTCTAACCTTCAATGTGATTGCATTTGGAAAAGGGGTTTTTAAGAAGTAATTAAGAATAAATGAGGTTATAAGAGTGGGGCCCTTACCCAATAGGATTGGCATCCTTACATAAGAGGAAGAGATCCCAAGAGTATGTGTGCACAGCAAAAATACCATGTGAAGACACAGCGAGTCTGTGAGTCAAGGAGAGAAGCCTCACCAGAAACCAAGGCGACTAATACCTTGATCTTGGACTTTCCAGCCTCCACAACTGTGAGAAAATAAATTTTTGTTGTGGCTTGTGGCACTTTTGTTGTGGCTTGTGTTAGTCTGTTCTGACAGCCCTAACAGACTAATACAGGGTGTCATATGAATTTAAAAATGTAAATTTAAGAGAATTTAGAACTAGACGCATCAGATATCAACAAATAGAAATGTAAGGTATCATTAACTACAGTATTTAAATCCCAACCCCCATCCATTAAGCTAAAAAGCAGCTTTTAAGTCTAATGAAAAACTAAAATATAATTCTTTCCATGATAAGGCAAGAGTAGGTAAGGGAATAAAATCTTCTACAGTGAGGTGGAGAATAAGCAAGAAAACTTGAAAAGGAGAACATCACAGTGAGAAAGCTCCTCTCTAACACAAGGAATCGTATCTTCCCTCACACACATAAACTCCTGCTCCTTACCATTCCTCTGGGGCTCACCAGATTCCTGCTCCTGATGAATCTTCTTGGCATGGAGCTGCGCAGTCAGTGAGTCATGGGGCCTTTCCAAGGGGGTCAACTTGTCCAAAAGTGTGTCCTGTCTTTCTGAATTGGCTGGGACCTGGGGAACAATGAAGTATGACTGGGTTTGTAAGGTAGATTTTCTGAAAGAACTTAAAGAACTTAAGAGAAAAGCTCAAAAGAAGCATTTACCAGGGACCAGGAACACAAATGGGAAAAATTCTCATTCAATTGCAAATGGCAATAATGACTAAAAAAAGAAGAGGCGGAAATTAATCTCGACACTTCAGGCCACTGGAGAGTGAAATTCAGTGTCTTCTCACAATGATCGGTAGAGGTTCAGGATCACAGCCTTGAGACTTGGTAAGAACCTTAAAAATTACCTCGCCCAACCTCCACCACCCCCTCCAAGTGGGGGTATTTCTTCTCCAACTGCATGCTATAGCCACAAGCACAGTGTGCTTACTGGGCGCCTGAAATGTGGTTGGTAGGAATGGAAACAGGCAGAGCATAAAATATACACTGAATTTTTAAAACAATGCTAAAAAGGAATGTAAAATATCTCATTATTCATACTGATTACATGATTACTTTGGGTTAAATAAAATAACAAAATATATTTAATCTCATTTTCTGAAATGTGGCTACTAGAAAATTTAACTCCGCATCTGGCTCCCATTGTGTTTCTTTCGGACAGCGCTGTTCTGCGATATCCTTGACATCTACTTGAACTCGCCCTGACTATTCCCATGGAAAGGGAGGGTTTTTTTTGTTTGTTTGTTTTTTACACCAGGTAGCCCATTTTTTAGTAGCTATGAATGCTGGAGAATTCTTTGCTTTCCTGTTACCTACTCGCCCTCCTGTAACTCCTCACGGACCCCAGCCCTGCACCGGACTCTGCGTCGTTTCCCGCGACCGTCCTCAACCACGCTCCAGTGATCTGACCCCGGCGACCGGCGCCCTCCCTACGCCTTGTTCTCCCCTAGGCCGACCCGTGAAGTACCCCCGGGTGTCCTGTCACCGGCTCCGTGCCGGCCCGGTGCGCGCGCCCTGAGCGTCCCCTGCCCACCTGCTTCCGCGGCTCGTCCAGCTCCCGCTCCAGGTCCTCCAGCACCGTCACGGCCTCCTCGCCCGTCCTCGGGTGGTGCGCCTGCACCCAGGCCTGCAGGTCCCCGGGAAGGATGCTCAGGAACTGCTCCAGCACCAGCAGGTCTAAAATCTGCTCCTTGGTGTGGCACTCGGGCCGCAGCCACTGGCGGCAGAGCTCCCAGAGCTGGGTGAGGGCTTCCCGGGGCCCGGGCGCGTCGCGGTAGCAGAGCTTCCTGAAGTGCTGCCGGAAGACTTCCCTCCTGTGAGGGGTGCAGTGTGAGGCGCAGTCCTGTCCGCCGCGACGGTCTTCGGCCTTCACTACTGGCAGTCCTCGTCCGGCGGGTGCCGGGGCTGCGGCCATCGTGCGCTGCGTCGGAGATTAACCCTGCCCCGCGCGACCCCAAGGAGAACCTCTCGGAACCGCGTCACAGAACGCCGTTGCGGCGGAGAAAGGACGAAAGCTGCCGTGAGCACACACGCGCTGATGGGCACCGGGGCGCGCAGGCCGACTAGCTCTGCGCTCTGACTGAAAGTGCCCGCTGCCGACGCGACTCCCGGTTCTCTCTGGGTCGGGGAGCGGCCGGCGCCCGTCAGCACTCCAGGAAGCCCGAGGGTCACCGCTTTGTGAGGAGAAACGCCTCAGCTTTGCGAGGAGGCTCGCGGACTCCACGCCCGAGAGGCGCAGGCTCGGCGTTCCGCGGCTGTGGGGACGGTCACCCCGTCCACTCGCGGAGGGCCGACCCTCGACCACCCCCGCAGAAGCGGCGGACGCCAGACGGATGCGCCCGCGGCAACAGCCACCTCTCGGCGGCCGGGAACAAAGGCTGGACTCCAGCCGACCAATGGGCGCCCCGCCGCGGGCCCCGGGCACTTCCGGCCGCTCTAGGATACCTCGCCTCGGTGGCCCCGCCCGTGGAGGACCACGTGTGTAAGCGGTTGTTCGCGGGCCCGCAGGCGTATCCTCTTTGTTCTTTTTCAAAACTTTTCCCGTCTCAAGAATTTTTTGGGTTTACTTATTAGATACGTAGTATGAAAAAGTAATGGATTCACACAGTTCAACATTTAAAAAGAGTAAGTGTCCTCCAGCATCTACTTTTGACAGCCCGACTTTTTCCGGGACGCGTACCGTTCCGTACACGGGTCAGGCAGGTACCTATCCCCCTCGCCTTCCTCCTGCACAAAAGGTAGCATTTCTGCGCCTTGCTTGCTTCCTCCTAGTAACTAATATTGGAGATTGTGCATAAAGGGTTTCCTCGATCTGCCCTTTTTAATCAATTGCACAGTATTCATTGTGTGGGCCATCATCCATTAATGGTTACCCCACTGGTGGTCAGGCGGGTTGTTTCCCATCTTCTTTTTGAAACGCTGCTGGAGTAAATTACTGTAAACATAAATCTTTCGCATGCCTAAGGGTATTTACATAGTATATATTCCTAGAAATAGAATTACTAGAGTACGGAGTAGGGACATTTGTACTTTTGTTAGTGCTATATTATCAATCAGAAACCCTAAGAGAGATGCTCTGTTTACCTATACTTGTCAACACAATGTCATAGATATTTTGATGTTTGCCAATATGATGGGTTAGAAATGCTTAATTTTTTTCTCCCTCTTTCCCTTTCTTACACAAATATTGATTATTCACCTGCTACACCAGGCACTGTTCTGGAAGCTGGAGCTACAGGTTAAAGGAAAATAATACCTTTGAATTAAGGGGAATTTGTAATTTAGTGTGTGTGCTTCTGTGTATGAGGTAGGTAGGCAGGCAATAAACAAGAAAAATATATAGTATATTAGATGGTGCATGTTAGTGCCAAGGAGAAAATAAAGGAAACACGAAGTTTGGAGTGAGAATGAAGTAATGCAATTTTAAATGGGTGGTCATGGAGGACCTCACTAATATACTTACATTAAAGCAAGGACTGAGGGAGATGAGTGAGTGTATAATCAGGGGTAAAGCTGTTTCAGGAAGAGGGATAGCAAATGGACAGCCTGGAGTGGAGTGTGTTTCAAGGTGAATTCAAGGATACATATATTTTTTTTTACTCCAAGATGGGAAGTCATTCAGAATTTCTGAGCAGGAGAGTAACATGTTCAGATACAGGTATTGAAAGAGTTTTCTGGCTGCTATGTTAAAAATAAACTTGTAAGTGAAAGGGGTTGTACAAAGACAGAAGCAGGGAGGTAGGCTGGGAAGCTACTGCTACCTTGGAGTGGGGAGGGATATAAACATGACATAAAACCCTAAAGACATATAACTGAAAATCCACAAAGGAAAAGATAAATGGAACCAATGATGTAAAATTTTGGAATATTAAATGAAGAAAATAAAAACTAAAGTATAAGCTCAGAATAAAATATATCACCATCTGAAAGACACAGGACTGATTTTCCTAATACACAAAGGCCTCTTACAAAAAATAAGAAAAGTACCACCAAGCCAATAGAAAAATTGGCAAACAACTTAGGTAAGCATTTATAGAACACAAATAGACAACACGAAAAGGTGCTCAAGTTCAATAATAATTTTAATTAAAACAATAACAATTAAAAAATTGTTCAGATTACTAAAGATAAAAAGACTGGTCATATTTAGTATTGGAAAGTGTGCGAAAGTACAGGTATTCTTGGGTTGTATATTTTCTGAAGGCAAGACTTTAAAATTAGTATGTCCATACCTCTTGATCCAACAACTTAGCTTCTTGGAATTATTTACATAGAAATACTTACACAAGGGGTGCCTGGGTGGCTCAGTCATTTGAGCCACCAACTCTTGGTTTCCACTCAGGTCATGATCTCATGTTCGTGAGATCAGGCCCCACTTGGCTTCACACTCAGCAGGGAGTCTGTTTGAGATTCTCTGTCTTCCTCCCTCTCCTCCAGCTCTCAAGCTCTAAAATAAGTAAATAAATCTTTTAAAAAATACACAAATGTTAAAACATATACAAAGAAACATTGTTTACTTAAATTGGGGAAACCCAAATGTCCACATTTGGGAACTTAGATTTTTTTTATACCCCCAACCTTTTTAAAAACTAAAAGATGCCAAAGGCACATTGAATTTACAAAGTAAGTTATACTGGGGTGCCTGGGTGGCTCAGTCATTAAGCATCTGACTTCGGCTCAGGTCAGGTCATGATCCCAGGGTCCTCGATTGAGCCCTGCATCGGGCTCCCTGCTCTGCGGGAAGCCTCGTTCTCCCCCCTCCCACTCCGCCTGCTTGTGTTCCCTCTCTTGCTGTGTCTCTCTCTCTGTCAAATAAATAAATAAAATCTTTAAAAAAAGATAAGTTATAAAACAGTATATGGGGGGGGGGTGCCTGGGTGGCTCAGTTGGTTAAGCATTGGCCTTCAGCTCACGTCATGATCCCAGGGTCCTGGAATCGAGTACCACATGAGCCTCACTTCTCCCCCTCCTTCTGCCTGCCTTTCTGCCTACTTGTGCTCTCTGTCTCTCTGCCAAATAAATAAATAAAATCTTTAAAAACAAAACAAAATAGTATATGATTATTTTTATAGAATAATTATCTTAAATGTGTTCTTAATTGGGGTAAACTTAGAGAACTTCATTTTATATATTTCTGTGAAAGTAAACTTTTTTTTTTTTTTAAGATTTTAAGTAATCTCCCTGCATCCAATGTGGGGCTCAAATTTACAACCCCGAGATCAAGAGTCACATGCTCTACAGACTGAACCATCCAGGTGCCCCTCTAAAATGTAACTTTTTACAAAAATCTGTTACTCGTGTAAACAGGAAAGACACTTGTTTTAAAACCTCATCTATTCTTCACAACCCACAAACAATTTCCCTGTTTGGGAAATGTCATCAGTATCCCTTTCTCTCTGAAATTCTTTGCCTGACAGGTCATTTTGTAAAAGGATATAACACTTTAAGATGAAAATCAGATTGAACTTCACTATGCTTCGTAGGGTAAATATAAGTGATCAAATAAACTTGGGTGGGGTGTGCCTGGGTGGCTCAGTCGGTTAAGCGTCCAACTCTTGATTTCGGCTCAGGTCATGATCTAGGGTCCCAAGATCGAACCCCTCATCAGGCTCTGCGTTCAGGGGGAAGACTGCTTCTCTCTCTCTCTCTCTCTCTCTCTCTTCCTCTGCCCCTCCCCCAGCTTGCATGTTCTTTAAAATAAATAAATAAACCTAAAAAAATTAAAAAATAAACCTGGAAGGGTCATTTAAGAAATGCAGAAATGAGTAACATCCAAGTAAACCAGCTTTACAGAACTGTCCTCTCCGGGAGAGAAATTTAAAAACAGCATAACTTCTGCTCTTCTTTCTATTAGAAATACATGATGGAAAGCCAGCCCCTTCCCTTGACTGTGGCATAACACGTCCTCATCGCTGGCTGAGCAAGTGAAAAATGCAGACAACCCTCAACTGGTCCCTGCCGCCCCCTTCAGTGCAGTGAACTGACCGGTATGTCTCTCCCTCCTTACCTAATGTCTTGCATCAAAGTCTCTCACCAGTTTCCAAACACAAACCCTGCTCCAGGTCCTGAACTTCTTAAGGAATCCAGAATATTCTTCAGGGATGTCCCCAGCTCCAGGCAGCCATCAACTTCAGACAATCCACTTGCCAGAGCCTTGGAGCACCTGGCTGTGGAAACGTGAGCGGCTGCGCATCAGTCAGAATGAGGCTTCCTGGTAAAACCCTTGCTCTGGTCCTTGACTTGGTGACGTCCTTCCTCGTCCTTCCTCTACCTGGGTAGAGCCTCTCTGCCTTCACGATTGAGGCATAAGCAGGCAGCCTGGCTATGACACCCAGGGCCCTCCCTCTTCTTCTCTGTTTAGATCTTTCAAAGCTAACAAAAACAAACAAAAAACCACCCCACAAATAACATTGTTAAAAATAACAGCGTTCGATGGATGTATATTCTCACTTGCTTTAATTATTAAAAAAAAAAAAAAATGAGGGGTGCTTGGGTGGCTTGGTTGGTTAAGCATCTGCTTTTGGCCCAGGTCATGATCCCAGAGTCCTGGGATCAAGCCCCATGTCAGGCTCCCTGCTCAGCAGGGGTCTGCTTCTTCCTTTCTCTCTCCCTCTGCCTTTCCTCCTGATTGTGCTCTAATAAATAAGTAAAACCTTAAAAAATAAAATTCAAAAAGAGAAAAACAAATGAACTAAGCACTCAAGAAATTAGAAAAAGGATGAGAAGGAAATCCCCAAGGGAAAGGTTAGAAAATAAATAGGGATAAAAGAATAAGCAAATGAATTAGAACACAGAAAAGGTGACATTAAGAAATCCAAGAATGAAACATTTATAAACAAGCCTGTTAAAAACCACAAACCTGTAAGAACCGTGGTGGTAGCCGCAGTCATGGCAAGGCAGGCATTTAGCAAGTTTCTTCCCCTCTTTGATGGAGTTTTAGTTGAAAGGAGTGCAGCTGAAACTCTACCAAAGGAGGTATTATGCTTCCAGAAAAATCTCAAGGAAAAGCGTTGCAAGCAACACTCGTAGCTGTTGGATCGGGCTCTAAAGGAAAGGGTAGAGAGATTCAACCAGTTAGTGTGATCTTCACCCAGAATATGGAGGCACCAAAGCAGTTCTAGATGACAAGGATTATTTCTTATTTTGAGACTGTGACATCGGAAAGTATGTGGACTGGAATCATTGCTAAAATGGCACGAAGTGAAGCTGCCCATTCCAGTAAAGTGAAATCTTTCATCATGTGAATAATTTTCATGTCTCTCTTTTAAAAAAAAAAAAAAACTAATGGTATTCAAGCTAAAAAAACCAAAAAAAGGAAACATAAAAAACCCCACAAACCTATGGTAAATCCAGTTGAGAAAAAAAAAAAAAATTTTAAAATTGTAAATGACAAATAGCAGATGAAGACGTCTGCTACCAAAAATTTAAAAAATCTCAACGAAATTGGTGGGGGAAAGAAACTTTAATTCCAAAATTCATTCAAGAAGTAACAAAATCGGGGCGCCTGGATGGCTCAGTGGGTTAAGCCGCTGCCTTCGGCTCGGGTCATGATCTCAGGGTCCTGGGATCGAGTCCCGCATTGGGCTCTCTGCTCAGCAGGGAGCCTGCTTCCCTATCTCTCTCTCTGGCTGCCTCTCCATCTACTTGTGATTTCTCTCTGTCAAATTAATAAATAAAATTAAAAAAAAAAAAAAGAAGTAACAAAATCTATGGGGCACCTGGCGGGCTCAGTGGGTAGAGAGTCCAGTTCTCGATCTTGGGGCTGTGAGTTCAAGCCCCACGTTGGGTGTAGAGACTACTTAAAAATAAAATATTTTTTAAAAAGGCAGAAAACATAAAATAAACCAGTCCTAAAGGAAATAATTGAAAAGGCTACCAAAGAATCATCTCCAGAAAGCTTCAAGTAATTCTGTAGTATTTTAATTTTTAAAAAGTATTTATTTATGCATATGATGAATTCTAACTTTTCCATTGGAATATACAGGTAAATAGAAAGAAAAGGTGAGAATCACTCCCTCTTCATTACCTAAATACACTGTTGACATTTTATTACTTCCAACTTCCACTATTTTATTTTATTTTAAAGATTTTATTTATTTATTTGACAGAGGGAGATCACAAGTAGACAGAGAGAGGGTGGGGGGAAGCAGGCCCTCTGCCGAGCAGAGAGCCCGATGCGGGACTGGATCCCAGGACCCCGAGATCATGACCTGAGCCGAAGGCAGCGGCTTAACCCACTGAGCCACCCAGGCGCCCTCCACTATTTTAAATCTGTTATACATAGTTATTATATTCTAAAAATACTTTTATAGGCTGTTTAATATTTAAATGTATTAAAAACTTTTCATTTGTTATAAGCCTTTCATAAGGCTTACATTGACACATTGTTTGAGATAATAAATAGTACCCTACAAATGAGTTGGAACGTTTACACAAGATGGAACATGCTTGATGCTGGACACAACTGGTGTTCAACAAATGGCAGCCACGATTGTCAGAGTTTGCAAAGAACTTTCCTTTTGCTACATCATTTAATTAATTTATAATGGGTATTTCTATCTCACAACACACTTTCCTCTTTAGGAGGAATGGGTAAATCACATGCTTCCCAAAGAGGCCAAGCATGAATTCTTTTTTTATTTATTTATTTATTTAAATTAGTTAATTAATTTTAAAGATTTTATTTATTTATTTGACAGAGAGAGAGAGAGAGATCACAAGTAGGCAGAGTGGGAGAGGGGGAGCAGGGAGCCTAATGTGGGCCTCGATCCCAGGACCCTGAGATCATGACCTGAGCCGAAGGCAGAGGTTTAATCCACTGAGCCAACCAGTCACCCCAAGCATGACTTCTTTAAAAAAAAAAATTTATTTAGAGAAGGGGAGAGACAAGAGAGCGCACATGGGCCAGCCAGGGGGTTGGGGTTGGGGGCAGAGGGAGCGGATGTTAAGCTGGCTCCACGCTCAGCACCTGACTCGAGGCTTGGCTCAATTTCATGACTTGAAATGGTATCAGCCTGATATTTCATGGTATTATGGCTGATATCATAACCTGAGCCAAAATCAAGTCGGAAACTTGACCGACTGCGCCACCCAGGGGTCCCACCAGAAATATATTCTTGCTCCTGGGAGAGAATCCTCCTGCTTGGCTGATTTTGTTAAGAAGGCCAGTCCAGACAGACTGAGCAGGATTGAACATATATATGTTCCATATCTAAAGAGAGGTGTCCTGTGTCCCAACACTCAGAGACCCATGCAGGGGCAGGGTCCTCAGTGATACAAAGAAACAGCAGTGAACTCAGATTTGGGTGAGGGTCTTCATGTTAGGCATCTGGCCCACATGGCATAGAATTGAGGGTCAGTTAATACTCAGTGCTCCTACCTCCAGCCTTTCAACCTCCCGCTCCCTCCTTCCTTTTTTTTTTCCTTCCTCCCTTTCTTCCTTTAAATATTTTATTTGCTTTATTAGCTTGAGAGAAAGCAAGAACAAGAGAGAGAGCACAGAGGGAGCGGGAGCAGCAGATTCCCTACTGAGCAGAGAGCCCAATGTGGGGCCTAATCCCAGGATCCTTGACCTGGCCTGGGCTTAAATCACGGGGCCACCCAGGCGTCCCTCCACTCACATTTCTTTAAATCATGCTTACTCACTTAATGTTTTCACTACCTTTGCTTTGGCTTCCTGTTTGTAATTTGGTTTCCTGGCATTTCTGGCCTTTCTCCTTCCCTCTGTTTATCCCAGACCCTCCCGTATTTGTAGCCTTTTATTCTCACCTCTCTCCAGTCTCCCATTTGGGCCTCATCCCACAGCCTTCCCACAGCTGCTCCTGTCACCGAATGCTTCAAATCTCAAAGCTTCTCTTTCTGAGCTACACCCCTGCTTTCCGCCCCAGGCCTTTTCACTCTGACACTAATGTCCAACCCTGTCACGGGTGTTGTGTCTTCATCTCACCCAAAGAACTAGTCTTCATGGGTTTGGCTTGAAGCTATTACAGCTGACTTTCAATAATTACCTATACATTCTGTCTAAGGAAAAATTTAAAGTGGCTTTCCTCTACCTTTGCGTGCACAAGTGCACACTTTTATTTTTTTAATCTAAATCTTCAAGCTGTTGTTAGAAAGCCCTTTCTTCACAGAAAATCTTATTGGGGGGCGGTGTATAAAATTAAGGTGGAACTCTTGGTGGCAAGTTGGCCTGGAACCCACAAACACCTGAGAAGCCCTTAGAGCACGGGAGGGCTCACACAGGTAGGGGGAGGGAGGGGCGGGAGACCGCAGGAAGCTGTGTGGCAGTGGACTGGGTCTAAACACACAGTAGTGATAATCTGTCCCAGTCAACTGTTGCCTTGTGGGAATATGCCCTCTAGTGTTGCCTGCCACAACATCTATTTTTGAAAGAGAATCCAGAAAGTCAGATTTTATGTGAAATTGCCAGATTTTTAAAAAGTTGAGATAACTGGGGCACCCGGGTGGTACAGTCAGTTGGGTGTCTGATTCTTGATTTCGGCTCAAGTCATGATCTCAGGGTCATGAGGTCAAGCTCTGCACTGGGCTCTGCGCTCAGTGCAGAGTCTGCTTGAAATTCTCTCTCCCTCTCTAAATAAATACACCTTAAAAAAAAAAAGAGCTTTAAAAAATTGAAATAATTTTACATATTATTGAAAAAAAATACCATGTGGGAAAAATACACATGATTTTTCCCAAATACAGCCCACTGGCCTGTTTGGCACCTCTGGTGGAAGATGTGAAAGGTCACACTGGAACGTGCGTCGTCCATCCTCTTGCCCCACTGAACTTTCCCATCTACACGAGTCGTTCATCCCAGATTACAGAGTGGGTTTTGTGCGCACAATGTTTTCAGTGTAGATAATTGATAGGCTGCTTTTTATCAAGCTGATCTAAAATTCAGGATTTTTAAAATGCAGATGAGATGTTAACTCTAAATTCACACCTCACGCAAGATCATTACTCTAACTCCCAAGAAAATAGGGGGAAGAAGGGAAGGGAGAGGAACACAGCCGTCTCCAAGACTGCTGCCATCTCTACGACTGCGGATACGTATCTCGTGGATCACTGAGGCTTCCTGAGCCACTGCTTCAGAGAAGGATGTTTAAGATGTGGAAGGATGTGCTTGTTTGATAAGCTGTCAGGCGATAACCTGTCTCAGCCTCTAGAAGTCTTTTCTAATGACCGTGAAAAGTGCAGTGGTGATCACAGAATTCCCCACGCCACTGTCATGGTGGTGTCCTCTGCTGGCTGTGCCTTTCTGGCCTTCTGCGGAATTGCTGGTCAGTACCGACAATCACTAGGGCTTCTCTCCAGCATGGACTCGCTGAAGTACAATGAGGTGTGAGCTCCGCCGGAAAGCTTTCCCGCAAACGTCACACTCATAGGGCTTTTCTCCAGTGTGGATTCTTCGGTGTCCCAGAAGATGTGAGCTGTAACTGAAAGCTTTCCCGCACACGTCGCACTCCTAAGGCCTCTCTCCGCTGTGGATGCGCAGGTGTCCCACCAGAGCCGAGCTGTGACTGAAGGCCTTCCCACACTTGTCACACTCGTAGGGTTTCTCCCCACTGTGGATTCTCTGGTGATAGAAGAGGCCCGAGCTTTGGCTGAAGCTTTTCCCACACTCACTGCACTGGTATGGCTTCTCTCCGGTATGGACTCTCTGATGCTGAATCAGATGTGAGCTCAGACAGAAAGCCTTCCCACAGTCACCACACTGGTACGGCTTCTCTCCTGTGTGGGTCCTTTGGTGTCGGACAAGGCCTGAGCTGTAGTGAAAAGCTTTCCCACACTCATTGCATTGGAACGGTTTTTCTCCAGTGTGGGTCCTCTGATGCTGAACAAGGTGTGAACTGTAATAAAAGGCTTTTCCACACTCATCACACTGATAGGGTTTTAACCGGTTATGTAGTCTCTGATGGTCAATAAGCTGTGAGCTCTGGATGTAAGTTTTGCCACACACGTTACATGAATAGGGTCTTTCTCCAGTGTGGATTCTTTTACGTCTAATGAGGCTTGAGTTTTGAGTGAATCTTCTCCCACATTCATCACACTTATATCTTCTCTCAGCTGAAGTGTTTCTCTGATATCTTTGTGTCCTTCCTTCATGTTCTTGGGTTTCTCCACATTCAGGGGCTTTTCCATTCATTTGGCCAGAAGACTTTTTGGGAGACTCCATATCTATAGTAAACTTCTGCTTTTGAATCAGTTCTTCTTTCTCAATTCCGATCACATCATCTGAAACAAAAACAATAGATTTCAAGTTACCAGTGAAATATACAGGAAATAAACTTAAACATGTACACTAGAAGCACACAGCTTAACTCTCCCAGCAAAACGGTCTGACAACATTTGAGGAAGAAAGTGGGAGACTGCAAAGGAAGAGAGGACTGGCAGTGTCTGGACTGGTAGGGCATGACATGAGCAGAGTGGAGACAAGTTTGGGAGGAGTCAGTCACCAACAGAAGAAAAGATCTGGGATGCGAGTAGGTTCTGAGGGAAGGGTAGAGAAGAGCAGAGAGAGATGAAGGAACAGGCCCGTGGGAGGAGCAGAAAGGAAGCCGTGGGGGCCAGTGCTGATGTGGAGCTGTGAAGCAGCTCTGTGTAGGTGCTCTGAGGCCTCAGGGAGAACCAAAAAATGAGGGGTTGGAGCACAGGAAAGTACCCTATTTGCAGGTATGCAGAACAAGTAGATCAGAGTCTAAAAACACGGAGCACAAAAGGATGTTATCACATAGGGACAAACAGAGACTGATTTGGCCCCAAAGATATTTGTACTCTACCAATAAAGGAGAATCTAGGAATCTGTGAAAACTGAAGCTACACTCTACCCCTGGGCTTTTAAATGGAGGGGGAGGGGATGGCAATGGGAGGAAAGACAAGTATGGAGACAGCTGAAGACCCAGGAGGCAGCTTACATCAGATCCAACCCCAGGCAGAGGCATGCGACAACTGCCAAAAGGATACTGTGGGAGGAGAGGGAAAGGAGCCGTGGCCAAGCAGCAGGAGGGAGCTCTCTGAGAGCTGAAGTCAACTGCCTCCTTCGTCTTCCGCTGTCTCTATACCTGTCTTTCCTCCCATTGCCAGGCCTCCCCCCACCGACCGAGTTAAAAGCACATCACTTTTCCCTGCATTACTTCTACGTGGTTACAAATAATGCCCTTCACCCTGGGTCCTAACATGGGATTACTTCAGGGAGAATATGCCTTGAGTGGGACAATCTCACCTTTTTTCAGAAACTGTTGACCATTGAGGAAGTGACCACATTGCCCACCCCGGAGGATGGGGGTGTTGGGACCCTGCTCAGGGGCACCTCTGTAGGAGACAGGCAGGGGAATCATGGCGATGTGCTTTTCTTGGGTCAGGATGGATGGGGGTCTGGGTCTGTTAGAAATCCTCCTTTGTATTCGTGACCATTTGCCCAGGAAGTCTCAATGGTCCAGAGTGTAGCTTCAGGCTTGACAGATTCCCAGACTCCCAGCCTCAACCCATGCAAGGCTCAGGTCATGATCTTGGGGTTGTGAGGCTGATGCCCATGTTGGCCACCCTCCTCGGTGCAGAGTCTGCTTGGGATTCTCTTTCTCCCTCTCTCTCTGCCCTTCCTCCTGCTCACATGCTCGAGTGTACTGTCCCTAAATAAATACAATCTTCAAAAAAGCAATGAAAGAACATCATCTTTCAGAGCCATTAGCAAATATAAAATGAACAGTAGGATGGGGCCCAAAACATCACTGCACATACAACAGGACTAAAATTCCTATCAGCACGAGAAAAAACTTTTGGATTATTATTTTAAAAATATCATAGCATAGAAACATAATTTCTGACAATGCACCTCTTTCCCATCTGTTTTGCACATGCTCTTAGGCCTAGTTGCTTTCCCCTCTCCGACTCACCTGGCTAATTTCTATTCTACTTTCGGGATTTAGCTCTCATGTTACTTCCTCAAAAAAGGCCTTCTCTGCCTGCCTTCTTCTTCCCCCATATACAAGCTGTTATGGTACATTTATTTGGTAAGCTCCATGAAAGCAAGGATCATGTCTGCCTTGTTCACCATACCCAGTGCCTTCCATGGTGCCTGGCACAGAGTAAGTACTCAATATTTACGTGACAATGACGAATGATTCTAAGGTCTCCAGGGGAGCCATATGACCCAAGTGTCAACACTAACCACAGTCTTGTTGGTGTTGAGGGTCCTGGATCTCCATGGGTTGAGGCTGAAGATATGTTGCTTCCTTCGCTGGATCCAGAGGTGCTGATGTCCCAGAAAGCAGTTCCTGTGCACAGGTCTGGGTTGAAACCTGAGAACAAGCAGGCTCATCTGTGCATCTGAAGGGCCCACAGTGTACATGATCCCGAGAGCCCATAAAGGATCGGCCTGGATGCCCACTCCAAACCATCCCCCCACTGAGCACAGGTCCCTCTCGGCACCTGTTGGCCTGGTTCATCCAATTCCTTCTCCAGATCTTCCAGCATAGCCACGGCCTCATCCCTGCTCTCTGGGTGATGCTCTTTCGGGCAAGATGGTGAGGAACTGCTCCAGCACCAGCAGGTCCAGCATCTGCTCCTTGCTGTGTATCTCAGGCCTTAACCACTCACAGCAGAACACCCAGAGTTGGCTCAAGGCCTCACGGGGTCCAGGAGTCTCCTTATAGCAGAACTGTTGGAAGCGCTGGCGGAATAACTCCTGGCTGTTTGGGCTGCTGCCCTGTGGGCCAGATCCCTGAACCTCGGCAGGACCTTCTTTTTTGTTTACTTTGAAGAGCCCCTCTGGCTCTTCATGAGCCCTAGGAAGGAACACTGCAGCCATTCCAGCTCCAATGGTCAGAGAGGACAAGAACAAGTGTTATCTTTCAGGGCACACTCCTAAGGTTATAGAAACCACAGTTAAAGACAGAAACACACACACATACACACAGGCTGATTAAATACTTGAACTCACTAAGTCTAATGCTTGTGTTTCAGAAGAGCAAGAAAGCTTCACCCAAATTTAAAGAAAATTTAAAAAATGTGCTTAAGGTCATTCAAGCCGTTTTCTAAGTAGAAGGAATGTCAAGAAAGAGCATTTTTCATAATGCCGAGAATATTGTTGGACCCCTGCTTTCCAAAAATAATAGCAAAACAATCCACTGATTAGGCTAAGGTGAATTAATTCTTATGAATGCTAGCTCTACCTTGAGAGTCTAAGTAGTATCTCCCAGGGAGGAAGGCAGAGTCAGGATATTTATGAGGTTTTGGAGTTTAAGGCAGATCTTTCAAAGCAGAATAAGGATTGGGGAAGGATCATGACACAATAGTTTAGAACTGATGGACACAAGGTGAAGGTTTTCAGCTGAGAGTTTCTGGATCCTACCCACTTAAATTTGGGAGTCTGATAGTCATTCAAGTGGATTTTTTGAGGGGTAATTTCTCGAAACAAATATTATTTGCAACTTGATCTTCTGGGGCAAGAATTTCCTAGAATACTAATGTCATGTTGATAAAGATAGTGGAATAATGTCATACCTGGTGTAGATAAATGAATAGCTAAGTCACCTTAACCTAGGTAGGTAGGAGGCTGTGTGGGTGTAGATGGTTTCAGTCTTCCATGTAATAGCAGACTTAAGCAGGGCCTCTCTGTTTAAACGTGCACCACCGCTTCGGCAGCACCGTGGGCTGCGGTGAAGGACAAGGGCTGTGGATTCCGGAAGACCCACGCTTGAATCTTGTGCTGTTCTCTTACGTGTCGTGACTTAATCTCTCTAAACTTCTATTTTCCCCCTCTGTAAAAATCTTACCTTTTAAAAAATGCATTATTTTGAAATAGTTTTGAATTAAAGGAAACTTCCCCAAACGGCGCAGAGAACTCCCTACACCGTTCACCCAGGTTCCGTTAGCAGTCACGTCTTACAGAACCGCAGCGTAGTAGCAAGACCAGGAAAGTAACTGGTTGGCTAAACCCTCCGGGTAGCGTTGCTCTGAGAGTGACTTCGGACAGCATTCGATCCCGGCCCCCCGCCCTCCCCACGGCAAGGCCTCCGAACAGGCTGCAGTTCTCGCCGTGACCCTGTCGTCTGCCTCAGTTTCCCCGCACAGAAGCCGGGGCCACGCACGGAGGCCCCGCTCGTGTCTTCTCTGCGCCTCGCCCCTGCGACCCACTCGGCATCCTTCAAACACACCTTCACTTCCCCGGCCCTGAGGATCAGAGGACGGGCTTCTGCGGAGGGCGGGCAGAAAGCCGGTTTTCGGAATCATTCCGAGCGAAGGACACGACTCGCAGCAGGTCCCGCCTTCCGAAGAACGAGACAGTACGGCGACTGCGCCAGCCCTGTCCCCTGTCCCCGCGCCGACGAGCGGGCACAGCGGCCCGCACTCGGAAGGTCTGGCTGTCGGTCCGCGCGCCGCAGGGGCCGGACTCCCGACTCCCGGGGAGGCCCGCGCACACGCCGCCCGGGCCAAGCCGGGGGGTGGGCCCCGGGCCGCGGCGCCGCGGTCCGCGAACGCGAGTGTTACCCGGGCCCGGCCCGGCCGCCGGGGGGAGCGCCCGCCAATCCCGCCCGGCCTGCGCCGCTTCCGGCGGAGACGAGGCCTCCCGGGGCGCCGGGGGCGCAGAGCCGTCGGTCCGCACGTGGAGGGGACCGGCGGTCGGGACGCGAGGGGCGGGGGCCGTCTGGGTGAAGACGGGGATCGGGCGCCGCAACCTCGCGCTCCCGGGAGCCTGCCTCCCCGGCCGCGACCCCCGCGCTCCGGCCGAGGACACACCTGCCCCGCGGGCAACCTGAGGTCCGCCGTGCGTCCGGTCTCGGCCTGGGAACCAGCAAGAGGCCCGGGGACCCGCTGGCGTCCGCACGCCGCCGCGAGCGACTCTGCTCTGTGGCGGGATTCTTGCCGCGCGGCCACGCTGGAGACCACTGCGTGAGCGAGAGCGACGTCATTTCTGGGTTTACTGTGTGTCCTGAATTCAAGACAAACTTGCGCGTGACCCTTATACCTGTGTACAGTAGAACTGCGCGCCCAGAGGTTGTAGTGTTGCTAGGAGCCGCTGGGTCCCAGTGTATGCGCCCCAAAGACGGTTCTGGCCTAGGCTTGCAGTGCATTGCTTCCCAGCTTCTGCTATGGAGTCGGGCAGACTTTCTACTGGAATTTCGAGTTATCCGATTTTTAGCGGAACTCGTCTGAAGTCATTTCCCCTACAAATCGGACAGACCTTCATAGACGTGTTCTGATCAATTAGGAAATACCGCATTGCTGTTATAACGATTAGTAACTTGATATTTTCATATGGACTACAGTAAAAATCAGTTAGTAACTGGATTTCTTATTTTAGGCAGTGAGCTCCTTGAGGTTATTCTCTTCATTTTTGTATTACTGAGCTACTGTGTCTTGTGCAAAGGGGTAATTAATTTGTTCCAGGTTTCAGTTTACCTCCTGCGTGAGTGCTGTGGAGAATGAAAGTTAACAGACACTCCAAAAAATTTAAGCAAATTGAAATCCCAGGTAAAGAACAGGGTACTGGAAAAGCTGAACAGCTGATGTGCAGGGGCTTATACATCTATTCGAAGTTTTTTAAGTTGGGTTAAGTAGGAAGCAGAGAACCACTGATGGGCTTTGCTAACTTACAGGACTAGCAGAGAAACTGCCTAAAAGGTAACAAATGAGTAAAACTTCAGTGTTGAGGAGGCACACATAGATGAGCTGTGACAATGCAGGTCACCCTTGTAAGAAGAGAGATGTATTGGAAAGCTGGTTGACTGAATTGAAGACTGATGGTAGAACAGTGGGGTTGGTGTTGAATGTTTTGCAGAGTTTGAGATTTTTTTAAAAAAAGATTTTATTTGGGGTGCCTGGGTGGCTCAGTGGGTTAAAGCCTCTGCCTTCGGCTCAGGTCATGATCCCAGAGTCCTGGGATCGAGCCCCGCATCGGGCTCTCTGCTCAGCGGGGAGCCTGCTTCCTCCTCTCTCTCTTTGCCTACCACCCTGACTACTTGTGATCTCCATCTGTCAAATAGATGAATAAAAAATCTTAAAAAAAAAGATTTTATTTATCTGATGAGAGAGAGACAGCAAGAGGGGGAATCAAGCAGAGGGAGTGGGAGAGGAAGCAGCAGGCCTCCAGCTGAGCAGGGAGCCCAAATTGGGGCTCAATGCTGGGCCAGATCCCAGGACTCTGGGATCATGATCTGAGCCCAAGGCAGATGTTTATTTTATTTTATTTTTATTTATTTATTTTTTAAATATGTTATTTATTCATTGGACAGACAGAGATCACAAGTAGGCAGAGAAGCAGGCAGAGAGAGGAGGAAGCAGGCTCCCTGCTTAGCAGAGAGCCCGATGCAGGGCACGATCCCAGGACCCTGGGATCATAACCTGAGCTGAAGGCAGAGGCTTAACCCACTGAGCCATCCAGGTGCCCCCAAGGCAGATGTTTAACGACTGAGCCACTCAGGCACCCCTAGAGCTTGAGATTTGCGAGAATGAGCACCTGCTGTCGTGGGAAAGGAGCTCAGGTTAGAGGAAGGAAAGGCAGTATATCTCTGGCTTTCTTTTCCAGCTCCTCTAAATCCTGTGTGCTGTACTGAGCCACTTGCTCCAAGACAGATGTCCTTTAGCTGGATTTGATTGCTTTTCTTTGATTTTATTTTTTTCCTTTTAAATTCTGCTTTCTTACCTGGTACCCAGGCTGCCTTCATCAAAAGCAGAAGTATTATTTCTGGAATATCAGCATCTGGATGGCAGGGATCTGTCTTATCTTTCTTTATATTATATGTTGAGTTGTATTAAATGCTTAGTAAATGTTTTTAGTTGCTTGGTTGGTATTAAAGCCTGAAAAATTTAAGGACTTTGTGGAGGGAAAATCTCTATAGCTTTACAATAGCATTACCCAAACCCAAGATTTTATTTTGCGGTGTTAGAATGTATCTTGTCTGTAAGGGGTGTATACGACAATTGTATCAGGGAAATGTTAAATGTTAAATTTTCCCTGGCTTAGGAATTCTCCCAGAACACTCAGAGGAATCTTCCTAAACCACAGCTCTACTCAAGATGAGGATGACTAGGAGTTGAAGACTTTAGCAAACTTGATCCCTAACAATAAGAGCTATTGAATCAGCAGATAACAGTGAAAACTTTTTGAAGTTTATTGCCAAATAAACTCTATTAGTAAAAGAAGGGGGCCAGACTGGGTACAAGAATCTTGGCATCGGAACTTTTGCCAGTGCATTAGGTAGTAATGTTAGCAGGAAACAAATGTCTGGGCCCTAAAAGAAAAACATTTCTGAGCGAACTCTAGGAACGTTGCTATTAGTGGCTGAGGTCCAAGATACACATTAAGGAGCAGATTATAAAGGTGCTGGAAGTGTTCTTGACCATACTGTCCAAAGTGGTATAGGTATATGAAAAACATCCACAACATGGAGGAAGTGAGCGTGCTAGGAAGCTTTAGGGAAAGAACTTGATAATCTAGGATACTGGGTAAGAAGAGTTACAATCTGGGTAGGACAGTTGAGGATGATGGGAGGGGACATGGATGCAAAATTGGAATGAGCAGATCATTACTGAGCTAAAATCTTCCCTGTGGCTCCAGATCTCTTACTCCTTGCTATGTGCCTTCCTATGCCTGAAGGCTAATGAGCTTCTGGTTCCTAGGTCTCCTGTTCTATGTCCCTTGATTATATTCCTTGTGATTTATGACTTCTATTTCTAATTCCCAGTGTGGTTCCCTCATAAGCTCAAATGTATCTAATTTTCTCCAGGTCCCAGCTTTGACAGGTAATGTTTTTAAAGAGAATAGTGAGCCACAGGTCTTGGAGTTTCCAACTCTGGCTTATGGAAATATAGCTTTACTGTCAATCTTAGAGATTCAGTCCCCTGAACCTCTGAAGAGGTTAAGCAGCACAATTTACCTTGAATTCACCTTTGGTCAGACCATCTTTCCAGAGTACTTCTTCTGACCCCCATTTTGTATTCGTCAAAGGTGTAGTCAGGAATTTAAAACTGGTTACTTTTACCCTGGTTTGGGGAGGTCAGTGAAGTTTTCTGGGGAGTCACTGAGCTTTATTAAATGGACAGTGGGCCTTTGAATAGACAGGGAAGGAGAATCATATGGGGAGGAAGAATTTAGAAAATTGAGTGGCCTGTGTATGTCCTCCATAAAATTCACTAACATGTAACAAACATTTACATAACAAGTCATCAGCCTTAAGAGCTATTGAATCAGCAGGTAACAGTGAAAACTTGTTGAAATGTGGAAACTGAACTCTCTCACTGATTTAATAACTTTTAGCACTCCAGCCTTAAGGCGTTTGGGACTCAACAAATGAGAAACAGAGACATGGATCCTTGGAGTCCCTTGTAATGGCTTGTTTCAGGATCAGGTTCAGTACTGAATCAGATTTTCCTGATGGTTTCTATTTGACTACTTATTCTTCTTTTCTCAGATTTCTATTGGATCATTTTATTATCAATGGCCATTGTCCCCACTTTCTCCAGTCTACTGTCTTTCCCTCCTCAGTCCCTCACATAATGTTGCATTAACCTATGGTGACAGATTTACTCTAACACTTCATAGCTCTTGCTACTTTTTCTGTTCATTCATCCTTCAATTCTACATTTGCTTTTTCTGTTCATTCATCCTTCAATTCTACATTTGCTTTGATTCTCCTTTTGATTCTTATTCTTTTCTCATCCTTATAGCAAGTAATCTAGTAAAGAGGAAATAGGATTTGGAATCAAAGTATCTGGAGTCTGTGCTTTACCAGACATCTTAGGGACAACACTCGAGCAGAGAAATCTCTTTATTCTGTCTCTAAAGCTTTCTAGTGTGGCCATTTCCTCTTCATATTTATTGCTATGCAACAAATTACCCCCAAATGTGCCATCTTAAACATACCTATGGTTTCTGTGGGTCAGGAATATGAAGTGACTTTATAGAATGTTCTGGTTCTGGGTTTCTCAAGAGGTAGTAGTCAAGATTTTGGCTGGGCTGTAGTCATCTGAAGAAAGTTGAGGATTGGCTTTCAAGTTGCTTCCCTCACATGGCTCTTGGCAGCATGCCTGAGTGTCCTCACAGTATGGCAGCTGGTTTCTCCCAAAACGAATTATCCAAAAGATCAAGGATGCTGCAATGCTTTCTGTGACCTAGTCTCTGCCACCACTCCCACCATATTCTGATTTTTGCAAGTATACCTCTAGGTCCAGCCAAGACTCAAGGGGAAGGAAATCAGGCTCCATCTTTTGCATGGAGTTGTGTCAGTTGTCTCATGGTTATATTTTAAATCATCACAGGCAAGTTACTTAACCTCTGTGAGCTTCTGTTTCTTCACCTCTGAACAGGGGACAAACATAGTATCTATTTTACAGAAATGAGTTGTGACATTAAATGAAGATATCTTTTGAAAGTGTTTTATATACATTATAACTCTCTTTTGAAGGTGTTTTATATACATTATAACTCTCTAATGCTCTCATAATTTTCAGTGTAATCACTGCCAAAGATCTACTGTTCTCATTTGTGTCCTGGATTTCTACTGTGTTAGCATTATCTCTCTTGAATAGACCCTGTTAAACTGTCCTTGATTTAGGTTGACCCATAGTATGTAATCTGGGACATACTTAAATTATCCTTTGCTCTTTCCCTTAGGTGTCTGTCTCAGATAATAAGTTGTATCTGTGCTGTCTGTTTACGTTAGGTGACAAAAGTAGTACCAATAAAAAGTTTGCTCTAAAAAAGCAAGTATTTAGAGAAATACACATAGGGAGTATTAGCTACATAATCTTCAGGACTAGTGTAAAATAGAAATGTGGAGCCCTTTGTTCAAAACGGAAGAAAAACATATTGTTAAAGGTATTAAAATATAAAACCTATCTATCCCCTACCATGGGCTTTCTCATGACTCATCATGGCATTTTTATTATTTAATGTCATTTAAAGTAAACAAAAATTAAAATTTTAATTATGAATTTTGCTGTTCACTTATGTTGTACAATACCAGTTTTAAATGCAAATATAAAAGCATTAGGAATCACCGAATTATACATAATTCATATTTTGTAGTTTCTTTGTGCATATGTATTTCAGGTCAGTGGAAACACAGCGCAGGGTGACTCACCACTTCTTGACAGGCATACATTCTATCAACTCTAGCTGCTGAGGACTAAGGAGAATGAAAAAGAAGGTGGCAGTGTGTTGCTCTCTTCCCTTTTGCTTCTGCCATCATTTCTAGTAAGTGGCTGCCCAGGACTCTGGGATCATGATCTGAGCCCAAGGCAGATGTTTATTTTATTTTATTTTTATTTATTTATTTTTAAAATATGTTATTTATTCATTGGACAGACAGAGATCACAAGTAGGCAGAGAGGCAGGCAGAGAGAGAGGAGGAAGCAGGCTCCCTGCTGAGCAGAGAGCCCGATGCGGGACTCGATCCCAGGACCCTGGGATCATAACCTGAGCTGAAGAGGTTCAGGAAGTAACAGAGTAAGAACACGGTGGCATGGTGGGTTCCTTGTTCCTGTTTCTCAGACCCTGCCATCTGCCAGCTTTTGAGCTATGAGCCAAGTTCTGGTTCCAGCAAGAAAGTATGTTCTCACCCCAGCTTACTCACGTGTAGATATAACATGCCTACCTTGTACAGGTAAGGGCAGGAAATTTTCTCTTCGTCCCTTCTAGGTTCTTTGGCTGGTCTAATAACTAAGTTGACCTAAGATTAACAAGAGAAAAGCAAATTTAATTTTGTACATACAAGAATCCCAAAGATACGACCAGTCATCTTTAAAGCCCCTGAATGCGGGGCACCTGGTGGCTCGGTCAGCTGTGTCTCACTCTTGCTCCATCCCCCCAAATAAACAAAAAATCTTAAAAAAGAAAAGAAAAAAAAAAAGCAAAGCAAAGCAAAAGCCCTTCAGTGAAAGATTAAGCGTAAAGGGAAACGAGAATCCTGGGGAATCTTGTCATGTGTGACAGGAAGCACAAACTACAACTTCTAATGCGGCAAGAACGCGAGGCTTGACTACAAATGGAATGAAATGAAAGTCACCAAAGCAAACATGCTGGTGTTTTGCAGCACAAGCAGATCTACAGATAAGACTTCTGACCCTGACCGGAAAACCGGCACCCTGGGCGCCGAGGTTCTCCAACATGAAGAGGCAGGTCTGAGGGTCCTGTCTCTCCGGGAGCCCGAGCCTCGCACAGGCGAACGGGCGCGGGAGGGCGGACTCGGGCTCGCTGCCTCCGGGGCCGGTCAGGGCGGACCGTAGCCGCCGCCTTCATCTCGGAATTGTTCCTAAACCTCACCAGCGGCCCCAGAGAAGCGAGAAACGGGCGCTGTGGTCGTCGCCCTTGGCCGCGGTCCCCGCCTCAGGCCACGCAGCGCCCCTCACCGCCGCCACACAACCCTCGCTAGCTGGGTAGCAACCGGCGGAAGTCGGCCGCTTCCAGCCTCTCGGGGAGAAGCGCCGGAGGGAACCTCCGCACGGCCTCCGAGGGGCGGCCACCTGGGGCACGGCGCCGCTTCCGGCTGCTCTGGGAGACGCTCCTCTCGGGGGTGGCATCGCGCTGTCTGAGGTAACCTTTGCGCGGCCTCGAGGGGCGGCCCCCGGGGGGCACCGCGCCGCTTCCGGCCTCTCTGACCGACGCTCCTCTCGGTGTGGCCGCCGAGGGGCGGCGCTGCGGTCTTGAGTTGCGAGTCGTTCACCTTCTGAAAGGCTAACGACGTGCGTGCGAACCAAGTCCCCCCGCTGTAAAGTTGTGAGGCAGGAGGGCCGTTTCGGCGTTACGTCACGTGGTGATACTGTTAGGGACGGAATCCAGGTTAACGGTTAGGCGCGCGTTTGAATCCGGGGTGCAGCATTTGCTGTGCATGTGTTTCGAGCAGGACAGTCACAGCTCGGGTTTCACCGCAACACGGGGCGTATAGTCAGCGGCGGGAACGGTCACGACGCAGGAAGCATTAGCGCGGTACGTGTGGAACAGGAAGCTACGGTTCAGCACCAGCCACACACGTGGGGCTACTTCGATGCTATCAGGACATGTTTAGTTCAAGGTAATTGAAAGACTTTTTTTTTTTTTTTTTTTAAATAAAGCCTATTAGTGAAAGATTTTGTACATTAGATTATCCTAATTCTACACTGGGGGTTGTTTGCTCCTTTTCAGATAAAGACATTATATACACATGGGATATTTAAGCCTTACGTTGTTGCTTATATTTTCAAATTAGGGAAAACAGTAGGGCAGGGTTTGCCTTTATATCCTGAAATCACTGGTGTTCTTACTTGCCGGATTCATCTCTCCACTCTTCTCTTGGGTACCAGCCCTCTACACGGTCTTTAATGGAGAGAAGAGCATCCAGCAGTCATGAAACAGTTGGAGGACCCTGACCTTCAGTGCTAATTCCCTCAGCCCTCCTCCACAATGGTCACTTGCCAGAGAACCCTGTCTCTGTCCACTCACCCCAGGAACGTGCCAAAGCCATATGTGGCAGTAAGATCCTAGTTGTGGTACTGTCTTCTCCAAATTTGAGGTTGAGGTACAAAATGACTTTAAATGATCTGGGAAATTCAGAAAAGGTCATTTTAAGGCAAAAGATTAAGCTCTACTTTATAGAGCAAGTGCTAAATGTGACCACCTTCTCTTACCTCTAATTCCAACTCCTGACAAATTTACTTCTCTCCTGTCTTGTTTGAATCTCTATGGATTCTGGCCTCTTCCCTAGGATTCTCTCCTGGTTTACCTCCTGGCATGACCTCTAGACATAGACTTTGGTCTACATACTGGAATGCCACCATTGCACAGGTCCTCGTTTCACATGACTAATTTAGTTTTGCTGTGTCTTCATTTAAAGGAATGTTCTGAAAGCTCTGTATTGCTCATTGCTCAAACTATTCCACTTCAGGGCTTAGCCTACCTCCTCTTGAGGAGAATCATTAACTAATAGTGATGATCAGCTTCTTTACTGAATCTTTTCCCCTCCATACTGCAATCATGGTTTTTTTCCTCTCTATCTCCATTGCCATAAAATAGCCTTTTTATTAGCTTCCTCCCAATTCTGCTCTTCTTGCTTGACTTTAACAGTCAATAGAAGAGAGGAAGATCCTGACTCACAGAAAGCATTCCCCCACCCCAATAGGTGAAGACCATAAGCAAAACATTAAGCCTCAGAATGAGAGAAAAGAGATATTGGTCTTTTAGTCATTCATCTCACTCCATATTTTTTATTCAATATTTTTCATGTTGCTATTTCTTTTGCATTTCCATGAAAATTTAAGTTCTTTACATTAACAGGTTTTCCCTCTTGTGAATTCTTTGGTGTTGACGAAGGTGTGAACTCTGACTGAAGGCTCTCCCACACTCGTTGCATTCATAGGGTTTCTCTCCAGTGTGGATTCTCAGGTGTCGAATGAGGTGTGAGCTCACTCTGAAGGTTTTCCCACATTCACTACATTCATAGGGTTTCTCTCTGGTGTGAATTCTCTGATGCAAGATGAGATGGGAGTTCAGGCTGAATGCTCTCCCACATTCTTTGCATTCAAAGGGTCTTTCTCCAGTGTGAATTCTCTGGTGTCTAATAAGATCTGAACTCCCCCCAAAGCCTTTCCCACACTCATTACATTCATAAGGCCTCTCTCCAGTGTGGATTCTCTGATGCCTGATAAGCTTTGAGCTATGTCTAAAAGCTTTCCCACATTCATTACACTGGTGGGTTTTCTCCCCACTAAAAATTGCTGCATGTTGAATAAGGTTTGAGCTCTTGAGAGATGTTCCATATTGGTGAATTTTCTCTCCAACATAAATTCTTTGATGCTTAATAAAATCTGGATTCCATTTGAAACTTTGGTCATAGGTACTGTGTTTACAAGATTTCTGGTGTGTCAATTCACTTGAATTCAGGTTTAAGCTTCTCTCACAACCATCATGGCTACTGCTACCTGTAAGTGTATTTTTGTGGGTAAGGATTTTACTAAAACCTCCATCCTGAGCAGATGATGGTCTCTGAGCACCCCCTGATTCTTTTTCCCATTGCTTCTTTAGCCTGCCTGCAGACTTACAGATGTTTTGAGGCTCAGCAGTTCCTTCTGACATGAATCCTGAAATTCTTCCTGATAGAATCCTCTGTGATTCCATTTTTTCAAAAATGTCCAACTTTGGCATGAATCCATTGTTTTCACTCTCATTATCTAAAAGAATGAAAAGACAAAGTGGTAAATATCTGTTTGCTGGGTTGGAAGAAAAGAAAATTTTGAGCTATACCCAAGACAGTTACATATTGGTACTTCAACTGGCCACTCTAAAAATGTGGCTTTTCAAGAGAAAGTTGTGCTGGACAAGGACACAAAAGAGAAAATCTGGTAAAAGCAAATAGAATGCCTGTGGAGAGGAAAATCTCATCTCTCTACCTACCCTTTCTTCATGTCCATGGCTAATCAAGTTCTGTAAGTACTTTCTGCTGAATGTGCCCTGAACACATCCCCTTCTTCACATTTCTGGTACCACTACCCTTGTCACTCTTCCTATTTGGGGACTGTCACAGCTTCCTGCTTTCTTGACTCTGAGCTATTCTTCCTAGTCATCCTGAATACCCTCACTAGACTTACTGTCCTTAAAATCCTGTCACCTCCTGTATCCTACTCAGAACCTTTCTTCTCTTTTTCTTCTACAACACCTGAACTCCTCCACCTGGTTTCCAGAATCCATTTATGATCAAGTCCTCACAATTCCTGCCTGCTGGCTCACAAATTTATACTGTGCCTATGACTCGATATTATGCTGCAATCAAGCACCTCCTCTTTTTGTAGGGTTTCCTTTGTCTAGAATATGCTATAGCAGGAAAGGTAGTTAGGTACTGCTGGTCTTAGGCTGGGGGAAATATATGATTTTCGATGGAGTGGATGGAGATATCTCCAGAACAAACGGGAAAACAGAATTTGGGTATTTTTTTTAACTGACTATAATTTATTTATTTTTAAAAAGATCATGACTTTTTTTTTTAAAGTTTTTAATTTATTTATTGCAGGGGGAGCAGAGGGAGAGGGAGAAAGCAGGGGAGCCTGATGTGGGGCTGGATCCCAGGATCCTGAGATCAGGACCTGAGCTGAAGGCAGATGCTTAACCAATCAAGCCACCCAGGTGCCCCCAAAACTAATTTATTCTTGAGTTTATTTTTGAGATCTTTTACACCTAAAGTAATACTGAATCCATGAACTCTTTAAACAGAGGAGTTTTAGAACAGTGATGACTATTCCATGGAGGGAGTCACCAGAAGTATGGCTGACTTCCTATAACAACATGAAAACTTTGTAAGACCAAAAGTGCAATAAAAAAGACAATAATGTGGATCTTGTTCTATGTATCTGTGAATTACATCCACTTCTGGGTATATCATTATGTATCTGCTTTTCTACTAACATGTGTTATTTCTCTTGATGTGTTTCTTCCTCTTTTTTTTTTTGCTTACTTATTTCCTGATGTTTTCTCACACATTAATTTTTCTTTCTTTTAGTTTACTCATAAAAATATCCTGTGTTTTGGAAATATTTTGGATGAAGAACCAATGGGAAAATGTAAATATTCTGGATAAGGAATCAAATTCTCTATCTCTGTTTTTGTTTTAATTAGCCAATGACACACAGGGAAAAGTTCTCTACTTCTCATGCGGTGATAAAGGACCATGTATGGTAATTGAGGCAACTCTGAGAAGGGACATTCACAGCCCCACTCCTCCAGCCACGAACTGTACATGCTACTGCCCCTTACCGCCATCCTGCAGAAGGGATGCTGAGGAACCACAAAGGGCCTTGGGGTCCACTGGCTGCAACTGGACACTCAGTGCCGATCCAGGAGGCACCACCTTCTTCCCGAGTATCTCTTGTTCGTGTGCATGGACTGGAACCTGAGAAAAATAAAGTACATTTGGGCTTGTGAGAGAATCCCTGTTGGGATTTGAATATCTTCCAAAAACAAAGAGAACCCGCTGTAGGAATACAAAACTGCAGGACCGATGAAGTCTGACTCAAATGTAAAATGTGGCACAGCATGAAATGCAGTGGAAAGGAGACAGAAAGACACAATGCTCTAACAGCCCCTGCAGGTCTCCCTGGGTGCTCAGTCTCAGGCCCTTTCCTCCCACTGTGGGACTCTGTCCATGTGGGGTTCTTAGATCTCCCATTTCCTGTGTACCTGGACTACTGCTTCATCAGCACCTCTCTCCAAATCTTCCAGTAGAGTGACCACCTCCTCTCCATTCTCTGGGCCATGTTCCTGTACCCAGGTCTGCAGCTCCTCAGGCAGGATGGTCAGGAACTGCTCCAGCACCAGCAGCTCGAGGATCTGCTCCTTGCTGTGTGTCTCAGGCTGCAGCCACTGATGGCAGAGCTCCCGCAGCCGGCTCAGGGCCTCACGGGGCCCAGCGGAATCCTGGTAGCAGAACTGCCTGAAAAGCTGTCGGCAGAGCTCCTGCCTAAAGGGGTCTTCGCTTCTCTGGAGGGAAGTGTCCTGCCTCCAGACAAAATCTTCCTCTTCTATCTTCACTATCAGAAGCCCTTCATGCTCCTGAAGGTTCTGAGCTGTAGCTTTCTTTGATTCTGTCGTCATTTTGGGATGAAATGTATTACCAGGAAACCCACTTCTGCTTTGTGAAGCGTCCTACTTAGTTTCAAGGGCTCTTCTAAGGGATAAAAAAGAACTATTACTATCTATGAAGATGAAAGATCACAATCATAGAAATAGTCATTTTCCATTGCCCAGAAGTGTACTTGGCATTTACTCTATGTAAAAGCACTGAAATACTTTGTGGAATAAAATTGTTACATAATTTCTACCTCAAGACACTTTCAAATTTAAATTTAAAAACAAAATACTGCTCTTTGGAAAATTCATTTATTTATTTTAGAGAGAGAGAGGGCGCATGTGTGTAAGCAGGGGCATGGACAGAAGGAGAGGGAGAGAGGGAATCTCTAGCGGACTCCTAGAGCCCTAGCGGGCTCCATCTCAGAACCCAAGGCTGGGCTCAGTCCCACGACCCTGAGATCATGACCTGAGCAGAAATCAAGAGATGGACTCAGTCAACTGAGCCACCCAGGCACCCATAAAAACAAAATACTTTAAGGTAGAAACAAGAAATATAAGATTTAAAAATTTCAGGCAATGCTACATGTTAATATGTCACTTGCAATTAAATTTTATGTTAAGTCATAAAGACAATAAGGACCAGCAGAAGAAAACAATAAAGTGCTTCACAAAGTTGGAGATGCAAAGGGGTTGCAATGCATGGAAATGCAAAGCAGGCTGCAATGGTCAGGGAAAACTTCATGAAAAATTAACTTCTGAAGAATGGAAAGCATTTGATAGGAGAGAGAAAAGTAGGAAATTACAAGTAAGCAAACAGTCTGAACAACTGGTTAATGGTAGGATCACAGAAGTGGGAAAGCAAAAAAGTTCAATAGGTTTGTATAAGGAAATCACAGAGGCAAAGGCTCTACCATAGAAAGCCTCAATGCCAAGATCCTGAGTTTATCTTTTAGGCACTGGGGAGCCAAGGAAAGCTTCTGAGGAGAATGACCCAACAAATACTGTTTGTGGAGATTAACATGTTCATTTCTAGGATGGACTACAACATGAAAAGAGAAACAGAGAGAGGCCATACTTCTACAAGTGTGAGGAAAATACAAGCTCGAAATGATAATTATTAATTCAAAACCTGGAATTAGGATTACTTACAAATCTCTTAATAGGGTAACTTTTCTTAAAAGATTTTTTTTTTTTAAATAGATTTTATTTATTTGACAGAGTAAGAGAACACAAGCAGGGGCAACAGGAGAGGGAGAAGCAGGCTTGATCCCAGGATTCTGGGATCATGACCTGAGCTAAAGACAGATGCTTAGCCATCTGAGACACCCAGGCACCCCTAAAAGGTTTTGAGTAGTCTCTGCACCCAGTGTGGGGCTGGAACTCACACCCTAAGATCAAGAATCACCTGTTCCATCAAATGAGCCAGTTGGGTGCCCCAGGGCAACTTTCCTTGAGAGCCAGAGGCTAAGTTTCAATCAGTATTAACTAGTTCCTTCCCCAAAGGTCGCAAATACATAGGTTTCCTGTTATCCCAACTGTTCCTTCTCTATCTTCCTAGTTTTGTGGCTCAGTTCATTTCTTGGACTTTAAGTCCTATCATCTCACCAAGAAAGTTAAATATAATAAACCAGCACTATGGACTTATCCGTCGACTGTGAGTCTTGTTATTAAACACCAGTTCCTCCAGTCTTAGCACATGGGAATGTCTGGTTTCTGCAGTGAAAAACTGAGTAAGAGGAATGTAGATGCGACGCCTAGAATGCGAGAGCAGAATGCAAGTATTAATCTTGCACCGCCTTCTACTACACATTTCACCAGCTGATTGCGGATCATTGGACTGATACGTACTTTATTACGAATCCTGGGGCAACTGGATGGCTCAGCGGGTTAAAGCCTCTGCCTTCTGCTCAGGTCATGATCCCAGGGTCCTGGGATCCAGCCCCATATCATATCGGGCTTCTCTGCTCAGCAGGGAACCTGCTTCCCCCTTTCTCTCTGCCTACTTGTGATCTCAGTCAAATAAATAAATAAAATCTTAAAAAACAAAACAAAGAATCTAAATACAAGCCAAACTCTGGGCTAGAAGTTGTACAGCAATGGTTTCCAAGGAAGTCTGCGTTCCCAGCTCATTAATTAGCTGACTAATTAATCATGTGGAAACTTTGTTAGAAACTGATTCTTGGGATGCTGACTGGGTGAGTATGGATATACCTGGAAAATCCGTATTCCGATGTACAGCTCCAAGGAATCAAATGGTGCTTGAGTTTCTAAAATCAGTTGGGTAAAATAAAACCCACGTGGATTAAGAACATTTAAATATCTAAATGTTTCACAGAACACACACTGAAATGCTGATCAATGCTGTAAACCGGAGGACTGAACAAGTTGTAAGGGAGCGGTATCCAACACCCTCACGGTTTAGAGGCAGGGAGACGACGTGTGTGTGTGTGTGTGTGTGTGTGTGTGTGGACACGCGGGCGTAGCAAATACTTCTTAGAGGTGCTGGTCCTTAAGGCGGACAATACAAGATTCAAAAGGGAAAGACTCAAAAGGCATAAGGGAAAGCTGAGGAAACGGGAATGAGCAGCCAAACCGAGAGCCGAGCTGGCAGGGCTAGTATTTGTTGTGACAACTCAGCGGAATTCCTACCCAACACCCGTGACTACAGCACCGATCGCCGCGACTTATTTTTAGCTTGGGCTGGTTCTCTTCAGTGACCGTTAGTCCATGAGGTCAAGCGCCACGCTCTCCCGCGCTCCGAGTTCTCTGTCGTCGGACCGGAGAGCCCGAGAGGCCTCCCGACGCCGCCGGCACCCGCAGGAGCGAGGGGTCGTGCCGGGAGGCTGGGCGCCGCGGTGCGCGGGGGAGCAGCGGGCGTCCCGCACCCAGCACGCCGCGGGCCGCCCCCCGCCGCTTCCACCGGTCCCGCGCACACGCCCAACGACACACACGCAGTGCGAGCGCGCGGCCCGACGGGGCCGGGGCCGCCCGCTTTCCCGACGAGAAGGCCGGCCGTCTCCTCGCGAGAGGCGGGCGTCGGCACCCGCTCCCGGGCAGCTGCTCGCGGCTGGAAGCCGCCCTGCAGACGCCGCCGCCGGGCTCGCCATCTCCGGCAGCGACTCCGCACCGCGGCCGGACGCCCCACCCGGCGCCCCGCCCCGCCCCGCCCGCGGCGGTGACGTAACGGCGGCGCGGGTAACCATGGCAACCACCGCCCCTCTGGAAGTAGGCGGGCACAGAGTGCTCTGAACGCCGAGCCCCCGCGCCCCTTTGCCTCGGGATTCCTCCGCGGTGCCGGCTCCGGGGCGTCGCGGGGCTGCAGCAATCCCGAAGTAAAGCGGTAGGGACTGGGTGCTCGGAGGGGACAAAAGGTCGGACCCGTGGGTCCTCCAACCCGGACTCACCTCTCCTACAGGGGGTTCCGATCGGACACTTCCGGTGGGGGCACGGCGCTGCGCCCTCTCTCAAAGCTTCCGTCCTCGTGGGCTCTGAGCCTGCGCAGAAGGCAGCCCGGCGCTGGACTGCGACTCCCAGAAGTCTTGGCGTCTCCGCCGCGTTCTGACTCCCGTTTCCCCGGCAGCCTCCGAGGCTGCTGAAATGCTCGGGTCTCCAGGGCGGGGGTCCTTGCACCCTGTGTGGCGGGGAACGCGGCCTCGCTTGGCCTTCTTCAGTCGGGGGGGTCGAACGGAAGGGCACGCACGGCGCCCAGACCTCGCGGGGCTGGTTACAGCCCGGGCGCGCGACGGCCGGCGCGGGGCCCGAAGCGCGCCCTCTCTGGGGTCGGCGGGCCGCAGCGTGAGGTCGGGGATGCGGACGGTAGCTTCGGTCGCCGCGCCGCGCGGCCTCGGCACCTCCCCTCTCGTGCGGTGGCAAACGGCCCGAGTCCAACGGAGGAAGCGGCAGGAGCTGCAGCTCACTCAGCCGCAGGGAGCGCAGCGGAGGCCCGAGCGGTGCGGAGGCCCGAGCGGTGCGGAGGCCCGAGCGGTGCGGAACCCAGGGCTTCGTAGAGCGCAGTGGGCGAGGACGCGTTAGCCCAGGGAGAAGCTCTGTCTCCAGGCAAGGGGGCCTTCCACGGAGGGGTGGCGTGTGAACGGGGGCTTTTCCCATGCAGAGGACCTCGTCTTCTCGGGGGCCCATGTGACCTTACTGGTGCCGACGAGCAAATTCTTGGTTATTGATTAAAATTTCACTCCTGAAGAGAACGCAACTGTAATTTCGTCCTGGTTTGCTGTTGTGGGGGCAGGTAACTCCACCCCGGGCCTATGGTTTTCTTTTCAGCAGAGGGAACCCCTATAAACTGTGTTTATTCACTTTGAAAGAACAGGTCTGCTAGGTAGGTATGAAACAATATATGGTTTCGTGTTCTTGTGTCTCATCTAAAAGGCATCACGCCATAGGTAAGCCTCTGATACTTGCTATTTTTCACTTAACAATGTTTCTACGGTTTATCTATGGCGTTGAGTTACAATCAATTTTCTTTATAATAGTCTGGTTGTGAAAATAGCACTGCATCCATTTTCCTCCAGTTGGGCTGATGGGCTCTCTATTGCTTAGGGCAATAAACCTCTTAGGAGTTGCATCTGCTTCTACCTGTGTTCCCCACAGTCTGTTCTTAACAGCAGCCCGAAGGATGCTGTTGCAGTCTAAGTTCTGTTGCGCTGCTGAAGGGCAGCAGAACACACCTCCTCACCTAGGCGCCTTTGAGAGTTCGGTCATTTTGAGCTGTAGGCACTTGAAAAACAGCAAATGTGGAAAGAGACTTTGTCTGAATTTCCCTTATCTGTTTAGAGACAGATCCTCCAGAATAAACTCAATTGTTGCAAATACCCTTCCCCAAGACTTTCATCAGCTAGGGAAGATTGACTTGTATCGTAGGAAAGAAGTTGACACCACACCCTGACAAACTTGTCCCAAATGATCATGATGTAGAAATGGAGTTTGGAGCCCACAGCCAAGAAAAAAATCTTGAGACATCTTCAGTGGAAAAAAGTGGTTTTATTAAAGCACAGGGGACAGGATCGGTGGGCAGAAAGAGCTGCACTGGGGTAGTGACGGGTGACTGATTATAAGCTGTCAAGTTGGGAGAGGGTTGGGGACAGCACAAGCCTTCAAGGTATTTTGGAAGCAAGGTTTCCAGGATCCTGAGGGCTAGCTATTGTTAGGAAAATGTCATTTATTACTGTTTAGTAAGAACTCAGTCACGAGACCCTTCAGATGTGTATCAGTGGGCCATATCCTTGGATTGCTAACATATATCTTGGGGGGGTGGAGATAAAAGAAGTTTCCAAAGGAATTTTTATATGTTAAAGTAGAATGAACAGGATCCCGAGTCATCAGGATAATGTTAAGCTAAGATTGCCACTTTAGCAAAATGTCAACAACATCAAGGCAGCTGAGATCCCAGAGGAAGTTCACTCTTCTGTTTCAGGGACTTGTCACTGGGCTATAGGCAGTAAGAAAATTTAATTCTTTTGCTTTTGTTTCCCACATCGGTCATACCTCTCACCTGTTCTCTTAAGGGCCGTATTCATCTTTACTAAAAATCATTTACTGTCCCCTAAAAGGCCTACATCTCCTGTCCCCTTTCCCTGTTGAATTAAATCCTGTTACTTTTTCATTGCTCATTTTTCTTTAGATATTTTTTTGTGTACCCATGAAGTATACATGTTAATAAACTTGTTTGTTTTTCTCTTGTTAACGTTTTTTATGACAGGGATTTTTTTTTTTTTTTAAGATTTTATTTATTTGACAAAGCAAGAGAGAGACCATAAATAGGCAGAGAGGCAGGCAGACAGAGAGCCTGATGCAGGGCTCGAACCCAGGACCCTGAGATCATGATCTGAGCCAAAGGCAGAGGCTTAATCAAGTGAGCTGCCTAGGTGCCCCTTATTACAGAGATTTTAACTGAGAACTCAGAGTGGTAGAGGGAAAATTATTTTTCAATCCCTAAACTAGCCCTCAGCTTAAAGCCTTTGAGTAGCTCCCTATTTCAGGCAAGACAAAAACCTGAAGTCCTTAAAATGGCCTATGAGACCCCATATGACCTATACCCTATATAATCTATTACTCTCTTCCTTGCCCATTCTGCTCTGTCATTACCAATGAACTTCCTTGTTTTTCCCAATTAATAACTTTATGAAAAAGCACCAAGCCCAGTAACTAGTTTCATTAGTGAATTCTATCAAGCAGTTGAAGAGTAAATATATACCAGTTCCCCAACGAACTTTATATTATACCTAATACCAAAGCCAGTTAAAGACATTACAAGAAAAACACTACAGACCAAGCCCTCTCACAAACACAGATGGAAAAACCTTCACAAAATATTAGTCCATCTATATAAAAATTATATACAACAACGAAGTGGAATTTATTGCAGACATGCAAGAGTGGTTCAACATTTGGAAATAAGTCAGTATAATCCACTGATAAAATTAACAGGCTGAAAAAGCAAAATCCTGATCATTTGATTCAGAAAAAGCATTTGACAAAATCCAACAGCTGTTTGTGATTAAAAACTCTTAATAAGCTAGTAGTAGATGGAAACTTTCTCTACTTGATACATCTACAGAAAACAACCCACCCCTCCTACCCAGCAAACCACAGCTAACTCCATACTTACAAAGGAGAAGCTGAATATTTATGTCAAGCTTAGAAAATGAATAAAGCTGTCCTCTTTCACTATTTCACAACATGCTGGAAGTCTTAAATAGGACAGTAAGACAAAAAATAAAGGTATACAGAAAGGAAAGGAAGAAATAAAGCTGTCTCTATTCACATATAAACTTTCTATGTAGAAAATCCCGAAGACTCTAAAAAAAAATACAAAACAAAAATCGAGCAAGCAACTAAGGCAATGTTGCAGGTTTTAAAGTCAATATCTGAAAGTCAAAAAGAAAATACTTAGATATAAATTTGACAAAGTATAGGATCTGTATTCAGAAAATTACAAAAAACTAATGAAATAATTCAAAGAAGATCTAAACTTATGGAGAGATACTCTGTGTTCTGTATATTGGAAGACTCAGAATGGTTAAGATGTCAGTTCTTCCCGACTTAATGTGTTGATAAAACATAACCATCAAAAATCACAACAATCTATTTTCTAGGTATTGACAAATTAATTCTAACATTGATATGGAAAGGGAAAGACATAGAATAGCCTAACACAATATTGAAAGAGAAGAACAAAGTTAGGAGATTAACACTATAATTTCAAGATTTGTTATAAAACTACCATAGTTTTATACAACAGGCACATAGATCAATGGAATAGAATAGAGCCCAGAAATAGACTCAAAACAAATATAGTGGCTGATTTATGACAGAGGTGCAAAGGCAATTCCATGGAGAAAGAAGAACTTTTTCAGCAGATGGTGCTGGAACAATTAGACGTTTATATGCAAGAAAATCACCTTGTAATTTTCACAAAATTAAGTCAAAATGGATAGTAGACCTAAATGTAAAATCCAAAATTATAAAACTTAAAACATGAAGAAATTCTAGCGACCGTGATTTTAGTGGTTATATTTTAGATGACAACCAAAAGCATAATCCATGAAAAAGTAAGTTGGAATTTATTTTTTTTTTTTTTTTTTTTTTTTTTTTTTTTTTTTTTTTTAAAGATTTTATTTATTTATTTGACAGAGAGAAATCACAAGTACACTGAGAGGCAGGCAGAGAGAGAGAGAGAAGGAAGCAGGCTCCCTGCTGAGCAGAGAGCCCGATGCGGGACTCGATCCCAGGACCCTGAGATCATGACCTGAGCCGAAGGCAGCAGCTTAACCCACTGAGCCACCCAGGCGCCCAAGTTGGAATTTATTAAATATAAAAATGTTTGCTCTATGAAAGACACAAGAATGAAAAGGTAAGCCACAGACTGGGAGAAAATATATTCAAACACATTTCTAAGAAAAGACACACCCCCAAATAGGCAAAAAATCATTAAAATTCAATAATAGGAAAACAATTTAAAAATGGCCAAAATACTTGAATAGATACTTCACCAGAGAAGATGTACAGATGGAAAATCAATGTCTATGGGTTGAAAAGGTATTTAACACCACTGGGCAATAGGAAAGTGCAAATCAAAACAGGGAGATATCACTACATACCTATCAGTGGCTAAAATTTTCAAAGCTGACAATACCATGTCTATTTAAAGGTTACTAAGAGAGTAGATCTTAAAATTCACATCACAAGAAGAACAGATTTGCAACTATGTCTGGTGATGGATATTAACTAGACATTTTAGTGATCATTTCACATTATATACAAATGCTGAATCATCATGCTGTACACTTGAAATTAATATAATGTTACATGTCAATTGTATCTCAACAACCCCCCCCCCCAAAATTGACAATACTAATTGTTGGTGGGGATGCAGACCAACAGGAACACTTACTCATTCCTGATGGGAGTGCAAAAGGGTACAGCCACTTTGGAAGATTGATGGCAGTTCCTTACAAAGTTAACATAGTCTTACCATGTGATGCAGTCATACCATAGGTATTCACACTCACAGGTATTCACTCAACTGCCTTAAAAATTTATATTTGCAGGAAAAAAAAACCCTGCAAGTGAATATTTCTAGCAGCCCCCCCCTTTTTTAAAGTAGGTTCCACACACAGCATGGAGCCCATGGGGCTCAAAATCACAACCCTGAGATGAAGACCTGAGCTGAGATCAAGAGTCAGATGCTCAAACAACTGACCCATCTAGCAGCTTTATTTCAATTGCTGAAAACTGTAAGAAACTCACTGTTGAATAAATTTAAAAAATATGATACATATTTTTTGGTTCCGCCCACTGTAGGGGCAGAGCCAAAAGATACTGAATTAAGTAACATTGAAAATGAAAATGAAAATACTAAATACAAAAGGAGCCGTATCTAACGGCTCTCTAGTTGATAATGCTTTTTCTCGTGGGGGCTGTGGGTTAACAGTTCTGAAACCATTATATATGTATGGTAGAGTTGAATAGTTAAATAAATGGGTGGCAGGTGGTGGGATGTAGGTATCTCACTGCTGGAGTAGGAGGTGGCAATCAGGCAAGGACAAACAGCTAGAATAAATATAAACCCATGATTATCTATCTATCTATATCTATATCTATCTATAGATCTATCTGTGCTAACAGAGATAGATAAATAAGTGTACCTATACAGGTTAGTATATACATATATTTCCTGTCAGATGAGATGGCCTAGAAGCAATTATACTTCAGTAACAACCAGCACACCTAGTGTCCATATCTGGCTTTCTGACAGGACTCTGCAGTTGAGAAATGGCTTATTCTAGGGCTCACAGGAAATATACAAGATGAGTCCAGCCTGGGTGGCTCAGTCAGTTAAATGTCTGACTCTTGATCTCAGTCCAGGTCTTGATCTCAGGGTCCCGAGTTTAAGGTCCATGTTGGGCTCCATGCCACTACATTAAAAAAAAAAAAAAAAAAACGAGTCCAGACAATCTTATGGTGTCAGAAATAGTTCAAAAACTAACAAACACAGAACAAACAGATGAAGTAAAAAGGATGAGCCATGTGAAGGTACTCAGAAGCCATGTGAAAGAATTTCCAATGGCCAAAGTTTGGCTATTGGAATGGCCAATTTGCACAATTTGAGCAAATTCACAATTTGAGCAAAAAAAAAAAAAAAAGTTTTGGATTATTAACCAAAATATAATTTGAGTACCGGTGAGCACATACTGATATAAATGACTGATAAACAAGTGGGGAAGGATAGGCAAATGTGCATAATAATGAAAAATTTATGCAGATACTCTGCCCTCCCTACATGTGGATGTGTGTAAAGATTTCCTCTCCATAAGTACTATATAGAAAGGGAGGGGGAAAAGAGTATCTTTACAGTGGAGAAACTTGACAAGCCCTCAGCCAGTTGATCAAAGTTTCTATCAACAGTGATACATCATGTTGATACTATGTGCCTGTGAAAGAATGTGGCGAGGATGGCACTTTACCTCTGTGGTCTTCCTCTCAAAACATCATAGCTCCATTCTATCATGAAAAAAAAAGAAATAAATCCTAGTAGATGAACGTACTAGTACAAAACACCTGACTAGTACTCTTCAAAACTATAAAGGTCATCAAAAACAGGGAAAGTCTGAGAAACTGTCACATCCAAGAGGAGCCTAGTGAGACATGATAACAAAATGTAGTGTGGTATCCTGGATGGGGTCCTGGAATAAAAAAAAAAAAAAAATAGACAAAAACTCAGGAACCCTGAGTTAAGTGTAGACTTTGTTTAATAATAATGTATTAACATTGGTCCATCAATTGCAACAAGTGTACCCTACTGATGTAAGATGCTAGTAATAAGGGAATCTAATATAAAGGAAATCTTTGTAATTCTTCTGTAAATCTAAAACTTCTGAAATAAAAATCTAAATAAAAAAGTAATACATTCTTTACTTACTTTTATTATTCCTTTTGTCTTAAAGCAGTTTTCTTTTTCTCAGGACAAAAATGAGGTTTATATTTTCCATTGTTGTCTCAAAGTTTTGTTTTGTTTTTTTTTTTTTAAAGATTTTATTTATTTGACAGACAGAGATCACAAGTAAGCAGAGAGGCAGGCACAGAGAGAGGAAGGGAAGCAGGCTCCCTGCTGAGCAGAGGGCCCCATGCAGGGCTGGATCCCAGGACCCTGGGATCATGACCCAAGCTGAAGGCAGAGGCTTAACCCACTGAGCCACCCAGGAGCCCCTGTTTTCTCAAAATTTAAACCTTGGGATCACAGATCATTCCTTAAACAGGAATTTTCTGAATAAGTAAAATCCCATGTGAATGATATCAGAAAGATTCCCAAAGAAACTATAACAAAGACTCAAGTTTGGAAAACTCAAGGACTGTGAAATCTACAGAAAAAGGCAAATCATAGAAAGGACAATCATCAGCAATCTTTTCCCCAGATTTCAAATTAAAAACCATCTTTAGTAAGAGTTCCTGTGGAAAAACAAGGCCATGAAAATGATTTGTATGAATAAATTAGTTTAGTTTTGTGGAAGGCTATTTGGTTTATATATATTCAATTTGTACATTGACTTCGCTCCTTTTTTTTTTTTTCAGATTTTATTTATTTATTTGACAGATCACAAGTAGGCAGAGAGGCAGGCAGAGAGAGAGGGGGGGGGTAGCAGGATCCCCGCTGAGCAGAGAGTCTGATGCAGGGCTGGATCCCAGGACCCCGAGACTGGAGCAGGAGGCTGGCTGAGGACAAAGCAAAGGCTGGCGCCTTGCACCCCCCCTTCACCCGCTCCCCTCCATAGGTGTAGCATTCCTCAGGCACCCCTGACTGCCATAAAATGATAAATAGTTAACTTGCTGAGATCACAATCCTGCAAGACAGGAGTCTCCCTTGGTTTGCAAATGTCCTTGAGATTTACAAACAAAGAAGTTACCTTATCAATAGCCCAATTTCCAGGGACACAGAACTCAGTTCCTCAAGCCCTGATGTCACCCTCCCCTCCATAAAAAACGGAAGGAGGCGGAGGTAGAAGGAAAAGTAAATAAAGTTAAATTTCTTCTAAACCTAAATCTCATTAACAAGGATGCTTGATAGCAGGAATGTAACATTCCACTAGGAGACTCCCAAATGTCTTTACTTGATAGTAACCAGGCCTTCAATATCCTGATAGTGCTTTTGTCGGGTGTGCGTGGGCTAACCGGCCAGTTCTGCTTCTGTAAGATTGCTTTGTCTGCTTTCCCACGCGGGTCCCCTGACCCAATCCACTGACGCCAAGTATGCCTGTTCAAACTATCAATCAATCAGCTCAGCCCCACCCGAAACTTGTTTGTATCTGTCTATAAAAATCCTGCATGGACCCAGCTCCAGACCTCTTGGCGTTATCAGCAAGGAGCGGCGCAGAGGTCCAGGTTCGAACCTGCAATAAACTTGCTGATTGGCTTTGACTCACGTCTCTGGTGGTCTTTTAAGGTGGGGGTAATACTCTATTGGCATTTCAAGACCATGACCTGAGCAAAGGCAGAAGCTTAACCCACTGAGCCACCCAGGCACCCCAACTTAGCTCTTTTTGAGGAAAATATCCTGCAGATATACTTGTACACTTTCAACTTATTGCATGTACAAGATAACTAGTTGTAGCATTGCTTATGATAAAAAGGAGGGGGGGGGGAGCTGTTGTGCCCAAATTTCGAGACCCCCCCAAAGACGACCACCAGAGTCCGGAGTCAAAGCCAAACAGCAAGGGTCGTTTATTACGAGTTCGAACCCGGACCTCCGCGCACTCTTGCCGGTAACGCTAAGAGATCCCGAGCTCAGGATCACAACACTTTTTATCCACTATTTTTGGGGAGGCAGGGACTTAGCATACATCATAGTATCTTGTAACAAATCACCACATACCGCACGAAAATCAAACGGCAACTCTATAATATGACTGGCGCGTTACAGGGCGGGAAAAGGCTGGGAACAGATTACTGGTTAGGTCAAAGTGCTGTCATTCTTCAAACTGCTTAGTTGGCACCGCTAGGGTATGTGCCCCCTAAGGATTGGCCGGGGGTCTCCCTGTCAAACCGCGGGGTGCCAGATGGTTATTAACTCCTGTACCCAAAGCTGGGTGGGGGGTCCGGGAGCAGTCACTTTGTCATGTCCAATTCTGGGTGGGGGTTTCTCTGGCTCCAGATGGCTGTTATCTCTCGGCCCAGAGCCGGGTGGGGGTCCGGGAGCGGCCCCTCTGCCAGGTTCAATTCTGGGCGGGGGTTGTGTGGTTACAGAATGCCTATAGAAAGTCTGCTGGTATTTTTCCATCTCCTCATGGGTTAGCAAGCGAAGGTACAGAAGCAGAAATAGCGGTAATGGTTATAAATTAGGCATCTCAGAGCGCCTGGGCGTCTCAGTCAGTGAAGCGTCTGCCTTCAGCTCAGGTCATGATCCCAGGATCCTGGGATTGAGCCCCGCATTGGGCTCCCTGCTCAGTGGGGAGCCTGCTTCTCCTTCTGCCTGCCACTTTTGCTTGTGTGGGCTCTCTCTCTGACAAATAAATACATACAATCTCCAAAAAAAGGGGTGTGTGTGTGAATATTCCCAAAGTCCATCAATAAGAGACTGGTGAGAGTCAGTCTATACAGTGAAACACCATGCAATGGCTCTCTTTATAATGTTGATGTGGCAGGGACCTCTAGTATGTATGTATGTAAAATGTAATCTATTTCATTTTGGAAGCTTTTATGATCTTCTCTTTATTTCTGATGTTCTTAAATTTCACAGTACTATGTCCTGGTGAGAGAGTTTTTTCACTCACAATACTGGATAGTCAGTAGAACCTTTCAGTCTGATAATACACAAATTTAGGACTGGAAATTTCCCCAAATATTTTTTGCGTGATATTTACTTTCCATTTTCTCTTTTTTCTTCTTTTCAATTTTCTAAAAGCTGTGAATGGATTCAAAGATATTGACAAGAATAAAAAATAATATAACAAACTTCATGCACACAGCACTTAGCTTCATTCACTTTTTTAAAAAATTTATTTATTTATTTGACAGAGAGAGAGAGATCACAAGTAGGCAGAGAGGCAGGCAGAGAGAAGGGGGGGGGGAAGCAGGCTCCCTGCTAAGCAGAGAGCCCGGTGGGGGCTCCATCCCAGGACACTGAGATCATGACCAGAGGCTTAACCCACTGAGCCACCCAGGTGCCCCAGCTTCATTCACTTAGGAAAAAAAAAAAAATTATACAAGAGTTCTTGAGACCTCTTTGGTGCAAAATTTTTGCTTTTGGTGCAAAATTTGGTTTTATTAAAGCACAGGGACAGGACAGGCAGAGAGAACTACACTGTGGTCAAGAGGAGGGGCCCATTATATACTTTCAAGTTGGGAGGGGGTTAGGGAGAGCATAAGTCTCTGAGGAATTTTGGAAGCAAGGTTTCCAGGACCTCAAGGGGGCTGGCTATTGTTGAGAAAAGGTCATTTATTATTGTCTAAGGAAACCTTAGTCATGAGACACTTCAGATGTAAATTAGTGGGCCATTATGCTTGGGGGATGATTGTCAACGTGTATCTTGGGCGGTTTAGAGATAAAGGAAATTTAGAGATAAAGGAAATTTCTAAAGGTATTTTTATATGTTAAAGCAGACTTACTTTTTTATATATTAAAGCAGACTTCTGTTAAAGCAGATCCTGGTTGGGGGAAGGGGTTCAGTTTAGGATTGCCTTTTGCCCTTAGCGAAATATTAACATTGAGGCAGTTGAGTCCCTAGGGGAATGTCACTCTGCCCGTTTCAAGGATTTGTCTGTGGGCTCTAGGTAGTAAGGAAATTTAATAATTTTTCTCCTGCCTTTGTTTCCCATATCAATACCCATCTCTTAAAAAAAAAAAAGATATCCATCTCTTAGATTTAGTTTTTTTTTTCTTAGATTTAGTTTTTAAGTCTTTTTTTTCCCCTGTTATGTGATTCATTAATTTCTGTTGCAGTCTTTCAGTTTATTTTGCTATCCTAACTTTTCTGTTGGATCTTTAATTAATGAGATTTCTCTGCATTCCATTTAGATGTTTATGGCTGAGAACTGAGGTTTCAAAATTTCCTCAGCATTTAAAGTATTGCATTCTATTGTCTCAACTAGTTATGATTGTCATGCACACCAACTGGAATTTAATTATAATATTACCATAAGGTTCAGGTCTGCAACAAAATTTATTTAATCTGAAAAATTTTTATTTGAATGAACAATTAAAAAATAGTTGTTACAGAATCAATGACCTTCTTGAGAGAGCATGGAATGATATTAGAAACATTAAAGTAACAGGAAAAATGTATTCTTCTGACTGGGCTGAATCTCTTTTACAATTAGACACCTCGAGACCATCGGTTGTGACAATACAGGGCAATGCAAACTTTCACTGTTAAGACTATTAGGAGGTCAAAGCCTACTAGCATATGACACATAAGTTGTGTCACAGCAAACATATGGTGGTACTACACTTCTAGCAACACATGCACCCCTGTGGATTGATGGATATTTATTACCCAAAGAAATGGCATTTCAGGGGCCTAATAACGTACTATACCTGGCATGAGTTGGAAGTCAAAGCTAATCTTTTTCCTTTAACAAGAACATCTGTTGACATTGTTTTTGGACATGGGACACTTTAATTGGTTAATTTGGGCTAATGATTCTTCAGAGGTTACATTCTTTTTTTTTTTTTTTTTTTTTTTTAAAGATTTTATTTATTTATTTGACAGAGAGAGATCACAAGCAGGCAGAGAGGCAGGCAGAGAGAGAGGAGGAAGCAGGCTCCCTGCTGAGCAGAGAGCCCGATGCGGGCCTCGATCCCAGGACCCTGAGATCATGACCTGAGCCGAAGGCAGCGGCCTAACCCACTGAGCCACCCAGGCGCCCACATTCTTTAATCATACTAAAATGAAAGCTACTACTATCATCACAATGAATGTATTAAATATTGTATGCTATTAACATAACATTTAATAAATATTACCAAAATGGGCACCTATATCTCAGAATATTCATACAAAGATTTCCCAACATCTTGCCATGCTAAAATAAACAGAAATGCCTGGGGATAAAACTGACAAAATTGATCAACTTTTGGACGAAAACATGGAAGAACTCAAAGTAGCCCATAAAACCTTAAGCAACAAGCTAATGCACTTTACACACGCCACGCAGGCCCTTCATGCTGCTTCAGCCCCCATTCATACTAACTCAGTTGCATTAAACAAAGACAGAGAAAACTTACATAAGAAATCATATAAAATTCTTACTAAATAAATAAATAAAATTTCCTTTGTAGAATTGTTAGCAAAACCCTTCAAATATGTGATTTTTTTTTTTTTTCTGGCTCGTGGTCTGACCATAATCCTTTAAAATAACAAAAGATGGGATAGAATTCTCTCTCTACACATGTTTGGGAATCTATTAAGGAAATTCTTCTATTAGTTTTAGTTACCATTTTTGTTATATATCTTATTAAATATGCTATTAGAATATTATGCACTCTTAAACTTAACAAGAAAAAAAATTCAAGGAAAGACTTTGATTAACCATACCCTCATTGTTCTTTTCTGGATATGCCGAGAGCCTATGTTGAAGATTTTGTACATATTTTTTGTGTTTTTACCTTCTTTTTGTCTGACTTTATTCAGTTAGATATGACTTTGAGTTGGAGGGTGTTTTTTTTTGTTTTAAGATTTTATTTATTTATTTGACAGACGGAGATCACAAGTAGGCAGAGAGGCAGGCAGGGAGAGAGAGGAGGAAACAGGCTCTCCGCACAGCGGAGAGCCCAACGTGGGGTTCGATTCCAGGACCCTGGGATCATAACCAGAGCCAAAGGCAGAGGCTTTAACCCACTGAGACACCCAGGCGCCCCTTGAATTGGAGTTTTTATCTGAGTTTGCTTGATTCATTTTAATATACCTATCTTGTTTGGATTTGGTGTGCTCTTTACCTTACATGGTTTGAATTTTATTGATTTTGTTTGATTTCGACTGAAAACTTGGTTAAACAACCTAATTGTACCTTTGCTATGTTACCGAACTACTACTACTCCCATCCTGCCCTAAGACATACTTGATTCCCGCGTGTCCCTTACAGAACCTGCCAGGAGGAATCCTGGTGTGCACGAAGAGAGCAAAACGGAGTCTCTCCCGTCAAGCAGGAGCCTGTGTCCGGCAGGGCCTGTGCCCAGCAGCGACACAAGCGCTTAAGGTTACCGCAGCGGGGTTTACCGCTCGGACCAACGTCAGCCTCTACCCTACAACTGATAATGCGCAGAACCAGAGGAGCCTGCGGAGACCCAAGACCGGTTAAATCCCTTTATTTTTATTTTTATTTGTCTTTTTTTAAGATTTTATTTATTTATTTGACAGGCAGAGATCACAAGTAGGCAGAGAGGCAGGCAGGGAGAGAGGAGAAAGCAGGCTCCCTGCGGAGCAGAGAGCCCGATGTGGGACTCGACCCCAGACGCTGGGATCATGACCTGAGCCGAAGGCAGCGGCCTTAACCCACTGAGCCACGCTTTAAAAGGGAGGATTTGGGCAGCAGACGGCCAGACGCCTCAGGCCTGGCCCCTCTGCGTCCGAGCTTAAGACAGGCAGCAGCCGCTGGAGCCTCTGCCGCGTGGATCTCCGCACAGAGCCGAGCGCGCGCCCCGCCGGAACACCAGAAGCGTCAGCGCGGGAGCGGGCCGGGACCGGACCCAGGACCCCACCCGGGACCCGACCGGGACCGGACCCGGGACCCGACCAGGCCTTATGCCAACTGCGCGCGCACGAGCTGACGTCGCGTGTGGTTCGCTGACTTCCCGCGCCCTCCTGTTAGCGGGTCTGCGGGGTGGCTTGTCTTCTGCTCTGCTGCTCGTCCTGTGTCAGAAGCCAGGTGTGTCAGAAGCCAGGTGTAATCACGTGGTCAGCTGTCCTTGCGTCTGCAATCCTGAACCTGCTTACAATTGTGACTTACCTTCGCTTTACGACTGAATAAAGCCGACACGGCGGGAGGACACAACTCACGAGTGCGCCTTCACGAGGTGCTCGTGGCCCTGGTTCTCCAGCCCTCCGAGCATCTTTATGAATTACCCAACACTCTGATTAAATTCTGTTTCTGCTTAATTAAGCAGCATCGATTTCTGTTTCTTTGCAACTAAGAAAGCTGATGCATACAAAGGTCTTTCAAGAGACTGCGAATTGGGATTCGATGGGTCCCTTAGAGCTAGTGCTGCTCTGTCCCATCCGGTCAGTGCTGCTTACATGAGTCCTTCCAAGCTCCAGCAAAATTTTCTGATCTCAATCTCATAAGAAAAAAGTATAAAACACAAGGGTAACTTGTAAATGGTCTTTTCATCATAAAGAAACAAAACAAACATTTATAGCAGGATTTTAAAAAAATCAGTTTTTATCTTTATTTCTGCCTGTTAATTATTACATATATGAAAATGATTGAGCATTTTATTTATTTACCTTTTTTTTTTTTAACCAACTTTGAAGAGATGTTTTGGATAGTATGACTTAAAATATGGGACATATGGCATATGGAAAAAGGCACTTTTCATGGTGCTGGACAGCACAATGGACCCAGAAAACAATCTGTAAATCAGCTATGAGTTCCGAATCAAATATGACAGAGGCAAATGTTATCAATTGCTGGTGCAGTCGTTTCTCATATAGGCAACTCTAAATAACAGCACAGATGTTTCATTAATTAACTAATTAATTTTAGAGAGAGAGAGAGACAGCATGAACAGAGGGAGAGGCAGAGGAGGACGAAGAGAAAGAATCTCAAGCAGATTCTGCACCAAGTGTGGAGCCAGACGTGGGGCTTGATCTCATGACCCTGAGATCGTGACCTGAGCCCAAACCAAGAGTCATATGCATAACAGACTGAGCCACCCAGGTGCCCCAGACTTTTAATTTTAAAAATGATGATTAATAGTCTTCCAGGCATTCTTTGCCACCATCATAAGATTTATATACATATATACAAGGAAGATATAAGTGGTGCTTTTTACACCAGGGAATAAAGACAGGTTATAGGAAATACATACAATATAATCATAAAATATGACTAAATATAAAAAACATTAGGGTGAGAAATAATCCATCCCCTCATTCCCACCAATCCCTCATTGGCTCCTTCACCAGTCCAGATTAATTTATTCAATACACTTACTCACACATACCATGCTCCTGCTTACCTACAAGGCTTTCTCCTGGATTTGGAATATTTTAATTGTTTCTTTTCTGTTTTTTTTTTTTTTTTTTTGGTTGTTTTTTAAGATTTCATTTATTTATTTGACAGAGATCACTAGTAGGCAGAGAGGCAGGCAGAGAGAGAGGAGCAAGCAGGTTCTCTGCTGAGCAGAGAGCCCGATGCAGGGCTTGATCCCAGGACCCTGGGATCATGCCTGAGCTGAAGGCAGAGGCTTAACCCCCTGAGCCACCCAGGCACCCCATTTTCATTGTTTCTATGTAAAAATCACCTACGTCCTGGATCCAGATCAAGTGCGGCTTTTTTCTCAAAGCTTTGCTTGACCTCTCATACCCTCACCAATATCTTTTCTCTTTAACCTCTCATTGCAGTTATGATTTGAACCTTTTATTACATAATAGTTTTCCTCTCTATTGTTTTTCATGCATGACGATGGGGTTACATCACTCTTGTCTACTCCCGGAGGACAGGCCTGCGGGGGCTGCTGTATTCCACACTCCCCATGGTACGTTTCTGTGTTGACCTGAGCCATCTGGGAGTTCTTTACCATGCATTCAAATGTTGATCTCATATTCTTACTGTGATTTTCAGGGGCTTCGTCTGAATGTGTTTGCCCACAACAATAATACCTTCAGGAACTCAAATATATAAGGCCTGTGATTAGGTAGCAAATTTAGGTCATTGCCAAGTTTAGTTAGGTATTTTATAACAGCTTTGTAACTATGACTAGAATGAAAATGATGAACCCATGAGGATTTGCTTCCGGTTGAACGCCTTTCAGTCAGTACAGATCACTGGGATATGGTTTTGGTCTGACCTACAGCCTTCTTTAATGCCCATTTCAGCTCACTGTTTCTTAGACTGTATATGAAGGGATTCAACATAGGGGCTATGACCATGAAGACCACGGATGTGGCTGAATCTTTTTCAGATGAATGGTTGGATGAAGGGCTCATATAGACTCCTGTGATTGCGCCATAGAAAAGAATGACCAAGGCAAGGTGAGATCCACAGGTGGAGAAAGCCTTGAGTTTTCCTTGAGCAGAAGGGATTTTCATCACAGCAGAGATGATGAAGATATAGGATGCCATGATACATCCTGCAGGTACCACAAAGATCAGCCCCACCGCAGCCAGAACTATGAACTGATTGAGACTGGTGTCAGAACAGGAGAGGGGGAAGAGAGAGCTGATATCACAGAAGAAATGGTGGATGATGTTGTTAGAGCAGAAGTGCAGACGGGTGAGCATGAGGGTGTGCAAGAGGGGATTCAAAGTGGCGAGGACCCAAGGCACAGCCACCAGAGAGGCACAAAGGCGCCGAGTCATAATGGTGGAGTAATGCAAAGGGTGACAAATGGCCACATAACGGTCATACGCCATCACTGTGAGAAGGAAGTTGTCCATGTTGGCAAACATCATACAGAAATACATCTGAGCCAGGCAGCCAGGGTAGGAGATGGTCTGAGTCTGTGCTTGGATGTTCAGCAGCATCTTGGGGACAGTAGATGAAGGGAGACAGATGTCTACCACAGAGAGATTGGAAAGGAAGAAATACATGGGTGTGTGGAGGCGATGGTCTGAGACGATAGCCAGCAAGATGAGCAAGTTTCCAAAGAGCCCTGTTAGGTAGAGACACAGAAAAAATACAAAGAGGAGAGCCTGTTGCTCTGGCCAACCTGAAAAGCCCAAGAGGAGAAATCCAGAGACACTGGTTTGGTTTCCTTTTTCCATTGAGTGGATATATCTGCATGAAAACCAAGAGGATGAAATACTTTTGACAGGAAAAAAAAAAAAAATCCCCTCCCCACCTTTTTTTGTCTATTCACCTAGTCTTGTCTCCTTTACTAAATATTTCTTTAGGCCATCCTGCCTCCTCTCTGGTACTTTCTCCTGAGCTTTGCTGACCGTGGGTATGTCTTTCCATTTCATCAGCCGACTTTTCATTTATCCTCCCTCACCTCACCAGGACGTCCAAGTGACCTTCGTACCTCTCCCTCTTCCTACCTGTGATGTCCATAGTGGCTCTTGTACACTCTGCACTTTGTGTGGTTTCCTGGCTACTAGCCCCGTGTTGGAACACATCCATGAGTCTGACACACTGACTGTAAGCCAAACTTTGAGATTTAAAGGAGAAAAAATTTCCAGATATTTATCCAATATCCTATGAGCCATTTAGGATTTATAAGAAGATAAACCATCTTAGCTTTTTAAAATTTGAAAGAGAAATAAAGTAACATGTTTGACAAGCATAAAAAAATTAAGCCTCCCCAAAATAGTTTACATGAAGACTATGAGCAACATAGGAAATTATTTACAAAATAGTTAAAAAGTTATATAACACACGTAGTAACTACTTTAGTTTTAGTAGTTAAAACTAAAAGAACACAGAGAAAGTTATATCAAAGGAGGGGGCACATTTACAGGATTCCCTTTCAGTGTTTTTTTTTTGTAGCATTTTAACCATAACTACAAAAAACTGGGTTTATGTTTATAAGATATCGTGGTTACTTTGGGTGCTGCATGTCTTGGTGTTATAGAAAACACAATTCAATGGAAAGTTCCTGAAACTTGGATCAAAATGTAGATGAAAAATACTACCCTGGAAAACAATTAAGAAGACAAACATTCACATCCACAGATGAGATAGTTGCCCAAGAACGGAGGGCTCCCTGAGAGTTAGAAAAGTTCTTGGAGAATGTGGGCTATGGCTGGCCCAGTTGGAACCAGACCCCATTACTTGTGGGTTGGGTGACCAAGGCACTTAATCACCCCAAATCTTACAATCTTAATTCTCCTTTGTGTGATAATGACACCTGCCTTAAAGGTTGTTGTACAAATGAAATGACTCAATATGTGCAAAATTCTCAGCAAAGAATGATTACTTAATAAATGCAAGTTGTTGGTGACCCAGCCATAACTGGGAGGGTCAGGTTCTTTCCTAGTCTCCACAGTGGCTATCGTAAATCTTCCCTCCTTGAACATCCAGTATGTCCCTTCACATCACAGAAAAAATGAAGCCATGGTCAGATGGATGTGCTCAACTTTCTGCCACCAACACAGGAAACTTATCTGCATCTCTACTCATCATTCCTTCTCTCCTTTCCTCCTGTCCCAAGTCTCCAGAGCCTCAGCTTCTCCTTTTTTTTTTTTTTTAAATAGGTAAATTCTATCCTCAACGTGAGACTCAAACTCACAACTCCAAGATCAAGAGCCACCTGCTCGGCTGACTGAGCCAGTCAGGTGTCCCCAGCTCCTCCTTTCTGTAATCTATATGTTCTCCTGTTCTGCTGGACTTTGACTTTCAGCTGAGGTCTCTCCCACCTTTGGCTTCCCTTTTCAGATCCACGTCTACCTCTGGGTATCTTCCTGATTCTCTCCCCAGTGCAAAACTCCTCATGGACTTCGTTTCCTCATACCCACATGCCACTCGGCTGCTGCCTCAGCCATGCTAATGAATTGCTCTTTGGAGTCTTGAAAAACCCAATGTTTACTTCTTAGTCCTTTTGTTTTTAGACCTCTTAGAATTCTTTTCTTGAGAAACTCTTCCTTGGATTTATTTTCAACTTTCTCAGATCTTTCTGGCCATTCCTTTTCAGTTGCCTTTGCAGAATGCACTCCCTTTGCCAGCCATAAAATGTAGGCATTTCTCTGTTTTGTTTTTGTTGTTGTTGTTGTTTTGTCTTATGCTTCCTTTTCTTTCCATTCTACCCATATTCCCGTGTGATTCTATTCACTCTCATGGCTTTTCTATCTATATGCTGCTCTCTTGTAAATTACTTCTCTGGCGCAATTCTCTCTCATCTTCAGACTCGTATTTCCAGTGCTCTCTGGATGTTTCTACTTGGATGTCACAGACATCTTGTGTCTAATACTTCCCAAAATGAGTCCATCATATTCTCCCTGCTCAAAGACCATTCCTACCTCCATGTGCCCTTTATCAATGAACAGCACCATAGTTTGTCCAGTTGTTCAAGAATAGAAAACTTGGGAGTTAGCCCAGGACTTCTCTCTCTTTCTTTTACTTACCTCCAATCAATCATTAACCTCTGTTGATGTTATTTTTGGGAACTTAGAATATTATCAAACAAATAGATTTTTAACTTCTACTACAACTAAAGCACTGTTTTGGGCGTTGGGAAATATCAGTGAATAAGAAAGGCATGGTCTCCATCTTTGAGGAGCTTCAAACCAAAGCCAGGAACTTTAGAGTTATTCTTGACTCATGCAGTTCACGACCAAGCCATGTTGGTGTTCCGACTTTGTCACACCCATACTGCTTTTCTTTGTCCTTAGTTACACTGACTATGCCAGACTCTCATCTCCTCTGTGGATACTTGCAATAACCTTCCCATTAGTCTTCCTTCCCAGGAGGGCAGGCAGGAAGGAAAGAAGACTGTAGTCTTCCCCTTTCAATCTTTCTTCATCCTACCTAAGAAGTTATTCTTCTAAAACAAGAATTTCCCTCCTTCCCTTCTTAAAAATTTCCAATAGTTTTCAATTGCCTTCATCCAAACTCCCGATTCTTTATCATGGCACACACGGTTCTTCATTATCCCTTTCTTACCTGCCTAGTCTTATCTCTTGCTGTGACTAATTTCCCACCCTTAGAATTTCCTAATGCACACTGAAACTTTATGTCTCCCTGGCTTTTCTCACTCTGAAATCCTCTGACCACCCCACCTTACCTAAAGCTTCCCCCAAGACATTCTCTATTGCCTTTTGTCTTCGTATCACAACCACTTGGAATTTTCTTGTTTCATATAAAGCAATTTATTTGTTTTGTGATATGCATCAATAAAATGTGAGGTCCATAAAAGTAGGAAACTGATCCTTTTTTTAAACCAATATATGGGTGGAATATTGTCTGATAATACAGCAGACATACAAATCAATATGTATTTGTTGAATAAATGATATACCTCTAAAATTCTCAGAAGACTTTTCTTATATCAGATAGCATGTATACTTTAGAGTGACTTTAATTCCAGCCTACATAGCATTTGAAAATACATATATAGATATAAATATTTATATATTTGTTTTGTTTTGCTTTCATAACTCTTCCTTTCCAGCATGCTATTTTGGAAGGCACATAGACTGTATATTATTCATCTCTGCTTAGGGAAACCCAATTTCTCAAACAATGATTTATATTTGCCTGTGAAGAGAGGCTGTTTTTTTGGGTGGGGTGGGCTGCATGCCAGAGTGTGCAAGACAACACCATCTGGGGTTCTATTCTTGGTTCTCCACCTAGCGCCATGGTCTTGTATCTTAGCCAAAGCAGTGGAGAGTCTGGTGACAGAAACTAAAGGAAATGGAGAAACTCTGTTGAACTATTTTTCTGGTGATTGAATAACAGAAATGTGAAATGCAGTCTACATACAAATTCAAATGACTGGGTTCTCTGGATGCGAAGTGCCATGCCTTTCTCCACTTAACACGTAAGTTGTAGAATGCCTCTCTGCCTTGTCAGTTGCTACTAGTGTGTAAATCCATCACTTCTACTTCAAGAGAAACACCCAAGAGAAAAAAGCCACTGTAGTCTTCACTCTTCTTCCATCAAAGTCTCTGCCCTAGTCCTGCCAAAGTCCTGCCCTAACCAGGAGCTTAGGAGATGGTGGGGGAAATGGCCACGTGAAGTGACTTAGTTCTTGGACAAAGCAGATATAAAAATTTAGAATTTGGGCCCTTGTCACTTTATGCTATGTGGACCAAATAACAGAGGAAGCCTACCTGAAGAGAGGAAGATTAAAGTAGATTTTCAAGGAAAAGCGAGAGTCATTTAACATTCTACTTCAACTCTGACTCCTTTGCTAATTGCGTTGTCCACCTAAAAGGATATCCCCTATTTATTTTCCCTCTCACCTTTGCACCTTTGACTTTCTTGACCTAGCAGTTCTTCCTAAACTCAGTTCTGAAGACTCTTCCTAGATGGGGCTAAGTTCATGCCCATTGGCATTTGGTCCTCATTTACCCAACTCTTCCAGCTGCAGATACGTATCTTCCTAGTGTTCTTTTATTTAGACCCAAGCTTATTGTTAACTGTTATCCTAAGCTCTTTGTATGATTCTGTTAAAGAACTGATCTGAATATTGAAACATTCATTTACAGAGAATGTACAAAAGAAATATTCCAGAAAACAAATGCTCTGGAGGTAACAGAAAGAGCTTTTCAATAATCTATAGGAGACATGAAGAAGGAGTCATGGGCATGTGAAAATACTCTGGATGTGTAAACATAGATTTTATTGATTTCATTCGTGCATAAGGATGGGGTAGCAGTGATAACATTAAAGACCCCTCCTCTCTACTTTCTATCATCCAAATGTTTTCACTCTGGAAAAATGATAAAACAATGGAAAGTACATGAAACCTGCTGAGTAAATTCTGAAATTGTATAAAAATAATAAAATTTTCACCAAGATAAGAAAACAGTAAAGATAAAGCTTACCACTATCAAGTATTAGATGCCATACTAAATGCTCTCATAGTTTGCTAATCCTCATAATACCTCTATAATATAGGTCACATATCCTCATTATATATTCACTGGGTGTTCACAGAGCCAGGACCTGAGTTAATTGATGTGAAATCTCACCCACTTTTCACTAAACCACTACTGAATCTAGGCTTTAACACCTTCACAGGGAGGGCTCCCATTTATTAATCAACTCATTCATTCAGTCCACAAATGGCATTACTGTATGATAGACAATGCCTGGTGGTCTTGAGTAGAACCTGAACTTGTCTTACTTAGGTAAAGACTTGCTTCCTCCATTCTTCTCAGATCTGCTCACTTTCCAGCACACTTACCAAATCCTCATATGAGGAATCTTCTAAGAAGAGACTTTAGCTTCTAAGTCTCAAGAGTAATGGGAAAGTTTTTAAAAAGAGAACGTTGCCCCTCCTCCAGGACGTACAAGGCTGAGGGATGGGATGCTTCTTGGGCAGCTGTATCTGGTGCAGTGAGAGCTGAAGTGACCTCAGGACTCTCCAGCACTGGCGTTTATAGCTTCTTTGCAGTGCTTGAGAACCCAGTCTTGCCAAGCTTCCTCAGCTCCAGTAATAATTACTTTATCCCCTTGTGGGTTTCCCAATTGCAACCCTAGGGATAATGTACGTGGCACATAATCCTCCAGGGAGATTCAAGAAATTAAAAGATCTGGAAATTGTTCACAGACTCCCAGGAAGGCTTGTAACACATATCTCCCCTTCCACCTTCCAAGAAGCTCCAAAATAACAAATATCCAACATTTCACCAGAAACAAACTTTTGCAACATGAGTTGACTTATTCTCTAAATATAGGATTTGTCTTCCCTGATTGAAGCACCCTATAAACAACACCATCCTTGAGCTTCTGAATACTTGATTTATCAGTTTTGCCTGAGACAAGAGGCCCCTCCCCCCGTTTTTGTTTTTGTTTTTTTTTGGCAAAGGAGACGAGACAATGGGCACATGATCAGGATTCAGTGGTTTTATCATGTACTTCATCCTACAAAGCACTCAGCCTGATATAACAGTGAAATGGCCTTGTAAAACTTCAGCTAATATATCAGCTTGGGGATAATACTCAGAAGTTTGGGGATGCCATATTCCAGGATGGTGTATATGCATGGAAAAAAAAACATATATGGTAGTGTGTCCCCAGTGCTACAGCCTATGTGTCTAGATGTCAAAGGGTGTGCATCTGTTAGATTTTTCTATATAACAAACCACTCTAAAACTTAGAAGCTGAAGACACCAACCATTATTTATTTCACAAATATGTGAGTCAGCAATTTGGGCTAGGCTTAGCTGGGTAGCTCTTCTGGTCTTGGCTAGACTCATTCAAACCCCTACATACCTGTAACTGGGTTCATTTAGGACTTAGTGTTCTAGAATGGCTACAGATGGGATGACACCTGTCTGTTCAATGTGATCTCTCATGCTCCAGAAGGATGTTCATATGGTAGGGGAAGATTTCTGAGAGAGTAGAACCATGAAAGGTATATTGAAGCCTAGGTTTAAAACTGGCACAATGTCACTTCTACTGCATTCTGTTGTGCAATGCAAGTCACAAGACTAACCAGTTTCAAAGGATGGGGAAAGAATCTGCCTCTTGGTGGAGAAACTTAAAAGTCACATGGCAAAAAGATACAGATTCAGGAAGGAGGGCAAAATTGTGGGGAGTTTTGCAATCAACCAAAGATGAAAGTAGGAGATTATATACGTATATATAATCTCCTATATATAAATGTATCTATCTATATTTATATATATATCAACATAGATCTATATTTATTTACTTATTTTTTAAACCCCCCCCTTTTTTATCATTTCTCCAAATGATATGCTTTTAGAGTTTGTATTTCTCATACCTGTACCTCTAGGTCAGCCAGATTTGATCCTAAGGAAGAGAATGTTACCACAGGAGGGGTTTCACTGAACTTGAAGCTATGACTACCTCATGGCTACTCTGGGCTCCTCATGCCACTAGACCAGTAGGTGAAGAAAGGGGTTATGAAACTGGAGGGGGATGATTGACTTTGATTATCATGTAGGTGGCTGTGTAGATCATGCAGATGCTACACACAAGGAAAGGAAGGCCTGTATCTGGAGCCTGGGTGTGAATGTGGAATTAGAGTAACCATGACTATATAAGAGGAAGACAAGGAATGGTATAGTTCTCTTGAGGATAAATGTCTGGACCACCATTCCAGGCAAACTACACAGGCTAAAGTGATAGCTCAGGATAAATCAAATCTATTTTTGGTCAAAAGCTTCTGAATGGCTTGTAGCTTGGGATCATAGCATTTTTACTAAATCGCTCTCTCTTTTTTAAAAAAAGATTTTATTTTCAAGTAATCTCTACACCCAACACGGGGCTGGAACCCACAACCCCAAGATTACCCACTGAGCCAGTCTGGCGCTCCACTAAATCTCTTGCATTAAGATTTTATAGAGATTGTGGGGCGCCTGCGTGGCTCAGTCGGTTAAGCATCTGACTCTTGATCAGTAGGTCTGGTGTGGAGTGTACTTAAAAAAAAAAAAAAAAAAGATTTTATAGAGATTGTGCTGGCAGCTACCTTGCAAGGGACTCTGCTTGGACACAAAGGGATCTTAATGTTGCCAGGGGTGGACTGTTTCAGGAGACTCTTGAGTACCACCTGAGATCTTCAGAGCCTCACATTTTTCTTATTTCAACCACTGGTGCAATAGTTAGTTCTGCGAGCTCTACTTTTATTTGGGTGCAACTTGACAATGCCTCATCTTGGGCCTCTACAGTTCCTCTAATGCTTCCACACGTTGGTAGAGGATAAGGAGACGGCTTAGTGGTCATGGGGCAGTTAGTACCCCATGGAGTGAAATTTGGCTAGTGGGGAATGGGAACTGATGGGTAATAGGTCTCCCTAAGACCTATTTCAGGGGCATACATGTGACTGAGCACCCAGTTACTCACACTGGTGGCAAACTTGATGACAAGCCCACTTTTCTTCCCTGTTCTGTTCCCCTCCTTTTACTCCTGATGCTGTATAAATTGTGTACTAAGTACTTGTGCACAAACCTTTGTTTTAAGTTCTGTTTTCTGAGAAAGCACTGACTAAGACAAAGAATCTGGGGCCCTATAGAAAAGATCTTGATTCTAAACAGGGATTTTCAAGTTTTTGCGTGTCATAGACATTTGTAGCCATAAGGTTGGAGATCTCATGGGGAGAGATTTTAGAGAAAGAAGAGCACATAAGACCAAGGTTTGAGGCACATCAAAATGCAATGATTGGGCAGTGGAGGGTTGGAGTCTAAATGCAACTGGAAGGAAAATCCAAAGAAGTGGGTGTGAAACTTGTAAGGTGAATTAAAGGACCTTAGAACAAAAGGTCCTGAAAATGTAGCAGCTTAAAGAAGTTCCTAACTGTGCTTCCACCTCCACCTCTGTCTGTCTCTGTCTCTGTCTCTCTCTGTCAGACTTGCTCCCAGGCAGTGGTGTAGCTGATCAACAGCTGCGAAACATTTCTGCTCCATTTTGCTCTAAGTAGCCCCTAGTACTGGAGGATTTGCCAGGACCTGTCCATGTCCCTAAAGGGAGGATCTCAGAAAACACCTTGGTGTAGACTGATTGGAAGGAGGCATCAGACAGCAGGTTTGAAAGTCTATAAGTATACCTCTTTCAAGGGAAGCTGGGCAGATGGCATGTCTGGCTGCTCTCTCTGCATTGCTGGTGAAGAACTGTCTCTGTTTTGCTATTGTCCTGTTGAACCCAGGAACACAAGCCCCACTGGCCACCAGAGTGAGGCTTTGGAGGAATGTGTCCTCTAGGCAGCCGCTACAAAAGCTGAAACGCTAGACGTGTGTATGAGCTCCTTTCACAGAGACCCACAGGTGCACAGTGAAGATGGTACCTGCGGCCTCCAGGACTTTGGAAAGCCTTGCAGTTGGCCCCTAGGTGGGTGCTCATTTACAACCCCCCTCCCCACTTCAATGCAGCAGCTATTAAGATCCAAAAATTGGCTTCTTTCACAGAATATGTGGGTGTGTCAGTTTGCTGCCCTGGGGGGGATAGCCAGTTAAGAATTGTTTCTGTTTGCTTCAGCCCTGTGGGACCCACGAATGTAAACCCACTAGGGTTCTACTAACACCACACTGGCTGGGAGGGACATAGGTGCCTCCTTACTCCTCCCCACAGAGCCTTCACTGACAGCAGGGGCGAGGCGTGGTCACATTACTCCCGAGTGCTGGTAACATTTGTGCATCTCCACCAGGCTGCCATGAAATCACATCAGCTTGGCATTGGTGGGGTGGGAAAGGGGCCACAGGCTTTCTGGAATACAGTGGTTAGTGCCTAAAAGTTTTTAAATTTTCTTTTCTTTTTTTAAATTAACATATATTATTTGTTTCAGGGGTACAGGTCTGTGAGTCATCAGTCTTACACATTTCATAGCACTCACCATAGAACATACCCTTCCCAATGTCCATCACCCAGCCACACCATCCATCCCACTCCCCTCCCCTCCAGCAACACTTAGTTTGCTTCCTGAGATTAAGAATCTCTTATGGTTTGTCTATCTCCTCAGTTCCATCTTGGTTCCTTTTCTCCCTCCCTACCTGCCACGATGCCCCTGGTCTGCCTCTCAAATTCCTCATATCAGAGACATTATATGATAATTGTCTTTCTCTAACTTATTTTGCTTAGCATAATACCCTCTAGTTCCATCCATGTCATTGCAAATGGCAAGATTTAATTTTTTCATGGCTGCATAGTATTCCATTGTGTTTGAGTGTGTGTGTGTATCTATCTGTCTATATATATCATATCTTCTTTATCCATTCATCTGTTGGTAGACATCTATGTTCTTTCCATAGTTTGGCTATTGTGAACATTATTGCTATAAACATTCATGTGCACCTGCCCCTTCGGATCACTACATTTGTATCTTTAGAGTAAATACTGGGTATTCCTGGGTCTTGGGGTAGCTCTATTTTCAACTTTTTGAGGAACCTCCATGCTGTTTTCAGAGTGGCTGCACCAGCTTGCATTCCCATCAATAGTGTAGGAGGGTTCCCCTTTCTCTACATCCTCACTAGCATCTGTCATTTCCTGACTTGTTAATTTTAGCTATTCTGACTGGTGTGAGGTGGTATCTCATTGTGGTTTTGATTTGTATCTCCATGATACTGAGCGATGTTGAGCACATTTTCATGTGTCTGTTGTCTATTTGTGTGTCTTCTTTGCAGAAATATTTGTTCATGTCCTCTGCCCTTTTCTTGATTGGATTATTTGTTCTTTAGGTGTTGAGTTTGGTAAGTGCTTTACAGATTTTGGACACTAGCCCTTTATCCGAGATGTCATTTGCAAATATCTTCTCCCATTCTGTCAGTTGTCTTTTGGTTTTTTCACTGTTTCCTTTGCTGTGCAAAAGCTTTTTATCATGATGAAATACCAGTAGTTCATTTTGCCCTTGCTTCCCTTGCCTTTGGCTACATTTCTAGGAAGAAGTTGCTGAGGCTGATGTCGAAGAGGTTGCTGCCTGTGTTCTCCTCAAGGATTTTGATGGATTCCTGTCTCACATTGAGGTCTTCCATTCATTTTGAGTCTATTTTTGTGTGTGGTGTAAGGAAATGGTCCAGTTTCATTCTTCTGCATGTGGCTGTCCAATTTTTCCAACACCATTTGTTGAATAGACTGTCTTCTTTCCACTGGACATTCTTTCCTGTTTTGTCAAAAATCAGTTGACTATAGAGTTGAGGGTCTATTTCTGGGCTCTGTATTCTGTTCCATTGATCTATGTGTTTGTTTTTGTGCCAGTACAAAGTCTAATTTATCTGATATAAGGATTGCCATCCCAGCTTTCTTTTGATGTCAATTTGTGTGGATAAATATTTTCCACACTAACTTTATATTTGGAGGTGTCTTTGGGTCTAAATTGAGTGCCTTGCAGACAGCATATTGATGTGTCTTTTTTTAAAATCCATTCTGATACCCTGTATCTTTTGATTGGAGCATTTATTCCATTTACATTCAGGGTAACTATTGAAAGATATGAATTTGGTGCCATTGTATTGCATGTAATGTGACTGTTACTGTATATTGTTTCTGTTCCTTTCTGGTGTATGTTACCTTTACGCTCTCTCTTGGCTTAGAGGATCCCTTTCAATATTTCCTGTAGGGCTGGTTTGGTGTTTGCAAATTCTTTTAGTTTTTGTTTGTCCTGGATGCTTTTTATCTCCTCTTCTATTTTCAATGACAGCCTAGGTGGATATAGTATTCTTGCTGCATGTTTTTCTCGTTTAGTGCTCTGAATAAATCAGACCAGTCCTTCTTGGCCTGCCAGGTCTCTGTGGATAGGTCTGCTGCCAACCTAATATTTCTACCATTGTATGTTACAGATCTCTTGTCCTGAGCTGGTTTTCAGGATTTTCTCTTTGTCAAGAGACTTGTAAGTTTTACTACTAGATGACGGAGCGTTGGCCTATTTTTATTGATTTTGAGGGGGGTTCTCTGTGCCTCCTAAATTTTGATGTTTACTCCCTTCACCAAATTAGGGAAATTCTCTATTATAATTTGCTCCAATATACTTTGTGCCCCTTCTCTCTCTTCCTTCTTCTGGGATCTCAATTATTCTAATGTTGTTTCATCTTATGGTATCACTTATCTCTTGAATTATCCCCTTGTGGTCCAGTAGTTGTTAGTCTCTCTTTTTCTCAGCTTCTTTATTCTCCATCATTTGGTCTTCTATATCACTAATTCTCTCTTCTGCCTCATTTATCCTAACAGTAAGAGTCTCCATTTTTTATTGCACCTCATTAATAGCTTTTTTGGTTTCAGATTTGTCAGATTTTAATTCTTTTTTTTTTTTTTCCAGAAAGGGATTTTATTTCTCCAGAAAGGGATTCTCTAGTATCTTCCATGCTTTTATTTTTGAGTCCAGCTAGCACCTTGATAATCGTCATTCTGATCTGTAGTTCTGACATCTTACTAATGTCCATATTGATTAGGTCCCTAGCTGTTGGTACTGCCTCTTGTTCTTTTTTTGAGGTGAATTTTTCCACCTTGTCATTTTATCTAGATAAGAACAGATGAATGAGAGAACAAAATACTAAAAGGGTAGTGATGACCCCAGAAAAATATACACTAACCAGATCAGAAGAGACTTGATACTGGGGGGAGAAGAAAGGAGAAAAAAAAATATTTATTTTTTTAGAACAGAGCCTCATACTTGATTTTGGGTGTATTTTGGTCTGTTAGAAGTAACTACCTTCCAAAATTTTAAAGAAAGAAAAAGTTATATATATACAAAAATAAGGGTAAACACAAAGAAGGGATGGAATATGACTGTAAAAATGAAAATTAAAAAAGATTCTAAAAAAAGAATTGATAAGATAGTAAGTTGGTTGAAAAAAAAGGGAAAAAAAGAGTAAAGACTGTAATCAGGCTGGAGACTAAGAACAAGGCCATGTGCTAGATTTAGGGTATATTTTGATCTGTTAGGAGAAACTGTAAACCAAAATTTTAAAGAAAGAAAAACCTATATGTATACAAAAAATAAGGTTAAATACAATGGATAGAATATAACAATGAAAATTAAAAAGATTTTAAAAAAGGTATTGATAAAATAGTTAAAAAAGATTAAAACAGGAAAGAGGAAAAATTAAAACAACAGAATAAAAAAAATTTAAAAATTTAACTTAGAAAGATTAAAGAGTCATGGGGAAAAAGCCATGAGTTCTACGTGTTGCATTCCTGTATCTCTGGAATTCCGCTGTTCTCCTGGTTAAGTGAACTTGGTCTTGGCTGGACCTTCTTGCTGATCTTCTGGGAGAGGGGCCTGTTGCTGGCCTGTTGCTGGCCTGTTGCTGGCCTGTTGCTGTGATTCTCAAATGTCTTTGCCCAAGGCGGAATTGCACTGCCCTTGCCAGGGGCTAGGCTAAATAATCTGCGCGGTTTTGCTCCGGGAGCTTTTGTTCCCTGAAGGCTTTCCGTAGGGCCCTGGAGGACGGGAATAAAGATGGCGGCCGCAGGATCTCCGCCGGGAGAAGCGAGCGTTCCGCTGGGCTGCTCAGTGCTGCCTTGGGGACGAGCCGTCAGTCCCACCCATCTCCCTGGTCTCCGGCCACACTCTGAGCTCACCCAGCCTGTGACGGAGCAGTTCTGTCTCTGGCGCTTGGCCCGTTTGGAGTCTCCAAATCCAGCAGATTCCTGCCGTGCGTTCCTGTGCTGCTCCTCCCGGAGGAGAAAGGGAGGTCTCCCCGGACCTGCCACTCGTGGGGTCCCTGCTCCATGAGCAGTAGCCTGACTATGCCTCGGATCAGAGTTTAAGGTAAGTCCAAGCTGAGAACTGCCCCCTCGGCTCCTCTCTGCAGCCGGCTTCCGCACGCCCATGCTGGGGGCTCTGTCACACTCAGGCACCCCCGGCCTTTCTGTGACCCTGTGGGTCCTGAAGACCACACGGTCCCCAGGAGGACTCCACCCCCGCTTAGCCTCTGGAGTGACGTCCCTCCGTGGAGCAGACTTCCAAAAGTCCTGATTTTGTCTCCGCTGCTCTGCCGCTTGCTGGCCCTTCCCCTCGCAATATATGTTCCCATCTATCGCCTGGGATTGACTTTTCCCCGACATCCTACCTTCCAGAAAGTGGTTGCTTTTCTGTTCCTAGAATTGCTGTACTTCTCTTTGCTTTCCAGTTGAGGTGTTCAGAATGGTTTTATACTAGCTAGCTGATCTGAGACCAAAGGATATTTAGGTCTCAACTCCTCCGGGTCTTGCTCCTCCCTCTCTGTTTTTTGCTTTTCTAAGCTGCTCTTTTCCTGTTCTTTGGCTAGAGAAAGATGAGGTGTTGTATGTATGTATGTATGTATGTTTATTAGTCACCATACAGTACATCATGAGTTTTTTTTTTTTAAAGATTTTATTTATTTATTTGACAGAGAGAAATCACAAGTAGGCAGAGAGGCAGGCAGAGAGAGAGAGAGGAGGAAGCAGGCTCCCTGCTGAGCAGAGAGCCCGATGCGGGACTCGATCCCAGGACTCTGAGATCATGACCTGAGCCGAAGGCAGCGGCTTAACCACTGAGCCACCCAGGCGCCCACATCATGAGTTTTTGATGTTGTTCCATCATTCATTGTTTGTATATAACACCCAGTGCTCCCTGTAATCCATGCTCTCCTTAATACCCATCACCAGGCTGACCCATCTCCCTACCCCCTTGCTTCTAAAACTCTCTATTTGTTTCCCAGAGTCCATAGTCTCTCGTGGTTCATCTCGCACTCGGATTTCTCCCCCTTCATTTTTTTTCCCTTCTCCTAATGTCTTCCATGCTAGCACTTTTGTTCCTCAAATAAGTGAAACCATATGATACTTGACTTTCTCTGCTTGCCTTATTTCACTCAGCATAATTTCCTCCAGACCCATCCAAGATGATGTAAAATTTGGAGCCTTAATAGTGCATTGTGTATATGGACCACATCTTCTTCATCCATTCATCTGTTAGAAGGCATCTTGGTCCTTTCCACAGTTTGGCTATTGTGGATATTGCTGATATGAATGTTGGGGTGCATGGGACCTTTCTTTTCACTACATCTGTATTTTTGGGGTAAAGACCCTGTGGTGCAATTGTTGGCTCATAGGGTAGCTCTATTTTTAATTTTTTGAGGAACCTCCACACTGTTTTCCAAAGTGAGTACACCGGTTTGCATTCCCACCAGCAGTGTAAGAGGGTTCCCCTTTCTCCACAACTTCTCCAACATCTGTTGTTTCTTGCCTTGTCAATTTTGACCATTCTAACTGGTGTAAGCTGGTATCTCAACGTGGTTTTGATTTGAATTTCCCTGATGGCTAGTGATGATGAACATTTTTTCATGGGTCTGAGATGAGGTCTTTCTTGATATTTTTCTTTGGTCTCTGCCCATTGGTATTTCTGGGATGGTGGTTTCTCCAACAATCAGTCCTGTCATATAAGAGGGAAGACCGCAACTCAGGGAACTCACCACAGTGTTGCTCCTTAGGTCCTAACACCTCTAGCCTGTCTGCCTTCTACTCTTTCATAGTGTTTCTATGTTGTGTTATATACAATGCCCAAGATTTTCAGCTCTACTTTTCAAAGTACATATTCTGCTACTGTAAAGATGATACCCAATAGGAGCTGAAAGACTCTCCTGTTGAACTATCTGATGCTTGCCTCCATGCATAAGAATGGCCAGCTCTGGTCCAGATGTGCTTGCACAGGTGGAAGGCTGGTGGGCACTTTTGCTGTCTAAGTTCCTGCAAATGAAAATGACAATCATTTCCTGAGTTCTCAGTTTGTTAGACCTAATGATGGAAGTAGAGCAGTGAGGTAATGGTGGTGTTGAGCCTTCACTTCTCTGATGGTATTTGGTTGACGATGCTAGTCCAGTGTCTTGTTTCTTCAGATTTATTTCCCATACCACTGAGGGTGAACATTTATTGTTAATGTACAAGTGAACATACTCTGGAACAGGGATGTTAAATTCTTTTCTTGAAATGCCACAGTTTTAAATGATGGGGCCAAAATGTAGACTTAGACATATAGATTCCAAAATTATGTTCTTTCCATGGGACTTTGGACTATTTTAAAACTGCTTTTAATAAGTCCTTACTCGTGGGGTGTCTGGGAGGCTCCATCATTAAGTGTCTGCCCTCAGCTCAGGTCATGATACCAGGGTCCTGGGATTGAGCCCTGCATCGGGCTCCCTGCTCCCCGGGAAGCCTGCTTCTCCCTCTCCCACTCCCTCTGCTTGTGTTCCTGCTTTCACTGCCATTCTCTCACTAATAAACAAAATCTTTTTAAAAAAGTTAAGTCCTTACTCTTACTAGGTGGAGAGTAAAGGTTACCAAAAGGCAGTGATCCACGGCTCTTAATGTGTTAGCTTGCTGAGAATACAAATATCTTCTTACTGTGATTACAAGTTTTATCTTTATAACTTAAAATTTTAAGGTGTGAATAATGTTAAACATTTAATTTCACAAGAGTACAGGGTTTGTTTCCAAAAGGCCATAATTAAAAGAATTTTAATGTCTGAAAATAGAGATTGGCTCAAACTGTTTTAGGTTTCCTTATATTTTCAGCAGCCTGAGCAAGGATTAGTTCAGTGGTCAAATACTTAAAGAAGACATAGTAAATCCAATTTTGGAAGCTTGCTTGCTTTCTTTCTTTTTTAAAAAAGATTTTATTTATTTATTTGACAGAGAGAGAAATCACAACTAAGCAGAGAGGCAGGCAGGTTCTTTGTCCATTTATTCACTGGTAACCACAGACCCCTACGAAGGGCAGCAGTGCAGGGCAGTGCAGGGCGGTGACATGTCACTTAGCAGGAAGGTTGGGCTGTTCCCTTCCCTCAGAGGGAGGACAAGTAGTGAGGAAGAGGATCAGAGAGCTGGGAAGAGTTCAGAGACCAGAGACAGCCAGTTGGAAAATGTACTGAGCTGGTGGCAATTTAGATCTTTCAGAGGAAGGACCGTCCTCACAATTCCAGCTTTGCAGAGAGGACAGTGGCAAGGCTCCTGCTGAAGAAGCATTCCTGCTCCCTCCTTTTTCAGTTGTGTTGCTTTTCTGTAAAATCCTATTCTGAACAGGTATTCATTGTCGTTTACATGTGTGATTCCTTACAAATGCTTAATAGTGTATCTTTTTTGCCTAAAGTTAGCTTTTCCAAATGTGATTTTATCAGCCACTTTCATCCTTAAAAAAAAATACTCTTCATCATTTATATTATTTTTATATTATGTCTTTGTTTCCTGATTTCTCGTCGTCATAGATATAATATTAGGAACAACACTGTCGTATAAAAATATGTTCAATGTAGGGGCGCCTGGGTGGCTCAGTGGGTTAAACCTCTGCCTTTGGCTCAGGTCATGATCTCAGGGTCCTGGGATCAAGCCCCGCACTGGGCTCTCTGCTCAGCAGGGATCCTGCTTTCCCCTCTCTCTCTGCTTACCTCTCTGCCTACTGATCTCTCTCTGTCAAATAAATAAATAAAATCTTTAAAACAAACAAACAAACAAACAAACAGACAAACACCTTTAAAAATACATTCAATGTAAAGAATTATGGAATTATGCGATGCGGGGCTCGATCCCAGGACCCTGTGTCATGACCTGAGCTGAAAGCAGAGGCTTTAACCCACTGAGCCACCCAGGTGGCCCAATATTGACATTTTTAACTATAACCTGGACAGAACCTCGGACTCTACCCAACTGCATACCTTTCTCTCTATTTGGATCTTGACTTTGTTATAATCAGCCTTTTGATATCATTTTTAGTTTTCGCTATAGTTTTTTACTGTAACTATAGTCTTACCACCCATATTTGAATTCATAAACAGTAATTTGTTCTGCCTATTTTTTAACTTTATGTAGAGGGAAGGATTACTTTGTAATCCTTGTAAACTTGCATCATTTGCTTAGTACTTTGTGTGGAAAACACTATTTCTATTTGTTTAGCTGAAGTTGGTTTTTACTAGGCTCTACACTGGCGTGGAGCCCAGCACAGAGCTTGAACTCATGACCCTGAGGTCAGGGGTCAGATGCTTAACGAGTAAGCGGCCCAGATGGCCCTGTTTAGCTATAGTTTTACTCATATTGTTGTAGAGTACTTGTTTGTGAAAACAGGGCACAATTTACCTAGGTTGCTGTTACAAGCTTTAGGATTGTTTCTAGTTTCCATTAATACAAACAATGATGCTGTTGACCATTCTTACATGCATATCTTGGAGTATCCTAGATAATATGCAATCTAGGATGTGAGTGTGAGTCAGATTGCTAGATAATGCCTCACTATTATCAAAGCCATTTGAGCCTGTAAGGCTGCCAGTGAGTGAGGTCTGGGATGCAAAGCGTAATAGCAGGACTGTGATTCCCTCTTTCTTCAAAGGACACCCGGACCAGTGGCTGCCTGTTCTCCCTCCAGCTCTCAGGAGGGGATCTAACTGGGATGGGAATAACTGAAAAAATTCAAATCTAAGAACATCTTCCTCAGGAAGTAGTTTATCTCTTTTTGCTGAACATGATAAATGAAATTGAAACTTACGGACCTACCAGAAATAACCATAAACCCATCAGCTTCCTTCTATTTTTCTGTAGTGATTATTTTAATTATCCTGGTAAAGTCAAAATCATTTGGAACTTAAATGCGAAGACTAGTTGAATTTAAATAAACCATGTATGTTTTATGAAAAACAGAGATAATGTTTTTTAGGATTTTATTTATTTATTTTAGAGAGAGAGAGAGAGAGAAAGAGCAAACATGAGAAGGGGGAGGGGCAGAGACATAGGGAGAAGCAGATTTCCCCCTGAGCAGGGAGACTGATGCAGTGCTCACTTCCAGGACCCTGAGATCATGACCTGAACCAAATGCAGATGCTTAACTGACTGGGTTCCCCAGCACCCAAAACATAGATAATTTTGTTTTTAATTTTATTTTTTCAGTGTTCCAAGATTCATTATTTATGCACCACACCCAGTGCTCCATGCAATACATAGATAATTTTTAAAAATCGTTTGAGTACATCATTAAAACCTGTGGTTATAAATTGAAGAGTGTTGTAGAGGATTTGAAGTTTTTTTTTCTTTGTCACATTAGAAATTTGGTTGCCTTCTTTTATATTTATGGTAAAGATAAGAATTGCCTGCTTCCTCCTCTCTCTCTCTCTGCCTGCCTCTCTGCCTACTTGTGATCTCTCTCAGTCAAAAAAAAAAAAAAAAAAAAAAAGAATTGCCTTAATATTAGCTCTGTGATCCCATATATATCTATATATATCCCATATCTATATATAAAATATATATATTAGCTCTGTGATCCCATATATATATATATGGGATATATATAGATATATATGGGATATATATGGGATCACAGAGCTAATATATATATTATGTGTGTATATATATTATATATATATGATAGAGCTAATATATATATAGGTTATGAATGGGTAATGAATGAAATGGGTTATGAATGAAATTAAGAATTTATTTGCATATTTACATTAAAAATTAAGTAACTGAAAGACTCTTACTTATAGATGTAAATACTTGGGCAATTGTGATGAAAAACTCTTAAGTGTCTTGGAAACTATGACAGTCATTCACAGATGAGACTCAGGGGGTTGTGGAAATCTAGGGAATTATTGTCCTTTGTTGAATATGTGAAAAAACAAAAGAAAGAGATGAAGTCTCCTCTGACATTGCCCTTGATCGTCGTTCTCCCTGAGGACGGCCACCTCTGGACAGCTCAGTGACAGGGGCTCATTAACAGTGTGGGGCTTCTGCTCCCCAGAGACGTCAGCCAGGGAAACACATTTGGTTTTTGGTGCCAGCCCAGTCACAGCTGAGTGTCACAGCACCTCTCCTGTGCTCATAAGGATCTCCCTGTCATACAGCCAGGTCACTGCTTTCGGGAAACCATAGTGGAGTTTGCAAGTCTTCATCTCCTACCTCCTAGAGGCAAAGTGAAGATCTGTACCACATGAAGACATGTGAAGTCATTGTGAGCAAGTATCTTTTTGCTTAGGAAAAATTTATGGATAAGCCAGTGTTGGTATAGTAAACCTTTGCATTTACTGCAAAGAACACAAAGGTTTCTACATGTCCGAGTACAAATGCCCGGTACCGTCTTTAGTCAGTGATTTGGAAAGGAGGTAGGGAGATAGCTTAGAACCCACAGAGAGGGTGAGCAAAGTGAGTGAAATGGAACTAGGTCTCTGTGTTGCTTTAAGAATTGTAAGTTAGTTAATTTTCAGTTACAATTGTTCGTGGAACAGAAAAGCTGTATTGGTTTGCATATATAGTCCATTGTTTAAAGGAACAGACCATGGAAATTCACCAAATATAAGAAGTAAACTTAATTGTTCATTATAGACTCCACCAAGTCATTCCGAGACATTTCATTTTACTGTAATACATTCATTATACTTGTGTATGCACATGTGGATAATCATTTAATTAAGCATATTTAGTGGTTGGGGCGCCTGGGTGGCTCAGTGGGTTAAGCCGCTGCCTTTGGCTCAGGTCATGATCTCAGGGTCCTGGGATCGAGCCTCGAATCGGGCTCTCTGCTCAGCAGGGAGCCTGCTTCCCCCTCTTTCTCTGCCTGCCTCTCTGCCTACTTGTGATCTTTCTCTCTGTCAAATAAATAAATAAAATCTTTAAAAAAAAAGAATATTTAGTGGCAATAAAATATGGGCTTCAGGAATAGAATAAGAGAGTATGTATATGGGTAAAAATATTAGACTAGTATTAGACTATATGGTAAAACTATTAGACTATTTGTTTCCATGCTTTCTCTTTGGTCCTTGTTGTCTGTGAAATTAGACAATATTTGTTCTCTATGCATAAAAGTTCTTATCAGTATTTATAGTTTCTAAGTGGTCATTTTCTCCCTTAAGAGTTACCAAAATATCTAAAATATAAAATATTATGGATTTTTAAAAATGCTATGGTGTAAGTACCACAGGGGAGTTCCATTCTGTGAATATTGTGTCAGCATTTTTCTATTTTCATGTTATTTTTAATAAGAAATGATGACCATTCAAGTGAGTACAAATACCAATCTGAATAAAAAAAAAGAAGAATCCTGAATGTTTAATTCATGAATTAGGCAAATGATAAGTTGTGTGTGTCTGTATGTGTGTGTGTATGTGTATAATTGCACTGAGGTGATGTGTAAGGTATACCAGGTTCCATCCATCTATCCTTGCGCAGGATCATGAATGGACTCTGTGTGAATGCTGTTGGGGCCCCGCTCAGACGCTCTTTACCTGGCTGCTGCTCTGATCCTTACCCTATGTGTTAGGAATATGGGCTGCCAGGTGCACAGCCATTCCCTTCTTCAGAGATTTGCCCTCAGCTGAGAGGGATCTGCTTTGCAAGGAGGTCTCAGGAACAGAGTGTGGGCAACTCTTAGCCAGTGACAGACTCTTAGGAGAGACAAAAGGCTGCCAGTGCTAAGGCAGGACTAAGTCTGATGCAATTCTTACTGAGGAGCCTGTTGTAATATATCTGAGGTTAGCTAAGACCTATGAAACAGATGCATCATTAACGCGAAGAGATTCACTCGTAGCCCTGAGGCTGTTCATAGTTTGCCAACACGATTTCAGGATTCACTAGGAACTGGATAGGGCAGGGTTTGTATGTCAAATATATCAGTGAATGTTATGTATTTGAAATATCTTCAATATAGACACTATCTTGAGATATTCAGTCTTTACAATGTGTAGTTGTATACTGACCAGCTAGTATATGGAAATATGTATTCTTCCAATGAAATAAGACTTATATGTCAGCATTGAACACCTACAATGATGGCTCTAAATATTTAGAGCTCCTGTGTGCCGGCACTAAATATTTAACCTCTTCCATTTGATATCTGTTCTCTTAATTGTTGTTGTAAAACTGTATTTTTATGAGGTGTCATTTTCCGTTATATTATTTTTTGGATGGTAATTATTACTTAGAATGCCATCTTCTTTTATTTTGTAGAATCTATTTATTTTTATTTTACCTAATAACATTTTTCTCTTGCCAAGTAACATGTGCTTTAAAAAATTTTTTAAAAAATTAATATATAATGTATTATTTGCCCCAGGAGTACAGATCTGTGAATCATCAGGTTTACACACTTCACAGCACTCACCATAGCACATACCCTCCCCAATGTCCATAATCCCACCACCCTCTCCCTATCCCCTCCTCCCAGCAACCCTCAGTTTGTTTTGTGAGATTAAGAGTCTCTTATGGTTTATCTCCCTCCCGATCCCATCTTTTTTCATTTTGTCCTTCCCTACCCCCCAAAACCCCCCATTTTGCCTCTCAAATTCCTCATATCAGGGAGAAAATATAATTGTCTTTCTCTGATTGACTTATTTCACTCAGCATAATATCCTCTAGTTCCATCCGCATCGTTGAAAATGGCAAGATTTCATTTCTTTTGATGGCTGCATAGTATTCCACTGTATATATATACCACATCATCTTGATCCATTCATCTGTTGATGGACATCTAGGTTCTTTCCATAGTTTGGCTATTGTGGACATTGCTGCTACAAACATTTGGGTGCACATGCCCCTTTGGATCCCTACATTTGTATCTTTAGGGTAAATGCCCAGTAGTGCAGTTGCTGCGTTGTAGGGTAGCTCTATTTTCAACTTTTTGAAGAACCTCCATACTGTTTTCCAGAGTGGCTGCACCAGCTTGCATTCCCACCAACAGCGTAGGAGGGTTCCCCTTTCTCCGCATCCTCACCAGCATCTGTCATTTCCTGACTTGTTAATTTTAGCCATTCTGACTGGTGTGAGGTGATATCTCATTGTGGTTTTGATTTGTATTTCCCTGATGCCGAGTGATGTGGAGCACTTTTTCACACACATATATAATCTTATAAAGCAGCAAAGCGTTTGTACAATATCATCTTGCTGGAGTTTTATCTTTTCTCATCTGCCTTCTTAGTCCTTATGGATAGGATAATGTTAAATTACAACATTATTTTATTCTAATGCTGCATTACTATATTGGTGCTTTCCGTGGAGGAGTTAGCATTTCACTTTTGTCTTCTTTCACTTTAGTGTATCCTTTATGAGGCACATTTGGAAAGTTGACAGCAATTTACTTAAGACAAGTGTATCTGTATTTGTGTGTGTATGTGCATGAGACTGAAACATGTTTTTTTTTAAATTTTTTATTTTTTTTGCTCTTCTGAGTATATGTGAGTCTGGGGATATTCTCTTTTTTTGCACATTTAGACTCTTTCAGATGCCTTTATAATAATTCTATCAAGAAATACTTGTGCATAATTTTTTATTCTGGGTAACACTGACCACAACTTTATAGAAAATCAGAGGACATATAAAATAGTGTGAACTCTATAACCTCTATTCAGATTTTAGATACATTTATTTTAGGACAGTTTTGTACCAATTTCTCTCACACATCAATGGGTCTATTCTGATTCAGATTTTGAAACTCTCAGAAGATTTAAAAATGTACTGTATGCTTAACTATTTGAACATGATAGAACTGAAATAGTCATTTTCTGACGTCTGTTTTGTTGGGATAGAGCTTCTTCAGTACTAATCAGTTGGATGACAATGTTCATCAGACTTGCCTTAGAGCTAGCCATGTGTTTGTTCAGTGTGACTAACTCTGCAAGATAGCTTCAGAAAGTTGGTAATCAGTCTAATATCAATGGATGTCTGAGATTTTGTATATGAAAATATCCCTTTCTTTATAACTTTTCTTCTAGTACTTAGAGGTTTCCATTATAGTGATTTAACCTACTTTACTTTGAGAATGTATCTGTCTTTATCTCTACGTATTTATATATTTAATTATTTTATCATAGGGAGTGATGTAAAGCATTTTTCTTTGTAGATAGATTACACCACTAGATAACTTTTAAAATGACTAATATGATTAGAATGTTGATAGTGAAAAATCCTACCTCTTTTAGGATTCCATGCCCTGTACTTGGTAATGTGTGAAACAGAAGTCTGCAGATGGAAGAAGAAAGTCTTGGCCACTGGATTTCAGGGTTCTGATTTCAATGGATATGCAGGTCCAATGAATTTTTGGAGTTCCTATTAAATTGGTATGGTAATTTCAAGCATCTTTAAGGAAAAGTTAAGCACTGTATTTGGATAGTAATGTTTTTGGTTCTCTGTGATTATTACTTTTTTCCCTACCATATCAAAAATCGGTGCAACTTTCATAAATACATTAGTCAGTTCTGTCAAAATGTTTGTGTGCAGAGTAGTGGTGGTATTTTGCATGTAATTGAATTCTTTGAATTAATACATTCTAGGTTTTCAATTCCTGTATCTGAATGCATTTTTGAGATTATATTGTATTGTATTCTATTGCACGTGAGGTATGTGCAAATCCAATTTTGTAGAATCATGAGATACATACTTGAAATAACATTTCTCCCTCTGTCTGCATCTCTTTCTGATTTTTTCTGATTACCCTCCCTCTTTTTCCATTATCCCCATTCTTTCTAAAATGTAGGTATATGTTTATAGTACTTTAGTCTTATTGAGCTCAGGCCGAAAGACCTTTTGTACCTATGACTGATTCAAAGACAATATGCATTATTTCATTTTCCTTATACTAAATATTAATGATATTCTTTTTGTAATAATGTAAAACTGGATTGGGATAAATTATGTCAATTTTTAAATTTACTTAAGTGTTTATTCTTTATAAAAATTTTTATTTTTTATTATGTTATATTAGTCGCCATATAGTATGTCATTAATTTTTGATGAAGTGCTCCATGATTCATTATTCATTATCATCCAGCACTTAATGATCACATCATTCATTCAAGTAGTTAATGATAAAATCCTATAGTCCTACTTTAATATGAGAGATCCACCCTACCACTGTCAACTATTTTTTTTTATTTCTTTTTTTTTTTTTTAAAGATTTCTTTTAAAATTGCTAAATGCTTCGTCCTGGCAGGAAACATGTGCTAGCAGAGGATGGAACAGAAGAATGGCAGCTCTTTCATGGGGTTTATCCTGCTGGGGTTCTCTGACCGGCCTCAACTGGAGCTAGTCCTCTTTGTGGTTCTCCTGATCTTCTACCTGTTCACTCTGCTGGGAAACGCCACCATCATTGCCTTGGCCCAACTGGACCCACATCTTCAGACTCCCATGTACTTTTTCCTCTCCAACCTAAGCTTTCTGGACCTGTGTTACACGACCAGCACTGTCCCGCAGCTCCTGGTTCATCTCAGGACGGCAGACAAGTCTATCTCATATGGTGGCTGTGTAGTTCAGCTGTTTGTTGCTCTAGGGCTGGGATGCACGGAATGCCTTCTGTTAGGGGTCATGGCGTTTGACCGCTATGCAGCCATCTGCAAGCCCCTGCAGTACACCGTGATCATGCACCCCCGTCTCTGTGCCCTCATGGCTTCTGCATCGTGGTTTATTGGTTTTGGCAACTCCTCATTGCAGACAGTGCTCCTCTTCCTTTTATCACTTTGTGGGAGAAATAAAATAGACCACTTCTTTTGTGAGGTCCCCGCACTGCTCAAGCTTGCCTGTGTAGACACCACTGTGTATGAGTCTGAGGTCTTCTTTGTCGGTGTGGTCATCCTTCTCATACCTGTGGCATTAATCATCTTCTCCTATGGTCAGATCGTCAGGGCGGTCTTAAGAATAAAGTCATCTGCAGGGCAGAGGAAAGCGTTTGGCACATGTGGGTCCCACATCACAGTGGTCTCCCTGTTCTATGGCACGGCCATCTATGCTTACCTCCAGCCCAGCAATAACTACTCCCAGGATCAGGTCAAGTTTGTTTCTCTGTTCTACACCATCGTCACCCCCACGGTCAGCCCTGTCATATATACACTGAGGAACAAGGATGTGACGGGGGCAATGAAGAAGGTGCTTTGCAGGGGACAGGACTCCAGATGACTGGGCAGGGAAGACCCTTTGATGGGGGACTTTGACTGCCAGGGTATTTAAGATGACTATGACCTTCTTGTGTCATCCAAAATTTCTTCTGATAACTCTCAAGGGAATTTCCTTACTTGATTCTTTTATACAAGTGAGTGCTCAAAATCTAAGCTCATCGATTCATGCAACCTCCAGAGATATGACCTAGTGTCCTAGAGCATCTGCATCATACTATTATTTTAAAAAGCACCACAGGTTTTTCTTATTCCCCACCCCCATTTAGGAATGCTAGTTTATTTCTACTTAGAAGAAGATATTCAGGAACATACATAGGAAATTAAGAAATTAAGAATCTTGGAACACTGAAAACCCTTGGAACACTAAAACCCTGTAAGAAATATTAACATTTTAGCATTTTCTAGCAATTTGTCGGAGACATATCACTTTTTCTTGCATTGTGATCATGGTTCTATTATGAGGTCCATAGGTTGACTGTATCACAGCTTTTTCACAGAAGTAGGTGGGCATCTGTGAGAAAAAAAATCCTCAGCTCTAAGAAAATCCTGCTAACATCAATCCTGATAAAGTATATTTAAATCTTCTCTTCAACCCATTTAATAATTTCTTTGACCCAGGCATCACTGATCAATGCTTTTGTATCTCAAACCTGCCAAAAGCCCCATACAGTTTGAATGCAGGGACATATTCTAAAAATCTGGGAAATGACCTCTTATTCCCAGGAAATCCCATGTTCTCTGGAGCTTACCAGATTAACTAGGAGGAAATGTAAAGAAGAAATAAAATATATATTAATCATTAATCATGTCCATGTGTCTAAGCTTTACAAAGAGCCATCTGAGTTTGAACTACTGTCATATGTTTCTGAATTAGGAGTCACAAAACAGTTGAATCTGACATTGTAAGTCCTTAGATCTTAACTCAAACTCAGTTTGCACATAAATGTGTTTGTGGTATGGATCTGGGTTTTTGTAGTATTGTCACAAACAGGGTATTTTCCCATGGAGGTTGGAGCCAACAATGCTGTCTTCATAGAAATGTTTCTGATTTTTGGTAGTTTTTTCCAACATGTAGCCCAGTGCAAGTAGATGTATTTGTGTCTTGGCTGGACACATACGCATAATAACTCTATTGTTCCCTATCCTGATAGCTAATGGGCCTCCCCAGGGCCTTGAACCCTGAGCTGGCCATGCTCATGCCAAGTGATCTTGCTGCGGAGACAGCATGTGGAGGCTGGAAATGACAGCCTGGGGGAGGTTATGCACACGGTCAAGTTCTCTCTGTATCACTTAGAGCATCACAGTATTCTTACTTGAAATCAACACCTGGGATGTATCTTGTCACCATAGTGATGCTTCCTGTATGCCAGTAGGAAAACAGTTCTGTCCACTGTTTATCCTGATGATGACAAATTTCCCACTCTCCATTATGTTTCAACCACATCCTGACAGTTTTAACCAAATGGTCCCATCAAAGTCCCTCAAATGAACCATCTTTGGTGCAAAAACCCTCAAGGTCTCATGATGTTACAGAGCCTATTGTGTGGGTGAACAACCCCTTCTCTGCTCTTAAGAACACACAGAACCTGGGGCAAAATATTTATTTCCTTTAAGTGAATGTGTGAGTGGCATTTGGATGTTTACAACTCACAGAAATAAGTTATAGAGAACAAAGGTCTCTGGGATCCATGCCAAAATAAAAAAGAAATCAGTTAAGAGACCAAACACAAGTTCAGGATTGTTCTGTGACATTTTTGTAATGTTCTGAATCTGCTCCCCATGGTGTCCATGCCTTGTCTGTGACTGACTCCAGGGTTGTGTAAATTGTCACCAATATTATTTGGACTGTTTCCTTTTGCGTGTTTACCAGTAAGTGTGGCAGGGCTGTGCACTTGTACTCAAGGCTTGGCTAAATCATTTATGCTATCTGTGTTTAGCCCCTGGAGGTCAGGACGATCGTGATGCTCTAGAGCAAGTCATGGGTTCTTCCAGCTCTTCTGCTTTCTGAGGAACACAGGGCACACACATCCTCGGCTCAGGTAGTAATGGCAGAGACCCAGAATGTCAGTCAGACTCACATGAAACACAATTTTTAACAGCAGGTGATTTATTACCAGTTAGCGAAGGATAACTATAAAATAGCAGGAGTGCATGCAGGAGGCCTTGCCAGAAGGTTAACCGACTGATCCATACAAATGCCCCACACTTGCTCCTTTTAAAAATTTAATTCTATTGGTTTACACTGTTGGTGGATTTATTTTAACTGTTTTGAACTGATTGAAATCTATGAGATCTTTAGGAAATGTAAGTTCTTCTGATTAGGAGCCATTCCTGAGAAAAATTAACCTCTTTTGAGAGTGAAGTTGTTCAGTTGTTGACCTGTGTCTTTCGTCTCAGTGAAGCATCCTGGACATTTCTAATGACGGGTTATTTGGGACCGTCATGATCCATGGGATATTGTGATCAGTTGTCAAAGCCTTTCGCAGGAACTCCCCACTCCCCAACTGCTGACTCTGGTAGCAGATCATAAACAGTACTTTCTGTGTATTTTTAAGTCCCTATTTCAGGCATTTGGAGAAAGTGAAACATTTTTACAAGACTGTTTTGGGAAAGCTTCTTTAATTGTTTATGGAAATGAGAACAGTGTTTTCTGTATTTAAAGGAAGAATCTTGGCTACAATGTGTTGTTTGTTAGCATGAAACCATCTTCTTCCTTGATTCATTGCCTTTTTGGAAAAACCATCCTATATTTCCCAAAGGATGTTTCTCCTCAAATTCCACCATAACATTTTACATTGTGGCTTGCATTTAGATTGAAGTAGCGTACAAATTTATATATTATTACACACACACAGATATGTACATGCACAAACACGGATTCCACCTGCAATCTCTTGTAAGTCAAACTCTTTTGTGAAGATGAATAGTATGACAAAGTGTATTTCCTTTAGCTTGCACTACTTTGAAGTGACAGGATTATAAATGTTATATTTCCAAAGTGTTCTGAAATGTGTACAAATATACCCAAGTATGTGTGGTAACAGCTTATTCCTGCAGGTCACATTCCAAAGAAGGTGGTGGGGACATCTGCTGTTGATAAAATCTACACAAGTAAAGAGCTGAATAGAACAAACCATACTCTTTTTGTTGTCATAAAAGATACACGTAAGTTAAAAGTTTAGAAATGCCATTCTTTCATTCTCCAGTTTAAATTTGCATCAGAAATGTCGGGCTATGTTTGTACATGGGTAACTCTAGAAATGTCTCATTTAGTAAATTTGTAGAGAGATTTTTTTTTAAAGTTACTCTTATTTATTAAGATTTTATTTATTTATTTGAGAGAGAGAGAGCGAGCGAGTGCATGAATGGGGGTGGGGAGCAGCAGAGGGAGAGGGAGAAGCAGACTCCCCACTGGGCAGGGAGCACAATGTGGGGCTCCAATCCTGGACCTTGAGATCATGACCTTAATGGAAGGCAGGTGTTTAACTGACTGAGCCACCCAGTGACAGGGAGGGGCAGAGAGTGAGAGAGAAACTTAAGCAGAGTTTGCCCTGAGCGTGGAGCCTGACTTGGGGCTTGATCTCAGTACCCTGAGAACACAACCTGAGCCCAAAGCAGGAGTCTGACTCTCAAACAATGTGCCACCCAGGAGCCCCCATAAGGAGATTTTTGTATGAAATAGCAGGAAAAATCTGACCTTAGGAGAGGAATAAGAAATGGGATGAAATAATTGAATGATATCTCTTGTATTTATTTATTTCCCCCCCAGATATACTAAGATAGAACTGACATGTAGCATTGAGCAAATTGTAGGAGTAGAAAATGTGAATATCTACATATAACAAAACTGTTACCACCCTAGGGTTAGTTAAAGCTCCATCTCATCACGTAATTACGCTTTCCTCTTTGTGGTGAGAACGATTGAGATCTACTCTCAGCCACTTTCAAGTCTCTAATACAATCGCAGTAACTCCGTGCACCACGGACCATGCTGTGCCTTAGCTCCTCAGGACTCTCATGTGATAACTGGTGGTCGGTTCCCTTTGCCCAACATCTCCCACTTCTCCTCCCCTTACCCCTGGTTACCACATTTCTACTCTCTGTACCTACAGGTTGAGCTTTTCTGGGTCCCACAGTTGTGTGGGATCACAGAGTGTTTGTCTTGCTCTTCTGACTTGTTCCACCTCCCAGTAATGCCCTCAAGGTCCACCCATGCTGTCACAAATGGCAGGATTTCCTTCCTTCTCCTGGCAGAATAATATTGCTTTAGATACTTATGCCACATCCTCTTTCTCCGTTCATCTGTGTGGGCACTTAGGTTGTCTCCACATTTGGCCATTGTGAATAGTGCTGCTGTGAATATGGGAGGGCATGCATCTCTGTGATATCCTGATTTCATTTCCTTTGGATGGGTACCTAGAAGTTGGTTGCTGCATATAATAACAGCTACATTGTTAATTTTTTGAGGAACCTCCCTACTGCTTTCCATGGAGACTGTATCAGTTTACATTCCCATCAACTGTGCAGGAGTGTTCCCTAACTTCTGTTATCGTTGGTCTTTCTTATGACAGCCATTCTAACAGGTGTGAATGATATTTGATTGTGCTTTTGGTTTGCATTTCCTGACGATTGGTGATTTGGAATACCTTTCATGTATCTGTCGTTTGTATGCCTTCGGGAAAATATCCATTCAATACCTCTTTACTTTTGAAAAAATGGAATTATTTTTTTATGCCACTGAGTTCCACGAGTTCCTTATATATTTTTGATATTAACCCCTTATCAAGATGTGTAAGTATTTCTCCCATTCTATAGGTTGTCTTTTCATTTTATTGACTGTTTCTTTAGTAGTGCAGAAAGTTTTTGGATTGATGTTTCACTTATTAATGCTTTGCTTTTGTTGCTGGTGCTTTTGAGGTCATATTCAGGCTCAGGGTTACAATTGGATCCCAAAGAGTCGTTCCGTTTGTAGATAGGATGATGCTCGACCAGCCTCATTTGGTAAATGTGAACATGTCCAATGTCATGAATCTTCTCTTCTCTGTTGTTTTCTAGGAGTTTTACAACTTCAGTTCTTCTATTTACATGTCAATCTACTGCAAGTTAATTTTTGAGGTGTATAATAGAGTGCTACAATTTCGATTCTCTGCATGTACTTACCCATTTTTTGTTTTTAGGAGCATTTTTTTTTAAAATATTTTTATTTATTTATTTGAGAGACAGTGAGAGAGAGCATGAGAGGCGAGAAGGTTAGAGGGAGAAGCAGACTCCCCATGGAGCTGGGAGCCTGATGCGGGACTCGATCCCGGGACTCCGGGACCATGACCTGAGCCAAAGGCGGTTGCTTAACCAACTGAGCCACCCAGGTGCCCTTTAGGAGCATTTTTTAAGAAGACTGTGTTTCCCCATGAACATTCTTGACTGTTGTCAAATGTTAGTTGTCTGTATGTGGGTGGGTTTATGCGTGAGCTCTTCAGTCAGTTCCTTTGCTGTATGTGTCTTTTTCTTCCGCCAGTATCATACTGTCTTCATCCCTAGAGCTTTAACATGTAGCTTGAGTCAGTATGTGGGATGCTTCCTGCTTTGTTCTTCTTCACCACCAAAGTCGTGGTGACTTTGGCAATTGGGGATTTTTGTAGTTCCATACAGATTTTAGGATTTTTTTTTCTCTGTCTGTGAAAAATACCAATCAAATGTTGATAAGGATTCATTGAATCTGTAATGGTTTTAAGTAGTGTGGACATTTTAGCCTTTTTAATTCCTTTAATTCATGAATACTAGATATTTTAATTCTTCCGTTTCTTTCATGACTATCTTATAGTTTGAAGTGTACAGATGTTTTTCCTCCTTGGATTAGTTTATTCCTTAATGTTTTATTGGTTCATATGCTGTTGTGAATGAGATAAAAAATCCTTTCACCTATTTTGTTGTTATCATATAGAAAGGGAACTCATTTCTGTATGTTGAGTTTCTGTTTTATAACTTTACTAAACTTGTTGATAAGTTCTAACAGTTTTTTGGTGGTGTCTAGGATTTTTCTGTTTATGAGATTATATCATTTCCAAACAAAGATGATTATACTTAAAAAAAAAATGGCTGCCATTTTATTTCTTTTTTTGCCAGATTGCCAAGGCTAGGATTTCCAGCCTATGTTCTCTTATTTTTTTTTGAAGATTTTATTTATTTATTTGACAGACAAAGATCGCAAGTAGGCAGAGAGGCAGGCAGACAGAAAGAAGGGAGAAGGAAGCTCCCTGCTGAGCAGAGAGCCTGATGCAGGGCTCGATCCCAGGACCCTGGGATCATGACCTGAGCCAAAGGCAGAGGCTTTAACCCACTGAGCCACCCAGGCACCCTGGTTTTTCCTTTTGTTTTTTAAAAAAATTATTTATTTATTTATATTATTATGTTTAATTACCCAACATATAGTACATCATTAATTTTTTTGTCATATTTATTTATTTACTTATTTATTTAAAATTTTTTTTCAATTTATTTATTTTCAGAAAAACAGTATTCATTATTTTTTCACCACACCCAGTGCTCCATGAAATCCGTGCCCTCTATAATACCCACCACCTGGTACCCCATCCTCCCACACCTCCGCCACTTCAATCCCCTCAGATTGTTTTTCAGAGTCCATAGTCTCTGATGATTCACCTCCCCTTCCAATTTACCCCAACTCCCTTCTCCTCTCTAAGTGTTCAATGGTTCATTAGTTGTGTGTAATGCACAGTGCTCATCACAACCTGTGCCCTCCTTAATACCCATCACCTTATGGTGATCCCTGCAACCCCTTCCCTCTGTAACCCTCAGTTTGTTTCCCAGAGTCCAGAGTCTCTCACGGTTTGTTTCCATCTCTGATTTCTTCCCATTCAGTTTTCCCTCCCTTTCCCTAGGGTACTCTGCTTTATTCCTTATGTTCCACATATGAATGAAACCATGTGATAATTGTCTTTCTCTGTTTGACTTATTTTACTTAGCATAATCCCCTCCAGTTCCATCCATGTTAATGCAAATAGTAGGTATTCATCCTTTCCATGGCTGAGTAATTGACCATTGATTATATGAGCCACATCTTCTTTATCCATTCATCTGTGAAGGACATCTCAGCTCCTTCCGCAGTTTGTTACTGCAGATGTTGCTGCTATGAACACCAGGGTGGGGTGCACGTGTCCCATTTTTTTCCTGTACATCTGTATCTTTGGGTAAATACCAAGTAGTACAATTGCTGCGTCTTAATGTAGCTTTTTTTCAACATTTTGAGGAAACTCCATACTGTTTTCCAAAGTGGCTGCACCAGCTTGCATTCCCATCAACAGTGGAAGAGGGTTCCCTATTCTCCACAACCTTGCCAATTTTTTTGTTTTCTGTCTTGTTAATTTTTGCCATTCTGACTGGCATAAGGTGGTATCTCATTATGGTTTTGATTGTATTTCCCTGATGGCTAGTGATGTTCAGCACGTTTTCATGTGTCTGTTGGCCATTTGTATGTCTTCTTTGGAGAAGTGTCTATTCATGTCTTCTGCCCATTTCTTGACGAGATTATTTGTTTTTTGGATGTTGAATTTGCAAAGTTCTTTATAGATGTTGGATACCAGCCCTCGATCTGTAATGTCATTTGCAAATATCTTCTCCCATTCCATGGGTTGCCTCTTAGTTTTGTTGACTGTTTCCTTTGCTGTGCAGAAGCTTTTTATCTTGATGAAATCCCTAAATTTCATTTTTGCTTTTGTTTCCCTTGCCTGTATTTTAACCTTTTAAAAGATTTTATTTATTTATTTACCAGAGAGAGAAAGAGAGAGAGCGAGCGAGCGCACAAGCAGGGGGAGCAGCAGTCAGAGGGAGAAGCAGGCTCCCTTCTGAGCAAGGAACCTCATGTGGGACTTGATGCCAAGACCCTGGGATCATGACCTGAACCAAAGGCAGATGCTTAACCAACTAAGCCATCCAGACATCCCTTCCCTTGCCTTTAGAGACGTGTCTTGCAAGAAATTGCTGTGGTCCATGTCGAAGAGTTTACTGCCTATGTTCTCCTCTAGGATTTTGATAGATTCCTGTCTTACATGGAGGTTTTTCATTCAGTTTGACTTTATCTTTGTGTGTGGTGTAAGGTAGTGGTTCAATTTCATTCTTCTCCATGTGTTTGTCAGTTTCCCCAGAGCCATTTATTGAAGAGACTATCTTTTTTTCCATTGGATATTCTTTCCTGATTTGTCGAAGATTAGTTGACCATAGAGTTGAGGGTCCATATCTAGTTTTCCTATTCTATACCATTGGTCCATGCGTCTGTTTTTGTAGCGGTACCATGTTGTCTTGATGATCACAGCTTTGTAATACAGCTGGAAGTCAGGCATTGTGATGCCCCAAGGTTTGGTTTTGTTTTTCAACATGTCCCCTAGCTATTTAGGGTTTTTTTCTGGTTCCATACAAATTTTAGGGTTATTTGTTTCAGCTCTGTGAAAAATGTCCATGGTATTTTGAAAGGGATTCAATTGAAAGTATTGATTTCTCTGGGAAGCATAGACATTTTCACAATATTTGTTCTTCCAATTCCTGAGCATGGAATATTTTTCCATTTCTTTTTATCTTCCTCCATTTTGTTCATGAGTGTTCTATAGTTTCTAGAGTATGGAGCTTTTACTCCTTTGGTTAGGTTTATTTTTAGCAGTCTTATGGTTTTTGGTGCTATTGTGAATGGAGTCAATTACTTAATTTCTCTTTCTTCAGTTACATTGTTAGTTGTTTGTGTGTATTGATTTTGTATCTTATGACATTGCTGAATTGCTGTATGAGTTCTAGCCACTTGGGGCTGCAGTTTTTTGGATTTTCCATGTAAAGTAACATATCATCTGTGAAGCGAGAGAGTTTGACTTCTTCTTTGCCAATATGGATGCCTTTTATTTCTTTTTGTTGTCTGATTGCTGAGGCTAGGACTTCTAGTACTGTGTTGAGCAAAGTGGTGAGAGTGGGCATCCCTGTCGTGTTCCTGACCTTCAGGGAAAGCTCTTGTTTTTTCCCCATTGGGAATGATAATAGCTGTGGGCCTTTCTTAGAAGTCTTTTGTGATGTTGAGGTATGATCCCTCTATCCCTATACTCTGAAGAGTTTTAATCAGGAACAGGTGTTGTATTTTGTCAAATACTTTTTCTGCATCAATTGAAAGGATCATATGATTCTTGTTTCTTCTTTTCTTTAATATGCTCTATTACTTTAATTGATTTCTGGGTGTTGGACATCACTTGCATCCTAGGAATTCATCCCACCTGATCATGGTGAATAATCTTTTTAATGTATTTTTGGATCCTATTAGCTAGGATCTTGTTGATTATTTTGGCATCCATGTTCACCAGGGATATTGGTCCGTAAGTCTCTGTTTTTTTAAAAAATGTATTTTCTCTCTGTCTCTTTTTTTTTTTATTAACATGCAATATATTTGTTTCAGGTGTACAGGTCTGTGATTCATCAGTCTTGCATAATTCACAGTGCTCACTATAGCACATGCCCTCCCCAATGTCCATGTCTATAAATCTTTCTGAATGTGTCTTTGTCTTGTTTGGGATTATAGAACGAGCTTGGGAGTTTTCCTTCCATTTCTATTTTTTGAAACAGCTTCTGTGGAATAGGTATTATGTCTTCTCTCAATGTTTGGTAGAAATCCCCTGGGAAGACATGTGGCCCTAGACTCTTGTTTTTGGGGAGGTTTTTGATTACTGCTTCAGTATCCTTGCTGGTTATTGGTCTGTTCAGATTGTCCATTACTTCCTGTCTTGTTAGTTTATATGTTTCCAGGAATACACCCATTTCTTCCAGATTGCTTACTTTGTTGGCATATAGTTGCTGGTAATAATTTCTAATAATTGTTTCTATTTCCTTGGTATTAGTCATGATCTCTCCCCTTTCATTCATAATTTTATTAATTTGATCCTTTCTCTTTTCTTTTGCATAAGTCTGGCCAGAGGTTTATCACTAGCTTCTAGTTTTGTTGATATGTTCTACTGCTTTTCTGGGTTTTGGTTCCTGATTTCTGCTCTAATCTTTATTAATTTTCTTCTCCTGCTTGGTTTAGGCTTTAATTGGTGGTCCCCCCGCCTTGTCCTTTAGGTGTAAGGTTAGCTTGTGCATTTGGGATTTTTCTAAAATTTTGAGAGAGGCTTAGATGGCTATGTACTTACCTCTAAGGACCTCCTTTGCAGTGTCTCATAGGTTTTGAACCGATGTATTTTCATTTTCATAGTTTCCATGAATTGTTTAAGTTCTTTAATTTCCTGGTTGACGCACTTACTCTTTAGCAGGGTGCTCTTTAGCTTCCATATGTTTATGTTCCTACCAAATTTCTTCTTGTGGTTGAGTTCAAGTTTCAAAGCGTTGTGGCCTGAACATATGCAGGGAATAATCTCAGTCTTTTGGCATTGCCTGATACCTGGTTTGTGAATCAGCATGCGATCTGTTCTGGAGAATATTCCATGTGCACTCAGGAAAAATGAGTATTCTGTTGTTCTAGGATGGAATGTTCTGTATATATCTACGACATCCATCTGGTCCAATATGTCATTCAAAACTCTTGTTTCTTTGTTGATCTTCTGCTTAGATGACCTGTCCATTACTGTGAGTGGAGTGTTGATGTGTCCTATGATTAATGTAGGAGAATCAGTATGGTTCTTTATTTTGCTTCTTAATTGGCTTATATAATTGACTTCTACCATGTTGGGGCCACAGATATTTACAATTGTTAGATCTTCCATTTGGGTAGACCCTTTAAGTATGATATAGTGTCCCTCTGTGTCTCTTACTATAGTCTTTGGTTTAAGGTCTAATTTGTGTGATATGAGGGATGCTACCTCAGCTTTCTTTTGAGGTCTTTTAGCATGGTAAATGGTTCCCCATTCCCTCACTTCCAATCGGAGGTGTGTTTAGGTTCAAAGTGAGTCTCGTGTAGACCCATATAGATGGTTCTTGCTTTTTTGTCCAATTTCAAACCCTGTGTCTTTTTTTGGGAGTATTCAGACCATTTGCATTGAGAGTACCTTTTGAAAGAGATGAATTTAGTGCCATTGTATTTCCTTTAATGTCTCTGCTTCTGGAGATTGTGATGAGCACTAATGAAATCACTGAACACTATATCAAACACTAATGATATGTTGGAAACTGAGCATAATAAAAAAAATAAAAAAAAGAAAGATTGTGGGTGAGTTGGGGGAGAGGCAGAGGGAGACAGAGAGGGGAAGCAGACTCCCCTCTGGGCAGGAGATGGATGCCTAAATTTGGCTCCATTCCAACACCCTAGGATCATGTCCTGAGCTGAAACTGAGTGTGAAGTGTAAGGGACTAAATCACACTGGGGTCCCACATATTTATACTTAAAGTTAAGTAACTGAATGGATTCTTTTTAAAGAATTAATGTATAATGTATTATTTGTTTCAGGGGTACAGATACTGAATGGTTCTTAATTATATATGTAAATATTTTGGATAATTATGTTGAAAAGTCTTACATGTTTTGTAAAACATGTAGGTCATTCACAAATGAGAACCAAAGGAATTATTTGTCCTCTGTGAAATAATGTGAAATAATAAAAGAGACAGATGAGGTCTCCTCTGGCATGATCCTTGATCATCATTCTCCCTGAGGATGGCAACCTCTGGACAGTTCAGTGACAGGGGCTCATTAACAGTGTGGGGCATCTGCTCCTCAGAGACGTCAGCCAGGGAGCACATTTGGTTTTTGGTGCCAGCCCAGTCACAGCTGAGTGTCACAGCACCTCTCCTATGCTCATAAGGGAGCACGTGTTATACAGGCAGTGTCATACAGGCAGGTCACTGCTTTTGGGAAACCAAGGTGGAGTTTGCAATTGTCTTCATCTCCCACCTCCTAGAGGAAAAGGGCAGATCTCTGTTCACCTAAAGATACATGAAGTTATCATGAGAAAACATCCTTCTGCTTAGGAAAAATTTATGGATAAGCCAGTGCTGGTGTAGTCAACCTTTGCATTTACTGCACACGACTGATTCTACATGTCCAAGTGCCAGTCCTTGATACCGTCTTTAGGCAATGTCTTGGAAAGGAGGTAGGGAAATAGCTTTGAACCCACAGAGAGGGTGAGCAAAGGTGAGTGGAATGGAATCAGTCTCTGTGTTGCTTTAGGAATTGGCAAGTTAATTTTCAGTTGCAATTGTTCTAGAAACAGAAGAGCTGTTGCTTATATGTTCCACTGCCTAAAGGAACAGCCTATGACAATTCACCAAATATAAGAAGTAAATTTAGTTGTTCACTATAGACTCCACCAAGTCATTCTTAGACATTTCTTTCTACTGCGATACATTCATTATCCCTGCTTACGCAAACATGGGAAATACTTAAATATGCATGTATAGTGGTAGTAAAATGTGACCTTCAGTAATAGAACAAGAAAATATGCAGAAGTGTAAAAATAGTAGACCATATACCTCCATGCTTTCTTTATGGTCCTTATTGTTTGTGAAATTAGACAGTGTTTATTCTGTATGCATAAAGCTCATTGTCATTATTTATAGTTCCTAAATGGTCATTTTCTCCCTTCAGAGTTTCTAAAATATCTAAAATATGTACAGAGTTTTAAGAATGCTATGTTGAAGATCACAACAGGGGAGTTGCATTTTGTGAATATTGTGTCAGTGCAGTTCTATCCGGACACTGGGTTCCATCCTTCTATCCTTGCGCAGGATCATGAATGGAGTCTTGTGTGAGTGGTGCCCTGCTCAGACGCTCTTTACCTGGCTGCTGCTCCAATCCTAACTCTATATGTTAGGAATATGGGCTGCCAGGTGCACAGCCGTTCTCTTCTTCAGAGATTTGCCCTCAGCTGAGAGGGATCTGCTTTGCCAGGGGGTCTCAGAAGTGTGGGCAACTCTTAGCCAGTGACAGACTCATGGGAGAGGCAAGGCTGCCAACACCAAGGCAAGACTAAATCTGGTGCAATTCATGCTCCAGAATTGTGCTGTCCAAGACTGGAGTACATAGTCACAGGAAGTCACTTAAATTTAAATTAATTAAAATTAAATAGAATACAAAATTTCATTTGTCAGTGAGGCCATTTAAATGCTCACATGGTGACATGTGGATAGTGGCTATTGCATTAGGCCGCGAGGGCTGAGTATTTCTCTCAGCACAGATGCATACTTGTATGGGAGACTTGTGTCCGCTTTCTTACAGGGTTAGGCTCATTCCATATTCCATTTAAGACCATGTCTTTCCTTATTCATGTTCTCTGCTCTGTTTTGCTTCCCTCATCCCCTTTATCCTAAGAGCATTTCCTGAACAAACCACCTGCAGTGGAAATCCTACTTGATCTTCTTCTCCCATGGAACCTGGTGTAAAGCACCATCCATGTTAGTGAGACCTATCATTTCAGGGGTTGTGAAAGCTGCCTTCCCCCTCACTAGCTCATCCTGCATTGCCCTTGGAGGTCTGTTCTAGTATATATGGGGTCAGCTCATAGCTAGGGGACAGAGCTTTATTAAAGTAATAGTGATTCATTCCTACCACTGCCAGCACTATTTCAGGATTCATTCAGGAACTGAATAGGGCAGAGTTTATATGTCAGTTCTGTCGATGACTGTTACATATTTGACATATCTTCAATACAGACACTTTGTATGTATTGTACATATGCAGTTTGCATACTGAGCAGCTAGTTTTATGGAACTATGTATTTTGCCACTTAAACTTTTAGGGTTGTATTTCAGTATTGAACCTTTATGGTAATTGCTCTGTTAGCTTACGTGTCCTGGTATTAAACATTTAGTCTGTTTCATTTGATGCCCGTTGTCTTCATTATTACTGTAGAATTGGGTTCTTGTGCTCTCCCTCTTTTTCCCTCGTCCCCATTCTTTCTAATGTATGTTTATATTTAAAGTACTTTAAGTCTTAAGCTCAGACTGAAAGACCTTTTGTACCTATGACTGATGCAAGCACAAAGGCCATTATTTCATTTTTCTTATACCAAATATTAATGCAGTGTGGAACTGTACTGGCATAAAATTGTAATGAGCACATCATTGATTCACATAGTTACTGATAAAATCCTATGCCCTGTCTTTAACATGAGAGATCCACCCACCCCAGTCAACTATTTTTTTTTTTTTTAAGATTTCTTTTAAAATTGCTAAATGCTTGGTCCTGACAGGAAACCTGCGCTAGCAGAGGATGGAACAGAAGAATGGTAGTTCTTTCATGGGGTTTATCCTGCTGGGGTTCTCTGACCGGCCTCAACTGGAGCTAGTCCTCTTTGTGGTTCTTCTGATCTTCTACCTGTTCACTCTGCTGGGAAACACCACCATCATTGCCTTGTCCCACCTCGACTCACATCTTCAGACTCCCATGTACTTTTTCCTCTCCAACCTAAGCTTTCTGGACCTGTGTTACACGACCAGCACTGTCCCTCAGCTCCTGGTTCATCTCAGGACGGCAGACAAGTCTATCTCATATGGTGGCTGTGTAGTTCAGCTGTTTGTTGCTCTAGGGCTGGGATGCACGGAATGCCTTCTGTTAGGGGTCATGGCGTTTGACCGCTATGCAGCCATCTGCAAGCCCCTGCAGTACACTGTGATCATGCACCCCCGTCTCTGTGCCCTCATGGCTTCTGCATCATGGTTCTTTGGTTTTGCCAACTCCTCATTGCAAACAATGCTCATCTTCATTGTACCACTTTGTGGGAGAAATAAAATAGACCACTTCTTTTGTGAGATCCCACCATTCCTCAAGCTTGCATGTGTTGACACCACTGTGAATGAGTCTGAGCTCTTCTTTGTCGGTGTGGTCATCCTCCTCATACCTGTGGCATTAATCATCTTCTCCTATGGTCAGATCGTCAGGGCGGTCTTAAGAATAAAGTCATCTGCAGGGCAGAGGAAAGTGTTTGGCACATGTGGGTCCCACATCACAGTGGTCTCCCTGTTCTATGGCACGGCCATCTATGCTTACCTCCAGCCCAGCAACAGCTACTCCCAGGATCAGGGAAAGTTTGTTTCTCTGTTCTACACCATCGTCACCCCCATGGTTAACCCTGTTATATATACACTGAGGAACAAGGATGTGATGGGGGCAATGAAGAAGGTACTTTGTAAGGGCCATGACTCCAAATGACTGGGTGGGGATGACCCTTTGATGGAGGACTTTGACTGCCAGGGTATTTAAGATGACTATGACCTTCTTGTGTCATCCAAAATTTCCTGTGACATCTCTCAAGGGAATTTTCTTACCTGTTGCTTTAATACATTTCAGTGCTCAAAATCCAAGTTCATGGGTTCATGAAGCCTCCAGAGTTGCTCCTATAGAGTGTGCATCATATTTCATTTTAAGAAGCTCCATAGGTTAGGTTGGAGTATTATGCCTCCATCAGAAAGGATGAATCCCCAACTTTTGTAGTAACATGGATGGGACTGGAGGAAATTATGCTGAGTGAGATAAGTCAAGCAGAGAGAGTCAGTTATCATATGGTTTCACTTATTTGTGGAGAATAACAAATAACATGGAGGACAAGGGGAGATGGAGGGGAGAAGGGAGTTGAGGGAAATTGGAAGGGGAGGTGAACCATGAGAGATTATGGACTCTGAAAAACAATCTGAGGGGTTTGAAGGTGTGGGGGGTGGGAGGTTGGGGGAACCAAGTGGTGGGTATTAGGGAGGCAGGGATTTCATGGAGCACTGGGTGTGATGCAAAAACAATGAATACTGTTACACTGAAAAGAAATAAAAAATTAAAAAAAGAAGAAGCTCCATAGGTTTTTCATATTCCCCCCTTACTTAGGAACACTCTTCCAATTTTTTCTCTAAGAAGACGCATACATACCATAAAGTCATAGTGAAAAATAAGAATAGAAATGACTAAAACACTATAGGAAATATTAAAATTTTAGAATTTTTCTAGCAAATTGTTGGAGGCATATCACTTTTTCTTGCACTGTAATCATGGCTCTATTATAAAGTTCTTAGGTTGCCTGTATCTCAGCTTTTTCACAGAATTAGGTGGGCATCTGTGAGAAAAAGCAATCCTCAGCTCTAAGAAAATCCTGCTAACATCAGTCCTGATAAAGTATATTTAAATCTTCTCTTCATCCCATTTAATAATTTCTTTGACCCAGGCATCACTGATCAATGCTTTTGTATCTCAAATTTGCCAAAAGCCTTATACAGTTTGAATGCAAGGACATACTCTAAAAATCTGGAAAATGGCCTCTTATTCCCAGGAAATCCCATGTTCTCTGGAGCTTACCAGATTCACTAGGAGGAAATGTAAAGAAGAAATATTAATCATTAAACATGTCCATGTGTCTAAGCTTTACAGAGAGCCATCTGAGTTTGAACTACTGTCATACGTTTCTTTTTTTTTTTTTTAAAGATTTTATTTATTTATTTGACAGACAGAGATCACAAGTAGAGAGGTAGGCAGAGAGAGGAGGGGAAGCAGGCCCCCTGCTGAGTAGAGAGCCCGAAGCAGGGCTCGATCCCAGGACCCTGGGATCATGACCCCAGCTGAAGGCAGAGGCTTTAACCCACTGAGCCACCCAGGCGCCCCTGTCATATGTTTCTGAATTAGGAGTAATGACTGTCAACATCCCAGAACAGTTGAATCCGACACTGTAAGCCCTTAGATCTTAATCAAACTCAGTTTGCACATAAATGTGTTTTGGGGTATGGATTTGGGTTATGATTTTGGTAAGTTTTCCAGTAGCCCAGTGCAGGTAGATGTGTTTGTGTCTTGGGGTGGACACATGCTCATAACAACTCTCCTGTTCCCTATCCTGACAGCTAACGGGCCTCCCCAGGGCCTTGAACCTTGAGCTGGCCATGCTCGTGCCAAGTGATCTTGCTGCAGAGACAGCATGTGGAGGCTGGAAATGACAGCCAGGGGAGGTTATGCACACGGTCAGGTTCTCTCTGTATCACTATGAGCATCACAGTATTCTTACTTGAAATCTACACCTGGGATGTATCTTGACTCCATAGTGATGCTTCCTGTATGCCAGTAGGAAAACAGTTCTGTCCACTGTATATCCCGATGGTGACAAATTTCCCACTCTCCATTATTTTTCTTTTTTTGTTTTAAAGATTTTATTATTTATTTATTTATTTTAGAGAGACAGGGAGAGAGAGAGACCAGGCCGAGGACAGGCAGATGGGTTTGGAGAGAGACAGGCAGACTGCAGGCTGAACACGTAGCCTGATGGGGGTGTCCATCTTGTGACATGGAGATCATGAGCTGAGCTGAAATCAAGAACCTCCAAAGGGGGCACCTGGGTGGCTTAGGGGGTTAAGCCTCTGCCTTCAGCTCAGGTCATGATCTCAAGGTCCTGGGATCGAGCCCCTCATAGGGCTCTCTGCTTGGCAGGGAGCCTGCTTCCCCTCCTCTCTCTGCCTGCCTCTCTGCCTACTTGTGATCTCTGTCTCTCTGTCAAATAAATAAATAAAATATTAAAAAAATAGAAATAACCTCCACGGCACCCCTCTACTGTCTGTTTCAGCCACAGCCTGACAGTTATGTACAAATGGTCACTTTAAAATCCCTCAAATGAACTCTCTTAGACACAAAACCCCTCAAGGTCTCGGGAAACCACGCAGCCTATTGTTCTAGATGAACAACTTCTCTGCTCTTAAGGACACAGAGAGCCCTGGGGTGAATCAGATTCATTTCCTTTAAGTGAATGTTTGAAGTGGGTGTCTATGACTCATGGGACTAAATGACAGAGAACAAAGGTCTCTGGGATCCTCGCCAAAATAAAGGAGAAATCACTGAAGAGACGAAACACAAGTTCAGGATTGTTCTGTAACATTTTTCTAACGTTAGGAATCTGCTCCCCAAGCTCTCCATGCCCTGTCTGCAAACAGACTCCAGGGCTGTGTAAATTGTCACCAATATTTTTTGGACTCTTGCATTTTTGCCAATAACTGTGGAATGGCTACAGGGATTGTACCTAAGACTTGGCTCAATTATTTATTCCATCTGTGTTTAGCCTCTGGAGGTCAGGAGGATCATGATGCTCTAGAGCAAGTCATGGGTTCTTCCAGCTCTTCTGCTTCCTGAGGAACCCGGGGTGCACACCATTGGCCCAGGTAGTGATGGCAGAGACCCAGAATGTCCGTCAGACTCACATGAAACACAGTTCTTTTTTTTTTTTTTTTTAAAGATTTTATTTATTTATTTGACAGAGAGAGATCACAAGTAGGCAGAGAGGCAGGCAGAGAGAGAGGAGGAAGCAGGCTCCCTGCTGAGCAGAGAGCCCGATGCGGGACTCGATCCCAGGACTCTGAGATCATGACCTGAGCCGAAGGCAGCGGCTTAACCCACTGAGCCACCCAGGCGCCCTGAAACACAGTTCTTAACCAGCAGCAGATTTACTACCAATTAGCAGAGGATAGAAAATGCTGAGAGCCCTTTCAAGTATCTAGGAGGCCCCAGACCCATCAGACATTAGCTTTGGAGACCCCTCACTGCAGTGTAAATCCTTTTTCTTCTCAAATGTGGGGCAGAGAACTATTATGGTACAAGTCAGCACAGAGAGGCTTGGGGGACTCTCAGATTATGTGTCTCTACTTTCGTCGCCCGGTTCTGGCATTAGGACTGTCATTTGGTAGCATATCAAAACCCAAAGAACAAATAATCCAATGAAGAAATGGGCAGAGGACATGAACAGACATTCTCCAAAGAGTACATCCAGATGGCCAACAGACACATGAAAAAAATGTTGAACATCACTCGGCATCAGGGAAATACAAATTAAAAGCACAATGAGATACCACCTCACACAAGTTACAATGGCTAAAATTAACAAGTCAGAAAATGATGGATATTGGTGAGGGTGTAGAGAACGGGGAACCCTCCTACACTGTTGGTAAGAATGCAGGCTGGTGCAGCCGCTCTGGAAAATAGCACGGAGGTTCCTCAAAAAGTTGAAAATAGAGCTACTCTATGACCCAGCAATTATACTACTAGATATTTACCCCAAACATACAAATATAGTGATCCAAATGGTCATGTGCACCCCCAATGATCATAGCAGCAATGTTCACAATAGCCAAACTATGGACAGAGCCCAGATGTCCAGTGGCAGATGAGTTGATAATGAAGAGGTGGTATGTATGTTGTGTGTGTGTGTATAATGGAATAGTATGCAGCCATCAAAGAATGAAATCTTGCCATTTGCAATGACACGGATGGAACTATAGGGTACTAGGCTAAGTGAAATAAGTCATTAGAGAAAGACAGTTATCATATGATCTCCCTGATATGTGGAATTTAAGAAACAAAACCAAGGATCACAGGGGAAGAGAGGAAAAAATAAAACAAGTTAAAACCAGAGAGGGAGAAAAAGCATAGGAGGCTCTTAATCACATGAAGCATGAGGACTTAATCACATGAAGCAAACTGAGGACTGCTGGAGGGACAGGGGTGGAGGGAAAGGGTAACTGGGTGATGGACATCGGGGAGGGGATGTGTTGTATGGAGCACTGGGTGTTGTATAGGATTGGTGGATCACAGACCTGTACTCCTGAGACAAGTAATACATTATATGATAACTAATTGAGTTTATTTATTTATTTAAAAGATTTTACCTATTTGTTTGACAGAGAGAGATCACAAGTAGGCAGAGAGGCAGGCAGAGATAGAAGCGGAAGCAGGCTCCCTGCTGAGCACGAGCCTGATATGGGGCTTGATCCCAGGCGCTGGGATCATGACCTGTGCCAAAGGCAGAGGCTTAACCCACTGATCCACCCAGGCACCCCTAACTAACTGGATTTAAATAAAAAGATAATGAAAGAAAGAATTTTTAAAAGTAACCTCATTAGAAGGTTGGTAGAGTTTGACTCTACCAAAGATTAGACTATGCCTCATTATTAGCTCTGTGATCCCGTGTACAGTAGTTATGAAGGAGAGTAAGTGAAAAAAATCCACGTATTTACATTTATTTATTTATTTTTAAAGATTAAATTATTTATTTTAGAGAGAGAAAGAGAGTGCGTGAAGAGGGGGAGGTGAAGAAGGAGATAGAGAGGGATGTGGACTCCCAGCTGGGCAGGGAGCTCTATGCCTAAGCTGGGCTCCACCCCTCAACCTGAGATCACGATTATATTAAAATTAGATGAAAAACTTATTCACAGATTTGCATTTAAAATTAAGTAAGTGAAAGGACTCTTACTTATATATTTATATGTAAATGCTTTGGGTAATTGTGTCAGAAAAGTCTCTAATGTTTTGTAAAACATGTAGGTCATTCATAGAGAAATACATGACATGACAAAAGAGACAATCAAGGTCTCCTCTGGCTTTGTCCTTGATCGTCATTCTCCCTGAGGACGGCCATCTCTGGACAGCTCAGTGACAGGGACTCATTAACAGTGTGGGGCATCTGCTCCCCAGAGACGTCAGCTGGGGAAACACATTTGGTTCTCAGTGCCAGCCCAGTCACAGCTGAGTGTCACAGCACCTCTCCTGTGCAGTTAAGGGTCTCCCTGTCATACAGGCAGGTGACTGCTTTTGGGAAACCAAGGTGGAGTTTGCAGTAGTCTTCATCTCCTACCTCCTAGAGGAAAAGGGCCGATCTCTGTTCACCTAAAGATACATGAAGTTATCATGAGAAAACATCCTTCTGCTTAGGAAAAATTTATGGATAAGCCAGTGCTGGTGTAGTCAACCTGTGCATTTACTGCACACGACTGATTCTACATGTCCAAGTGCCAGTCCTTGATACCGTCTTGAGGCAGTGACTTGGAAAGGAGGTAGGGAAATAGCTTTGAACCTACAGAGAGGGTGCACAGAGGTGAGTGGAATGAAACTTGGTCTGTGTGTTGCTTTAGGAATTGGAAGTTAATTCATTTTCCGTTGCAATTGTTCTTGTCACAGAAGAGCTGTCCTGGTTTGCACGTATGGTCTACTGAAGACTGGAAAGTCACCAAATGTAGGAACTAAATTTAGCTCTTTGTTATAGACTCCACCAAGTCATTCCCAGACTTTTCATTCTACTACAGTACATTCACTACACCTGTGTACGCACATGAGGAAAATACTTTAAATATCTATATGTAATGGGAATAAAATATGCCCTTCAGCAATAGAATAAGAGAATCTTCATATGTGTATAAAAGTATTATACTATATGCTTCCATACTTTCCTATTGGTTCTTATTGTCTATGAAAACAGACAATATTTGTTCTCTGTTTAAATCTCATTGTCACTATTTATCATTTCTAAATGTTCATTTTCTCCCTTCCAAGTTACCAAAGAATCTAAAACATGTAAGGATTATTAGACACATTATGTTGAAGATCACAACAGGGAGTTCCATTTTGTGGATATTGTGTCAGTGCATCTCTACTGGGACGCCGGGTTCCATCCTTCTATCCTTGCGCAGGATCGTGAATGGACTCTGTGTGAATGCTGTTGGGGCCCTGCTCAGATGCTCTTTACCTGGCTGCTGCTCTGATCCTAACCGTACATGTTAGGAATATGGGCTGCCAGGTGCACCGCCATTCCCTTCTTCAGAGTTTTGCCCTCAGCTGAAAGGGAGCCACTTTGCCAGGGGGTCTGGGGAACACATTTGGGGCAGCTCACAGCCAGGGACAGACTCACGGGAGAGATAAAAGGCTGCCAATGTCAAGGCAGGACTAAGTCTGATGCAATGCATGGTCCAGAGCTGTGCTGTCTAATACTGGAGTATGTAGCCACAGAAAGTCATTTAAATTTAAATTAATTCAAATTAAATAGAATACAAAATTCCATTGCTCAGCTAGGCTATTTTATTTTATTTTATTTTTTTAAAGATTTTATTTATTTATTTGACAGAGACAAATTACAAGTACACTGAGAGGAAGGCAGAGAGAGAGAGAAGGAAGCAGGCTCCCTGCTGAGCAGAGAGCCCAATGCAGGACTCAATCCCAGGACCCTGAGATCATGACCTGAGCCGAAGGCAGCGGCTTAACCCACTGAGCCACCCAGGCGCCCCTCAGCTAGGCTATTTTAAATGCTCAGGTAGTGACATGGGGATAGTGGCTATTGCATTAGACAGCGAAGGCTGAGTATTTCCACCAGCACAGATGCATACTGTACTGGAGACTTGTGTCCAGCTTCTTACGGGATCAGGCACATGCCATCTTCCACCTGAGACCACATCCTTGCTTAGCAGCATTCTCTGCTCTGTTTTGCTTCCCTCATCCCCTTTATCCTGAGGGCACTCCCTGAACAAGCCACGTGCAGTGGAAATCCTGCCTGATCCCCTTCTCCCATGGAACCTGGTGGAAATCACCGTCCGGTTCGTGAGACCTGTCATTTCCAGGGTTGTGAAAGCTGCCTTCCCCCTCACTAGCTCATCCTGTATTGACCACGGGGGCCTCTTCTAGTATATTGGGGTTAGCTCAGACCTAGGGGACACAAGCTTTATTAAAGTAATAGTGATTCATTTCTACCACTGTCAGCACTACTTCAGGATTCATTCAGGAAATGGATAGGGCAGTGTTTATATGTCAATTATGTCGGTGACTGTTATATATTTGAAATATCTTCAATACAGACATTTTTACAAGATTTTTGATAATTAAAATGTGTATTTTGCTTACTGAGTATGTGATTTTCAAGAAATATGGACTCTTCCACGTGAAGTTTTAGACTTATGTGTCAGCATTGAACATGTGGTAATGGCTCTATCAGCTTTCATGTGCTGGTATGAAACATTCAACCTCTTCCATTTAATGCCCATTCTCATCATTATTATTGTAGAATTGTATTTTTTGAGATGTCATTTCCCACTTTATTATTTTTAGATGCTGATTATTACATAAAATGCCATTGTTTCTGCTTTGTAGAATCTACTTATTTTATTTTATTTATTTATTTTTAAAAAGATTTTATTTATTTATTTGACAGAGAGAGATCACAAGTAGGCAGAGAGGCAGGCAGAGAGTGAGAGGAGGAAGCAGGCTCCCTGCTGAGCAGAGAGCCCGATGTGGGACTTGATCCCAGGACCCTGAGGTCATGACCTGAGCCAAAGGCAGCGGCTTAATCCACTGAGCCACCCAGGCGCCCTGAATCTATTTATTTTCATTTCACCTAATAACTCTTTTCTCTCTCAATGTGTAACCTGTGTTTTTCTCAAGGATGTATTGTTTTGTATGCAAGATAATAATTTATGTGTGGATTTGTAACTGGATTTTCCTCTACAGTCTCACATCATGATAATTGCTAGAGATGGCGTTCTGTGCTCTTACATAGGATGGGTGTGTTTACTGTTCCTGTCCAGCCAGGATTATTTACATAGTTTGTCCAAGAGGAATGAATGTCTCTTACTGCATTCAGGCATTTGATACCTACCTACGTAGAGATGATGGTTTTTAGTCTACTCACACGGTCTTTGACGTGGTAAGAAGTAGATGAAATGAAGTTTTTCATTTAACCTTAGGCTACACGTCCTTTCTCTGGGAAGATGTGTTCTGTGGTGGTGCACAGAGATTGGCGAGGGACGGAGGCTGAGCGGGGGAGGTGGAGGGAGGTGGTGAGCCGGATCAGCAGCTCAAGCTGTTGAGATCCGAAGAATGCAGTATGCAGGCTGCTCTTTCTCACGCCCAGTGCTGCTCAAGGGGAATGGTTTTCCTAGATGTAATGTGAAAAAAAAAAAAAGAGAAAAGACGGTGGACTATGACAAGATTTCCTGTTCCCTCCCAGAGTTCTCTCCAGGAAGGCAGTGGAAGCAATTGTAACCTCCACAGACAGTCGCATCTTTCTGTCTCTTTTAGTGGGCATCTCCTTTGCCTGATGCTTTACTTTTTCAACTGAAAATCATATTCATTTTTGTACTTTCGGATAGAAGCCATTCAGTATTCTTTAGATGCATGTATACACACATACACGTATATATATAAATAATCTGCTAAAGAAGGAAACCATTTGTACAAGTTCAGAGTTTTGTCTTCTCTTCCCTTCCTTCTTAGTCCTTATTGATAAGATAATGTTAAAATAGATCACTATGTATTGTGACGGTACAATATGATACTGGTGTTTTCCTTGGATGAGTTAACATTTCCCTTTGTCCTCCTTACTTTGGTGAGTAATGCCTTCATTAGACACCTTGAAAATGCCAGCAATTTCTTTCAGATAATTTATCTGTATTTGTGCGTGTGTGCATGAAACTGAACTGTGGTTTATTTGCTCTTCTGAGCAGGTGTGAGTCTGGGCACATTCCCTGTTGTTGCACATTTACACTGTCTCAGATACCTTTATAACTAATTCCATTAAGAAAGTGTTTGTGGATAGATTTTTTTTTAGTGGATACAACTGAATGCATCTCTGCAGGAAATCCAAGGAAGTATAATATAATGTGACATACTATATCCTCTATTCTGATTCCATAAGTACTTATTTTATGCCAGTTTTGTACCAATTTCTTCCACACACCAGTGGGTCTGCCCTGAAACCTGATTCAGATATTTAGTCTCAGAAGAACAAGAAATGAACTGTATGCTTAAGCATTTGAACATGAAAGAACTGAAACACTCATTTTCTGAGCCTCTTTGGTTGGTTTATAACTGCTTCTTCAGTACTAAGCAGCTGGAAGTATAGGGTCATCAGACTCACCCGAGCGCTGGTTACGTTTCTGATTCAGCATCATTAACTCTGCAAGACAGCTTCAAGAAGGTACTAACCTAATGTGGACGGGTATCTGAGATTTTAGATAATACCCGAATATCCTTTTCTATGACTTTCTGTGTCATACTCAAAGGCTTCCTTTATAGATATTTTCCTGTCATTGCTTTGAGAATAAATCGGTCTTTATCTCTATATATTTGTCTAGTTGATTAATTTATCATAGAAGTGGTGTAAAGCATTACCCTTTGTATGTAGATTATACAGTTGGGTAACTTTTAAAAAATATTTATTCTGATTAGAATGTGGATGGTGAATACTCAAACCTTTTTCAGGAACTTCATGTGCTCTGGTTGGCAATGTGTGAAATAAAAATCTGCAGAAGGAAGAGGAAAGTTGCAGTCACTGAATTTTAGGGCTCTGATTCCACGTGACGATGTACAACCAAGATATGCTCAGAGTTCCTGAAAATTGATACAGTAATTTTAAGCATATTTAGGCAAAGTTAAGCACTGTATTTAAATGATGGTGTTTTCAGGGTCTCTCTGAGTGTGTGTTTAGTTCTTTTACTACTCTAAGGAAACACAAATTCCAAACATGTAACTTTCATAAGTATACTATCTTAGGTAATTCTGACACAATGTTTATATGCAGAACTACTACTGATATTTTGAATGTAATTGAATTATTTGTATATGTACATTCTAGCTCTTAAACTCCTACATCTGAACACATTTTCGAGTTTCTTTTGTATTATATTCTATTGCAGTTGAGGTGTGTACAAATCCAGTTGTGTAAAACACAAGATACATATTTACAATAATGTCCTCCCTCTGTCTGCATCTCCTTCTGATTCTTTCTGATTGTTCTCCCTCTACTTCCTTCATCCTTATTATCTCTAAACTGTATGTACATACTTACAGTCCTTTAAGTCCCATTAAGTCATACCAAAGACCTTTCATACCTATGACTGATGCTAACATGAAGCCATTATTTCATATTTCTTTTTTAAAAAAGATTTTATTTATTTATTTGACAGACAGAGAGATCACAGATAGGTTGAGAGGCAGACAGAGAGAGGAGGAAGAAGGCTCCCCACAGAGCAGAGAGCCCGATGTGGAGCTCGATCCCAGGACCCTGACATCACGACCTAAGCCGAACGCAGAGGCTTTAACCCACTGATCTACCCAGGCACCCCTTTCATTTTTCTTATATTACTTATTAAAGATTTACTTTTTGTGATAATGTGGAACTAAACTGGTATAAATTATGTCAATTTCAATCATTTATTAAAATAGTTAATTTTAGTATGCCATGGCCATGTCTTATAACATGAGAGATCCATCTTCACCAGCACCAACTTTTTTTTTTTTTAAAGGTTTCTTTTAAAAGTTGCTAAACACTGGGTCCTGAGAGGAAACATGTGCTAGCAGAGGATGGAACAGAAGAATGGCAGCTCTTTCACAGGGTTTATCCTGCTGGGGTTCTCTGACCGGCCTCAACTGGAGCTAGTCCTCTTTGTGGTTCTCCTGATCTTCTACCTGTTCACTCTGCTGGGAAACACCACCATCATTGCCTTGTCCTACCTCGACCCACATCTACATACTCCCATGTACTTTTTCCTCTCCAACCTAAGCTTCCTGGACCTGTGTTACACGACCAGCAGTGTCCCGCAGCTCCTGGTTTATCTCAGGACAGCAGACAAGTCCATCTCGTTTGGTGGCTGTGTAGTTCAACTGTTTGTCTTCTTAGGGCTGGGATGCACGGAATGCATTCTGTTAGGGGTCATGGCTTTTGACCGCTATGCAGCCATCTGCAAGCCCCTGCAGTACACTGTGATCATGCACCCCCGTCTCTGTGCCCTCATGGCTTCTGCGTCATGGTTCATTGGTTTTGGCAACTCCCTGTTGCAGACAGTGCTCATCTTCCTTTTGCCACTTTGTGGGAGAAATAAAATAGACCATTTCCTTTGCGAGATTCCTGCACTGCTCAAGCTTGCCTGTGTAGACACCACTGTGAATGAGTCTGAGCTATTCTTTGCCAGTGTGATCATTCTCATTGTACCTGTGGCATTAATCATCTTCTCCTATGGTCAGATCGTCAGGGCGGTCTTAAGAATAAAGTCATCTGCAGGGCAGAGGAAAGCGTTTGGCACATGTGGGTCCCACATCACAGTGGTCTCCCTGTTCTATGGCACGGCCATCTATGCTTACCTCCAGCCCAGCAACAACTACTCCCAGGATCAGGTCAAGTTTGTTTCTCTGTTCTATGCCATCGTCACCCCCACGGTCAACCCCGTCATATATACACTGAGGAACAAGGATGTGACGGGGGCAATGAAGAAGGTGCTTTGTAGGGGCCAGGACTCCAGATGACTGGGCAGGGAAGACCCTTTGATGGAATGCCAGAGTGATTAAGATGTTTGTGACCTACGTGGATCATCTCAAATTTCCCGTGATAAGTCTTAAGGGAATTTACTTACCTCATTCTTTGGAGCAAATGAGTGCTCAAATCCAAGTTCATGGATCCACAGAACTTCCAGAGAGGCTGATTTTTGTTCCTAGATCATTTGCATCTATATATGGATTTATTATTTAATTTGAGAAAGAGAGCACATGAGCAGCAGGGGTATAGGGAGAGGGAGAAAGAATCTCAAGCAAACTGTACCCTGAGTGCTGAGCCTGATGCTGGGATTGGTCCCACAATGCTGAGATTACAACCTGAGCTGGAATCACGTGTCGGGCACTCACCACGTGCACCCACCTGGCTGCCCGAGGTGGGTTCGTATTTTAGAGAGCTCCACAGGTTTTCATATTTCACTTCCATTTGGGAATCCTATTCCATTTCTAAGTGCAAAAAGACATTTATGCACATGATATGAAAGGCATAGGCAAAATAAGAATAGGAACCACTAACGTGCTGTAAGAAATGTTAACACTTTAGCATTTTGTAGCAGCTTCTGGAGGAGGGTCACTTATTCTTGTATATGGATCATGGCCGGATTACCAGGTCCATAGGTTTGACTGTATCATTGCCTTGTCACAGAATTAGGTGGGCATCTGTGGGAACAGCATACTTTTAGATGAACGAGAAATTTGGTAACATCACTTCTGATACAGCCATTCAGATATCAGTCCAGGTGTTATGTGAGCAGTGTGACAGTGGTTCTATGCAGCCTGTGTGAGGCGTTCCTGTCACACAGGGGCAGGGCCTGGTGTACTGCTGCCGATACAGCAGCTGCCGAGCCCCAGACAGTGCTTACGTGTCACGTTGTGCTGCAGGCAGAGGAGCGCCTGTGTGTGGTCTGCAAGCCAGCTACGTGGCCTGGGAGTCACCCCATGCATTCAGAAGGACTTTTAGGACATTATTGTATCTGAAAGTACATAACTCAGTTCCTAGTCAATATTCTATATGTTCTATCTATAATAATGCAGCAAAATTTCAAAGGGGGAACATTTAGATCTTCTCTTCGTACCATTTTGTAAATTTTTTGATCCAGGCATCAACTGATCTATGCTTTGTATCTCACATCTGCCCAAGGCCCCAGGCAATTTGAATGCAGGAACACATGAAAGTAAGAGAAATGACCTCTGTTTCCCGGGAAATCCCATGTTCTGTGGAGCCTACTCATTTTTATCAGGAGAAAACTTAAAGAAAGAAATAAAATGTATGTGAACTATGAAAGGTCTCTGTGTGTCTAAGCTTTATAGATAGCCATCTCATTATGAAATAACTGTCACATCGTTCCGAATTCTGCACACAGCTGAGTGCAGGTAGATGTGTTTATGTCTTGGGGTGGACACATGCACATAACAACTCTCCTGTTCCCTATCCTGACAACTATCCTGTCCCTATCCTGGCCTCCCCAGGGCCTTGAACCCTGAGCTGGCCATGCTCGTGCCAAGTGATCTTGCTGCAGAGACAGCATGTGGAGGCTGGAAATGGCAGCCAGGGGAGGTAATGCACACGGTCAGGTTTTCTCTGTATCAATACGAGCATCACAGTATTCTTACTTGAAATAAACACCTGGGATGTATCTTGACTCCATAGTGATGCTTCCTGTATGCCAGTAGGAAAACAGTTCTGTCCACTGTTTATCCTGATGGTGACAAACTTCCTGCTTTCCCTTATGTTAGCCACATCCTGACAGTTATATCCAAATGGTCACTTTCAAGTCCCTCAAGTGAACTGTCTTTGGTGAAAAACCCTCAAGGACTCATGATGTTACAGAGCCTATTGTAGTGGGTGAACAACTCCTTCTCTGCTCTTAAGGACACATAGAACCTGGGGCAAAATATTTATTTCCTTTAAGTGAATGTGTGAGTGGCATTTGGATGTTTACAACTCATGGAAATAAGTTATAGAGAACAAAGACCTCTGGGATCTATGACAAAATAAGAAACAAATCAGTTAAGAGACCAAACACAAGTTCAGGATTGTTCTGTGACATTTTTCTAATGTTCTGAATCTGCTCCCCATGGTGTCCATGCCTTGTCTGTAATAGACTCCAGAGTTGTGTAAATTGTGACCAGTATGATTTGGACCATTTCCTTCTGCGTGTTCACCAGTAAGTGTGTCATGGCTGTGCACGTGTACCCAAAGCTTAGCTAAATTATTCCATCTGTGTTTAGCCCCTGGAGGTCAGGAGGATCATGATGCTCCAGAGCAAGTCATGGATTCTTCCAGCTCTTCTGCCTCCTGAGGAGCACAGGGCGCACACCATTGGCTCAGGTAGTGATGGCAGAGACCCAGAATGCCGGTCAGACTCACGTGAAACAATTTTTAACCTCAAGTGATTCATTACCAGGTAGCGAAGGATACCAAATAGCAGGAGTGCGTGCAGGAGGCCCCAGAGCCATCAGACACGCCTGGAAGACCCCTTCACTGTGATGGAAAGCATTTTTCTTCTCAAATGTGAGCCAGATCTACTGTGGTATTAGTCAGCACAGAGAAGGCCTGGGGGGATTCACACATTATGTGTCCTCACCTTCATCGCCCTGTCCTGGCTTTAGGACTGTCATTTGGTAGCATATCTGCAGTGTGTAGAGTGGAGGTTCTAAACAGACCCTCTGCGTAATGCAATCACTACTAGGTCAGAAATCACAGCACAGCCACCCCTGTCAGACCTTCATATCACTCAGAGTCTGTGCATTTCAGTTACTATTTGCCAGAGTTCTGCTCTGTCCAGGCTCAGTGAGGAGGGAGGAACAGGTTATAGGTCCCTGTGAGCCCTTTCCTTTGCAGGTGGCTTCTTTTCAGATGCTTGTTTTGTAATACAGGTGAGAAGTTCTTTCCTGGCTGTGGTATTGCAGCGTATTTCAGACCTGGTCTTGCAGACTCTGGAACCACTGTGCATGGGAATGTGGTTTGCTGGGAAGGTGAGCTCTGTGTCAGTGCAGAAATGAGTGCTGCTCAGAGGGATCAGAGGATGGGGTCCCTGAGATGGTCTAGGGACTGGACCCTTGCTCTGTGGAGGGAGACAGTTCCTTCTTCCTCCCAGGGTTCTTCCACTTGTTTTGGAATAAAATTGATAAGAGCAGAGTTAACAGGAGAAAAACTCTGAAGTCTTATTACTTGAACATGGAAGCTCAATGATGAAATTGAGACCCCAAGAAATGACCAAGGCAGGCAGTTTTTATACCTTTTAACAGAGACAAGAAATGCGTGCGGAATTGACAGGATAAAGGAAATACATGCTTGGGAGCTTTAGTTAGGAAGGAATTGTAATCAGAATTTGGGCTGATGTCCCAATTCCTAAAAAAGTAGCAAGGTTTGTGTCTAAGCTTTCTCAACTGCAAGGTCCCTATGTGGATTTAGGATGTCTTTTACTTCTTCATCCTGGTCAGGTGCCTTTCGTGGGGAGATTTGTTTCCTGTTTCAGGAGGACAGAGGACAGTGCGGTGTCCTTGCACCTGCTGTTTCCATTCAAGACAGTCAGTATGACCTTGAGGCCCATTTTGGAATCTGCCCTGGGTCTCTGCACTTGCCATACCCTTGATGCTTTCTAGAAACTTAATTCCATTGTTTTATACTGTTGAGTGGATTTATTTTAACCATTCTAAACTGAGCATCCCATATGGTATATAGGCAATGACTGTTGGAACACTGAAAAAATAAAATTAAAAAAAAAAAAAAGGAAAGCCAAATAAAAAAGAAATCTATGGGGTATTTAAGAACTGTAAGTTCTTCTGATAAGGTAAGATTTCTGAGAATAGTTTTAAGTTCTTTTGTGAATGATGTTTGGTGTTCAGTTCTTGACCTGTGTCTTTCGTCTCAGTGATCATCCTGCACATTTTTGTTTTTAAGGATTTTATTTATTTGTGTCAGAGAGAGAGAGAGAGGGAGAGAGAGCACAGCACAAGCCGCAGAGGGAAGCTGGTGAGCAAGGAGCCTGCTGATGGACTTGATCCCAGGTCCCCAGGATTATGACCTGAGCTGAAGGCAGATGCTTAATGGCTGAGCCACCCAGGCATCCCGCATCCTGGACATTTTTAATGGTTGGATTATTTGGGATCCTCATGGTCAATATGATGTCATGATCAATTGTCAAAGCCTTTCCAGGAGCTCCCCTTGTAGCAGGTCATAAACAGTGCCTTCCAGGTATTTTTATGTCCTCATTTCAACCATTTGGGAATATTGAAATAGTTTTGCAAGATTCTTTTGGGAAAACTTCTTTATTAATATTTGGAAATGAGAACTCTTTTTTGTCTTTAAAGGAAGTATCTTGGCTACAATGTGTGTTTTAGCATGAAACCACCCTCTCTCTGATTCATTGTCTTTCTTGGAAAAACCATCCTGTACTTCCCAAATAAATTTTCTTCTCAAATGCCTCCATGACAGGTTACATTGTGGCTTGCATTTAGATCGATGTAGCATATATATTAGTACATTATCACACACACACACACACACACACACGGATATGCACTTGCACAAATAAATGTATTCCACTTATAATCTCTTGTAGGTCAATCTCTTAACTCTTGTGAAGTTGAATAGTAGAAGAAACTGTTTTCTTTAGCTTGTACTCCATTGAAGTGACAGGATTATAAATGATGTATTTCCAATGTGTTCTGAAATGTGTACAAATATACCCAAGCATGTGTGGTAACAGTTTATTCCTGCAGGTAACATTGCAAAGAAAATAACCACTTACCAGGAGGTGGTGGGGACATGTGCTGTTGATAAAATCCACACCAGTAAAGAGCTGAATAGGACAAAGTATGCTCTTTTTGTTGTCATAAAAGATACCCATAAGTTAATAAGTTTAGAAATGCCATTCTTTCACTCTCTGGATTTAAATTTTGATCAGAAACAGTGGGCTGTGTTTTTACATTGGATAGTTCTAGAAAATCTAATTTAATAACTTTGTGGAAAGATTTCTTAAAGAAGTTACTCTTATTTTTTAAGATTTTATTTATTTATTTAGAGAGAGAGAGAGTGCGCATGAATGGGGAGGGGAGCAGCAGAGGGAGAGGGAGAAGCAGACTCCCCACTGGGCAGGGAGCACAATGTGGGGCTCCAATGCCGGACCTTGAGATCATGACCTGAGTGAGTGGAAGGCAGATGTTTAACTGACTGAGCCACCCAGTGGCAGGGAGGGGCAGAGAGTGAGAGAGAAACTTAAGCAGAGTTTGCCCTGAGTGTGGAGCCTGACTTGGGGCTTGATCTCACAACCTGAGCCCAAAGCAGGAGTCTGACTCTCAAACAATGTGCCACCCAGGAGCCCCCATAAGGAGATTTTTGTATGAAATAGCAGGAAAAATCTGACCTTAGGAGAGGAATAAGAAATGGGATGAAATAATTGAATGATATCTCTTGTATTTATTTATTTCCCCCCCAGATATACTAAGATAGAACTGACATGTAGCAGTGAGCAAATTTTAGGAGTAGAAAATGTGAATATCTACATATAACAAAACCGTTACCACCCTAGGGTTAGTTAAAGCTCCATCTCATCACGTAGTTACCCTTTCCTCTTTGTGGTGAGAACGATTGAGATCTACTGTCAGCCACTTTCAAGTCTGTAATACAATCGCAGTAACTCCGTGCACCACGGACCATGCTGTGCCTTAGCTCCTCAGGACTCTCATGTGATAACTGGTGGTCGGTTCCCTTTGCCCAACATCTCCCACTTCTCCCTCCCTTACCCCTGGTAACCACATTTCTACTCTCTGTACCTACAGGTTGAGCTTTTCTGGATCCCACAGTTGTGTGGGATCACAGAGTGTTTGTCTTGCTCTTCTGACTTGTTTCCACCTCCCAGTAATGCCCTCAAGGTCCATCCATGCTGTCACAAATGGCAGGATTTCCTTTCCTTCTGGCTGAATAATATTGCTTTAGATACTTATGCTACATCCTCTTTCTCCGTTCATCTGTGTGGACACTTAGGTTGTCTCCACATTTGGCCATTGTGAATAGTGCTGCTGTGAATATGGGAGGGCATGCATCTCTTTCATATCCTGATTTCATTTCCTTTGGATGGGTACCTAGAAGCTAGTTACTTAGAAGCTAGTTACTGGATACTGGATACAATAGCAGTTCCGTTGTTATTTTTTTGAGGAACCTCCTTACTGCTATCAATGGAGGCTGTATCAGTTTACATTCCCATCAATTGCACGTGAGTTTTCCCTCACTGACTCTTGTTATCTTTTGTCTTTTTGACAATAGCCATTTTAATAGGTGTGAGTGATATCTGTGGTTGTGGTTTGCATCTTCTGGAGGAATAGTGATGTTGAATACCTTCCATGTAGGTATTGGCCAGTTGTATGTCTTCTTTGGAAAAATGTCAATTCAGTTCCTCTGTCCTTTAAAAAAAGTGCAATTGTTGGTTTTTATTCCACTAAATTGCATGAGTTTCTTTTTTCCTTTAACTTTTATTTTTTTTAAATTAACATATAATGTGTTATTAGCCCCAGTGATACAGTCTGTGAATCACCAGGTTTACACACTTTGTAGCACTCACCATAGCAAAAACCTTCCCCAACGTCCATAACTTCACCATCCTCTCCGTACTCCCCCATCCCCAGCAACCCTCAGTTTGTTCTGTGAGATTAAGAGTCCCTTATGGTTTGTCTTCCTCCCGATCTCATCTTGTTTCATTTATTCCTTTCCTAACCCCAAACCCCCACATTGCCTATCAGCTTCCTTAAATCAGGGAGATCATATGATAACTGTCTTTCTCTGATTGACTTATATCGCAAAGCATAATACCCACAAGTTTCATCCACATTGTTGCAAATGGCAAGATTTCATTGCTTTTGATGGCTGCATAGTATTCCATTATATATATATAACTTCTTCTTTATCCATTTGTCTGTTGATGGACATCTAGGTTCTTTCCATAGTTTGGCTATTGTGGACATTGCTGCTATAAACATTCAGGTGCACAAGACACTTCAGATGCCTACATTTGTATCTTTAGGGTAAATACCCAGTAGTACAATTACTGGGTTGTAGGGTAGCTCTATTTTCAACTTTTTGTGGAACCTCCATGCTGTTTTCAAGAGTGTTTGCACCAGCTTGCATTCCCACCAACAGGGAAGGTGGGTTCCCCTTTCTCCACATCCTCACCAGCATCTGTCATTTCCTGACTTGTTAATTTTGGCCATTCTGACTGGTGTGAATTGGTATTTGACTGTGGTTTTGATTTGTATTGCACTGCGTGAGTTTCTTATATGTTTTCGATATGACCCCTTATCAGGTAGAAGATATGTAAGTATTTTCTCCCTTTTCATAGGCTGACTTTTTATTTTCTTGATTTTTCCTTTTGCTGTGAAGCAGGTTTTTATTTTTTGTATTTTTTTTGATTTTAAGTCTTTTATTGCTTTTTTTTCTTTTTTCCAAAGCAGTCATTTTTTAAAAAAAATTTCTTTTCAGTTTAACAGAATTCATTGTTTTTGCACCACACTCAATGCTCCATGCAATACGTGCCCTCCTCAATACTCACCACCTGGCTCCCCCAACCTCCCACCCCCCATACCTTCAAAACCCTCAGGTTGTTTTTCAGAGTTCTCACTCTCTCATGGTTCACCTCCCCGTCCAATTTCCCTTAACTCCCTTCTCCTCTCCATCTCCCCATGTCCTCCGTGTTATTTGTTATGCTCCGCAAATAAGTGAAACCATATGATAATTGAGTCTCTCTGTTTGACTTATTTCACTCAGCATAATCTCTTCCACTCCCGTCCATGTTGCTACAAAAGTTGGGGATTCATCCTTTCTGATGGAGGCATAATACTCCATCGTGTATATGGACCACATCTTCCTTATCCATTCGTCCGTTGAAGGGCATCTTGGTTCTTTCCACAGTTTGGAGACCGTGGCCATTGCTGATATAAACATTGGGGTACAGATGGCCCTTCTTTTCAGTACATCTGTATCTTTGGGGTAAATACTCAGTAGTGCAATTGCAGGGTCATAGGGAAGCTCTATTTTTAATTTCTTGAGGAATCTCCACACTGTTCTCCAAAGAGGCTGCACCAACTTGCATTCCCACCAACAGTCTAAGAGGGTTCCCCTTTCTCCACATCCTCTCCAAAACATGTTGTTTTCTGTCTTGCTAATTTTGGCCATTCTAACTGGTGTAAAGTGATATCTCAAAGTGGTTTTGATTTGAATCTCCCTGATGGCTAGTGATGATGAACATTTTTTCATGTGTCTGATAGCCATTTGTATGTCTTTATTGGAGAAGTGTCTGTCCATATCTTCTTCCCATTTTTTGATATGATTGTCTGTTTTGTGTGTGTTGAGTGTGAGGAGTTCATTATAGATCCTGGATATCAACCTTTTGTCTGTACTGTCATTTGCAAATATCTTCTCCCATTCCGTGGGTTGCCTCTTTGTTTTTTTGACTGTTTTCTTTGCTGTGCAGAAGATTTTGATCTTGATGAAGTCCGAAAAGTACATTTTTGCTTTTGTTTCTTTTTCCTTTGGAGACATATATTGAAAGAAGTTGCTGTGGCTGATATCGAAGAGTTTACTGCCTATGTTCTCCTCTAGGATTCTGATGGATTCCTGTCTCACATTGAGGTCTTTAATCCATTTTGAGTTTATCTTTGTGTACGATGTAAAAGAATGATCGAGTTTCATTCTTCTACATATAGTTGCCCAGTTGTCCCAGCACCAATTATTGAAGAGACTGTCTTTTTTCCACTGTATGTTTGTTCCTGTTTTGTCGAAGATTATTTGACCATAGGGGTGAAGGTCCATATCTGGGCTCTCTGCTCTGTTCCACTGGTCTATGTGTCTGTTTTTATGCCAGTACCATGCTGTCTTGGTGATCATAGCTTTGTAGTAAAGCTTGAAATCAGGTAACGTGATGCCCCCAGTTTTATTTTTGTTTTTCAACATTTCCTTAGCGATTTGGGGTCTCTTCTGATTCCATACAAATTTTAGGATTATTTGCTCCAGCTATTTGAAAAATACTGGTGGAATTTTGATCGCAATGGCATTAAAACTATAGATTGCTTTAGGCAGTATAGACATTTTAACAATGTTTATTCTACTGATCCAAGAGCATGGAATGGTCTTCCATCTTTTTGTGTCTTCTTCAATTTCATTCATGAGTGTTCTGTAGTTCCTCGAGTACAGATCCAACAGCCCATTAATAAGATTATCCACCATGACCAGGTGGGATTCATCCGTGGGTTACAAGGATGGTTCAACATTCACGAATCAATCAGTGTGATAGAACAAATCAATAAAAGAAGAGAGAAGAACCATGTGGTCCTCTCAATTGATGCAGAAAAAGCATTTGACAAAATCCAGCATCCGTTCCTGATTAAAACACTTCAATGTATAGGGATAGAGGGAACATTTGTGAACTTCGTAAAATCTATAAAAAACAGCAAATATCATCCTCAATGAGAAAAAACTCGCAGCCTTCCCGTTGAGATCAGGAACACGACAAGAATGCCCACTCTCACCACTCTTGTTCAACATAGTATTAGAAGTCCTAGCAACAGCAATCAGACAACAAAGAGAAATAAAAGGTATCCAAATTGGCAATGAAGAAGTCAAACTCTCTCTCTTCACAGATGGCATGAATCTTTATCCACCCCCAAACTACTAGAACTCATACAGCCATTCAGTAGGGTGGCAGGAAACAAAGTCAATGCACAGAAATCAGTGGCTTTCTTATACACTAACAATGAAAATAGAGAAAGGGAAATTAGAGAATTGATTCCATTTACTATAGCACCAAGAACCATAAGATGTAGTTTCATTTATTAATGTTGCTTTTGTTGCTAATGCTTTTGGTGTCACATGCAGGCCCTGAGTTGAATTTGGATCACAGAGGGGACCAGTTTGTAGATAGGATAATGTTAGACCACCCTCATTTGATAAAGGTCAACATATCCATTGTCATGATTCTTTTCCTCTATGTTGTCTTGTAGGAATTTTACAGCTTCAGGTCTAACATTTGCATCTCAATCCATTTCAAGTCAATTTTTCTGAGGTATATAATATAAAGCTCCAATTTCATTTCTCTGCATGTACTTAGCCCATTTTCTCAGGACCACTCATTAAGGAGACTGTATTTCTCCATAAATATCTCAACTTCTTTGTCAAATATCAGTTGTCTTTATGGTTGTTGGGTGTATGTCTGGGATCTTCATTCAGTTCCTTTGCTGTATGTGTCTGTCTCTTCAGCCAGTACCATACTGTCTTAATCACTAGAGCTTTATAAGATAGTTTGAATCAGGGAGTGAGATGCTACCTGCTTTGTTCTTCTCTGTTGTGGTAGCTTTGGAAATTGGGGACTTTTGTGGCTTCATACAGATTTTAGGTTTGTTTTTTTCTCTGTGAAAATGTCAATCAACTATTGATAGGGATTTCTTTGAATCTATAATGGTTTTGAGTAGCATGGAAATTTAGTAATATGAATTCTTTTAAGTCATAAATATAGATTATCTTAATTCTCTTTTGATTTCCTTTATCAAAATCTTATAGTTTGCAGTGTATAGATCTTGGTTCAGCTTATTCCTTTGTTTTGTTGTTTTTGATGCTATAGCAAATGGGCTGAAAAAAATATTTTCCCAATTTGGTTGTTATTTTATAGAAAGGTAACAAATTTGTGTATGTTGAGTTTCTATTCTACAACTTTACTAAACTTATTGGTGAGTTCTAACACTGTGTTTGTGGTGTCTATGAATTTCTCTATATAAGATCAGATCATTTCCAAACAAAAATGATTTCACTTTTTTAAAAAAATTGGCTGCCATTCATTCCTTTCCCCCCGCCAGATTGCTGAGGCTGGGACTTCCACTCTATATTCTGTAAGTGTAGTGAAGGTGGCATCTTTCTCTTGTTTCTGATCTTAGAGGAAAAGCTTCCAACCTTCTGCCATAGAGTATGTCAGTCATGGGTTTGTCATATATGGCCTCTATTACGTTGAGACATAGTCCTTGTACACCTGATTTGTTGAGTGTGTTTACCATGAAAAGACATTGTGTTTTGTTAAATGCTTTTTTTTTTTTGCATCTATTGAGATAATCAAATGATTTTTCTCTTTCATTCTACTAATGTGGTGCCCCACATCTATAGATTTTGTATGTTGGCTTACCCTGTGTCCTGTTATATATTGCTCTTGTTGATGGTGTATGAACCTCTTAATCTGGCGTTGAATTTGGTTTGCTAATATTTTTTTCAGAGGTTTAATTCTATATTTGGCAGAGAGGGAGAGAAAGTACAAACAGGGTGAGTACTAGAGGGAAAGGGAGAAGCAGACTCCCTGCCAAGCAAGGAGTCCAACACAGAGCTCAATCCCAGGGCCCTGAGATCATGACCTGAGCCGAAGGCAGCAGCTTAACTGACTACACCAGCCAGGTGCAGTTCTTAGATGATTGTTCTTAAATGTTCTTAACAATGCTAGTTCTTAAATGATTGGGGCAAAAGAGTAGATATACTTCTTTAGGCAAAATATGGTTCAATCCAAAAAAAGGGTAGCAAGGATAAATTAGAGTGGACAACTAAGTCTGCAGGGCTAGTATTACCTCTGAGGGATATTTTTATGTCACCAGAGTGAAAATCCATGCTTTAGGGACTGAAGACGGATGTGGTTTTTTTTTCATTTATTTATTTTCAGCATAACAGTATCATTATTTTTTCACCATACCCAGTGCTCCATGCAATCTGTGCCCTCTATATAACCCACCACCTGGTACCCTGACCTCCCACCCCTCCCCACTTCAAACCCCTCAGATTGTTTTTCAGAGTCCATAGTCTCTCATGATTCACCTCCCCTTCCAATTTATCCCAACCCCCTTCTCTCTAACTCCCCATGTCCTCCATGCTTTTTGTTATGCTCCACAAATAAGTGAAACCATATGATAATTGACTCTCTCTGCTTGAATTATTTCACTCAGCATAATCTCTTCCGCTCCCGTCCATGTTGCTACAAAAGTTGGGGATTCATCCTTTCTGATGGAGGCATAATACTCCATCGTGTATATGGACCACATCTTCCTTATCCATTCGTCCGTTGAAGGGCATCTTGGTTCTTTCCACAGTTTGGAGACCGTGGCCATTGCTGATATAAACATTGGGGTACAGATGGCCCTTCTTTTCAGTACATCTGTATCTTTGGGGTAAATACTCAGTAGTGCAATTGCAGGGTCATAGGGAAGCTCTATTTTTAATTTCTTGAGGAATCTCCACACTGTTCTCCAAAGAGGCTGCACCAACTTGCATTCCCACCAACAGTCTAAGAGGGTTCCCCTTTCTCCACATCCTCTCCAAAACATGTTGTTTTCTGTCTTGCTAATTTTGGCCATTCTAACTGGTGTAAAGTGATATCTCAAAGTGGTTTTGATTTGAATCTCCCTGATGGCTAGTGATGATGAACATTTTTTCATGTGTCTGATAGCCATTTGTATGTCTTTATTGGAGAAGTGTCTGTCCATATCTTCTTCCCATTTTTTGATATGATTGTCTGTTTTGTGTGTGTTGAGTGTGAGGAGTTCATTATAGATCCTGGATATCAACCTTTTGTCTGTACTGTCATTTGCAAATATCTTCTCCCATTCCGTGGGTTGCCTCATTGTTTTTTTGACTGCTTTCTTTGCTGTGCAGAAGTTTTGATTTTGATGAAGTCCCAAAAGTTCATCTTCGCTTTTGTTTCTTTTGCCTTTGGAGACATATCGTGAAAGAAGTTGCTGTGGCTGATATCGAAGAGTTTACTGCCTATGTTCTCCTCTAGGATTCTGATGGATTCCTGTCTCACATTGAGGTCTTTTATCTATTTTGAGTTTATCTTTGTGTACGGTGTAAGAGAATGGTCTTACACCATAGAAGAAGTTTCATTCTTCTACATATAGCTGCCCAGTTTTCCCAGCACCAATTATTGAAGAGACTGTCTTTTTTCCACTGTATATTTGTTTCTGTTTTGTCGAAGATTATTTGACCATAGAGTTGAGGGTCCATATCTGGGCTCTCTACTCTGTTCCACTGGTCTATGTGTCTATTTTTATGCCAGTACCATGCTGTCTTGGTGATGGCTTTGTAGTAAAGCTTGAAATCAGGTAACGTGATGCCCCCAGTTTTATTTTTGTTTTTCAACATTTCCTTAGTGATTCAGGGTCTCTTCTGATTCCATACAAATTTTAGGATTATTTGCTTCAGCTCTTTGAAGAATACTGGTGGAATTTTGATCGCAATGGCATTAAAACTATAGATTGCTCTAGGCAGTATAGACATTTTAACAATGTTTATTCTACTGATCCAAGAGCATGGAATGGTCTTCCATCTTTTTGTGTCTTCTTCAAGAAGATGGATGTGGTTTTAATGGTCCCATGAGTGTCCCGTCCCATGTAACTCATTAGCCTCAGTTGAGGATTCAGAGTTTGGCTCCCAGAGACAGCCAAGGAGGAAGGCTCTGGAGAGGGGACATCAACAGGTCGTCAATCTCTGGCTGCCAGATTGATTGGGAGTGAAACTATGTCTCCATTTAACTTCTGTTTACCAATCCCATTTAATAGTAGTGGCTACAATATTTTTTTGCTAGTGTTTAAATTCCTTTGTAAATTTGAGACACATTATTCACATAACATTGTAATAATTTTAGGCGTACAATGTAACGGTTCCGTACTGGTGTATGAAGTGGAGTCATCACCCTGGTGAGTCTGGTTAACATCCACTGCTGAACACAGTCTCCCCTTTCCATCTAGAGATGAGAGCGTTTAAGATTTATTCTCTTAGCAATTTTCAAATATGCAATATGGTTTATCAATTCTCCTTTAGTTCTGGATCAGCATATGGAGCTCGAGGGCAGCGTGAGATAGGACAACATATAAGAAGTGACTGTAAGAGAATTATCAGGCTATCCACAGCATCATTAAGGACACCAGTCTTGGTGACTGAGAGGTTAGATGATCTCTTTGTTAGAAGAGGCAATGCTCCTACTTTGGGCTGAACTGTGTCCCAGCAAGATGTTTATTCTTCTGATCCAAGATTCGGAAGATTCTAGTATGTTGTGCATATGAATATGACCTGTTTGAAGAGAAAGTCTTTGCAGATGTAATCAAATGAAGAGGAGGTCATATGTGAAGAAGGTGGTCTTTAATCCAGAATGGCCAGTGTCCTTACGAGAAGCCAGCTCAGAGACACAGACACAGATACAGGGAGAATGCCATGTGACCACAGAGGCAAATTTGGAGAATGAGGAATCTACAAACGAAGGAAGACCAATGATTTCTGGCAACAGGAAGCTAAAAGAAAGACATGAAACACACTCTCCTTTAGAACCTTCAGAGAAATGGTACCCAGGTGGCACCTGATTTTGGACTGGCTTCCAGGACCATGAGGGAAAATGTGTCTTGTTTTAATATTAAAAATTTAAATTTTAAGGGGAGGAGTCAAGATGGCGGAGAAGTAGCAGGCTGAGACTACTTCAGCTAGCCGGAGATCAGCTAGATAGCTTATCTAAAGATTGCAAACACCTGAAAATCCATCGGCAGATCGAAGAGAAGAAGAACAGCAATTCTGGAAACAGAAAAACAACCACTTTCTGAAAGGTAGGACCGGCGGAGAAGTGAATCCAAAGCGACGGGAAGATAGACCCCGGGGGGAGGGGCCTGCTCCCGGCAAGCGGCAGAGCAACGGAGCACAAAATCAGGACTTTTAAAAGTCTGTTCCGCTGAGGGACATAGCTCCAGAGGCTAAACCGGACGAAGGCCACGCGGGGTTAGCGTGGCCTCAGGTCCCGCAGGGTCACAGAAGGATCGGGGGTGTCTGAGTGTTGCAGAGCTTGCAGGTATTGGAACGGGAAAGCCGGCTGCAGAGACAGAGCCGACAGTAAGCTCACAGCTCGGTGTTACCTTGAACCGGCCGCAGGCTCTGTGAGCTTGGAGAGCGGCTGGAGGTCAGGCAGACGGGCTCGAAAAAGGCATGGAAGATATTAGAGAAACCCTCTCGAGAGATATAAAAGCCCTTTCTGGAGAAATAAAAGAACTAAAATCTAACCAAGTTGAAATAAAAAAAGCTATTAATGAGGTGTAATAAAAAATGGAGGCTCTCACTGCTAGGATAAATGAGGCAGAAGAAAGAATTAGTGATATAGAAGACCAAATGACAGAGAATAAAGAAGCTGAGCAAAAGAGGGACAAACAGCTACTGGACCAAGAGGGGAGAATTCGAGAGATAAGTGACACCATAAGACGAAACAACATTACAATAATTGGGATTCCAGAAGAAGAAGAGAGAGGGGAACAGAAGGTATACTGGAGAGAATTATTGGAGAGAATTTCCCCAATATGGCAAAGGGAACGAGCCTCAAAATTCAGGAGGTTCAGAGAACGCCCCTCAAAATCAATAAGAATAGGCCCACACCCCGTCACCTAATAGTAAAATTTACAAGTCTCAGTGACAAAGAGAAAATCCTGAAAGCAGCCCGGGAAAAGAAGTCTGTAACATACAATGGTAAAAATATTAGATTGGCAGCTGACTTATCCACAGAGACCTGGCAGGCCAGAAAGAGCTGTCATGATATTTTCAGAGCACTAAATGAGAAAAACATGCAGCCCAGAATACTATATCCAGCTAGGCTATCATTGAAAATAGAAGGAGAGATTAAAAGCTTCCAGGACAAACAAAAACTGAAAGAATTTGCAAACACCAAACCAGCTCTACAGGAAATCTTGAAAGGGGTCCTCTAAGCAAAGAGAGAGCCTACAAGTGGTAGATCAGAAAGGAACAGAGACCATATACAGTAACAGTCACCTTACAGGCAATACAATGGCTCTAAATTCATATCTCTCAATAGTTACCCTGAGTGTTAATGGGCTAAATGCCCCTGTCAAAAGACACAGGGTATCAGAATGGATAAAAAAACAAAACCCATCTATATGTTGCCTCCAAGAAACTCATTTTAAGCCCGAAGACACCTCCAGATTTAAAGTGAGGGGGTGGAAAAGAATTTACCATGCTAATGGACATCAGAAGAAAGCAGGAGTGGCATTCCTTATATCAGATCAATTAGATTTTAAGCCAAAGACTATAATAAGAGATGAGGAAGGACACTATATCATACTCAAAGGGTCTGTCCAACAAGAAGATTTAACAATTTTAAATATCTATGCCCCCAACGTGGGAGCACCCAACTATATAAACCAATTAATAACAAAATCAAAGAAACACATCAAGAATAATACAATAATAGTAGGGGACTTTAACACTCCCCCTCACTGAAGTGGACAGATCATCCAAGCAAAAGATCAGCAAGGAAATAAAGGCCTTAAATGACACGCTGGACCAGATGGACATCACAGATATATTCAGAACATTTCATCCCCAAGCAACAGAATACACATTCTACTCTAGTGCACATGGAACATTCTCCAGAATAGACCACATCCTTGGTCCTAAATCAGGACTCAACCGGTATCAAAAGATTGGGATCATTCCCTGCATATTTTCAGACCACAATGCTCTGAAGCTAGAACTCAACCACAAGAGAAGTTTGGAAAGAACACAAATACATGGAAACTAAACATCATCCTTCTAAAGAATGAATGGGTCAACTGGGAAATTAAAGAATTGAAAAAAATCATGGAAACAAATGATAATGAAAATACAACGGTTCAAAATCTGTGGGACACAACAAAGGTAGTCCTGAAGGAAAATATATAGCGGCACAAGCCTTTCTCAAGAAATAAGAAAGGTCTCAAGTACACAACCTAACCCTACACCTAAAGGAGCTGGAGAAAGAACAAGAAAGAAACCCTAAGCCCAGCAGGAGAAGAGAAATCATAAAGATCAGAGCAGAAATCAATGAAATAGAAACCAAAAAAAACAATAGAACAAATCAACAAAACTAGGAGCTGGTTCTTTGAAAGAATTAATAAAATTGATAAACCCCTGGCCCGACTTATCAAAAAGAAAAGAGAAAGTACCCAAATAAATAAAATCATGAATGAAAGAGGAGAGATCACAACTAACACCAAAGAAATACAAACTATGATAAGAACATACTATGAGCAACTCTACGCCAACAAATTTGACAATCTGGAAGAAATGGATGCATTCCTAGAAACATATAAACTACCACAACTGAACCAGGAAGAAATAGAAAGCCTGAACAGACCCATAACCAGTAAGGAGATTGAAACAGTCATTAAAAATCTCCAAACAAACAAAAGCCCAGTGCCAGACAGCTTCCCGGGGGAATTCTACCAAACATTTAAAGAAGAACTAATTCCTATTCTCCTGAAACTGTTCCAAAAAATAGAAATGGAACGAAACCTCCAAACTCCTTTTATGAGGCCAGCATCACCTTGATCCCAAAACCAGACAAGGATCCCATCAAAAAAGAGAGCTATAGACCAATATCCTTGATGAACACAGATGCGAAAATACTCAACAAAATACTAGCCAATAGGATTCAACAGTACATTAAAAGGATTATTCACCATGAGCAAGTGGGATTTATTCCAGGGTTGCAAGGTTGGTTCAACATCCGCAAATCAGTCAATGTGATACAACACATCAATAAAAGAAAGAACAAGAACCATATGATACTCTCAATAGATGCTGAAAAAGCATTTGACAAAGTACAGCATCCCTTCCTGATCAAAACTCTTTAAAGTGTAGGGATAGAGGGCACATACCTCAATATCATCAAAGCCATCTATGAAAAACCCACTGCAAATATCATTCTCAATGGAGAAAAACTGTAAGCTTTTCCGCTAAGGTCAGGAACACAGCAGGGATGTCCATTATCACCACTGCTATTCAACATAGTACTAGAGGTCCTAGCCTCAGCAATCAGACAACAAAAGGAAATTAAAGGCATCCAAATTGGCAAAGAAGAAGTCAAATTATCACTCTTCGCAGAAGATATGATACTATATGTGGAAAACCCAAAGGACTCCACTCCAAAACTGCTAGAGCTTATACAGGAATTCAGTAAAGTGTCAGGATATAAAATCAATGCACAGAAATCAGTTGCATTTCTCTACACCAACAGCAAGACAGAAGAAAGAGAAATTAAGGAGTCAATCCCATTTACAATTGCATCCAAAACCATAAGATACCTAGGAATAAACCTAACCAAAGAGGCACAGAATCTATACTCAGAAAACTATAAAGTACTCATGAAAGAAATTGAGGAAGACACAAAGAAATGGAAAAATGTTCCATGCTCCTGGATTGGAAGAATAAATATTGTGAAAATGTCTATGCTACCTAAAGCAATCTACACATTTAATGCAATTCCTATCAAAGTACCCTCCATCTTTTTCAAAGAAATGGAACAAATAATTCTAAAATTTATATGGAACCAGAAAAGACCTCAAATACCCAAAGGGATATTGAAAAAGAAAGCCAACGTTGGTGGCATCACAATTCCGGACTTCAAGCTCTATTACAAAGCTGTCATCATCAAGACAGCATGGTACTGGCACAAAAACAGACCCATAGATCAATGGAACAGAATAGGGAGCCCAGAAATATACCCTCAACTCTACAGTCAACTAATCTTCAACAAAGCAGGAAAGAATGTGCAATGGAAAAAAGACAGCCTCTTCAATAAATGGTGCTGGGAAAATTGGACAGCCACATGCAGAAAAATGAAATTGGACCATTTCCTTACACCACACACGAAAATAGACTCAAAATGGATGAAGGACCTCAATGTGCGAAAGGAATCCATCAAAATCCTTGAGGAGAACACAGGCAGCAACCTCTTCGACCTCAGCCGCAGCAACATCTTCCTAGGAACAACGCCAAAGGCAAGGGAAGCAAGGGCAAAAATGAACTATTGGGATTTTATCAAGATCAAAAGCTTTTGCACAGCAAAGGAAATAGTTAACAAAATCAAAAGACAACTGACAGAATGGGAGAAGATATTTGCAAACGACATATCAGATAAAGGACTAGTGTCCAGAATCTATAAAGAACTTAGCAAACTCAACAGCTAAAGAACAAATAATCCAGTCAAGAAATGGGCAGAAGACATGAACAGACATTTCTGCAAAGAAGACATCCAGATGGCCAACAGACACATGAAAAAGTGCTCTATATCACTCGGCATCAGGGAAATACAAATCAAAACCACAATGAGATATCACCTCACACCAGTCAGAATGGCTAAAATCAACAAGTCAGGAAATGACAGATGCTGGCGAGGATGCGGAGAAAGGGGAACCCTCCTACACTGTTGCTGGGAATGCAAGCTGGTGCAGCCACTCTGGAAAACAGCATGGAGGTTCCTCAAAATGTTGAAAATAGAACTGCCCTATGACCCAGCAATTGCACTACTGGGTATTTACCCTAAAGATACAAACGTAGTGATCCAAAGGGGTACCTGCACCCGAATGTTTATAGCAGCAATGTCCACAATAGCCAAACTATGGAAAGGGCCTAGATGTCCATCAACAGATGAATGGATCAAGAAGATGTGGTTTATATACACAATGGAATACTATGTAGCCATCAAAAAAATGAAATCTTGCCATTTGCGACAACATGGATGGAACTAGAGCGTATCATGCTTAGGGAAATAAGTCAAGCAGAGAAAGAAAACTATCATATGATCTCCCTGATATGAGGAAGTGGTGATGCAACATGGGGGCTTAAGTGGGTAGGAGAAGAATCAATGAAACAAGATGGGATCAGGAGGGAGACAAACCATAAGTGACTCTTAATCTCACAAAACAAACTGAGGGTTGCTGGGGGCAGGGGGTTTGGGAGAAGGGGGTGGGATTATGGACATTGGGGAGGGTATGTGCTTTGGTGAGTGCTGTGAAGTGTGTAAACCTGGTGATTCACAGACCTGTACCCCTGGGGATAAAAATATATGTTTATAAAAGATAAAAAATTAAAAAAAATTTAAATTTTAGGTGGTTAACATACAGTACAATATTGGTTTCTGGAGCAGAATTAAGTGATTCATCACTTACATGAAACACCCAGTGCTCTTCCCAAGAACCCTCTTTAATACCTTTCGCCCATTTAACCCCACTTCTACCCACCTCCCTTCGTCAGTGCTTAGTGTGTTCTCTGTCATGAAGACTCTCCTATGGCTACATTCCCTCTCTTCTTTTTCTCTTTTCCCCCTTCTTGTATTTCATGTCTCTTCTTTCTTAAATTCACATATAAATTTAAGAAATTCATAAATACCATATGATCTCATTCATTGTATGAGATTATCTTAAATTAATTATCTTAAATTCATTATATGAATGAGATCATATGGTATTTGTCTTTCCTTGACTGCGTTATTTCACTCAGCGTAATACACTCCAGCTCCATCCGCATCGTTGCAAATGGCAAAACTTCATTCTTTGTGATGGCCGAGTAGTGTTCCACATCTTCTTTATCCATTCTTCAGTCGATGGACATTTGGGATCTTTCCATAATTCAGCTATTGTTGATGACGCTGCCGTAAACATTGGGGAGCATGTATCCCTTTGGCACTGTGTTTTTGTATCCTTTGGATATATTCCTGGTAGTGCAAATGCTGAGTTGTAGGATAGCTCATGTTTAATTTTTTGAGGAACCTCCATACCATTTTCCAGAGCGGCTGGCTGCACTAGCTTGCATTCCAAGCAACAGCGTAGGAGGGTTCCCCTTTCTCTGCTTCCTCCCCCGTATCAGATGTTTCTTCTGTTGTTAATTTTAACTGTTATGACAGGTGCAACGTGATATCTCATTGTGGTTTTGATATGCATTTCCCTGATGCCGAGTGACATTGAGCATTTAAAAAAAAGGATTTTATTTATTTGTTTGAAAGACAGAGATCACAAGTAGGCAGAGAGTCAGGCAGAGATAGCAGGGGGAAGCAGGCTCCCTGCTAAGCAGAGAGCCCCATGTGGCTCTTGATCCCAGGACTCTGAGATCATGAAGTGAGCGGAAGGCAGAGGCTTCAACCCACTGAGCCACTCAGGTGCCCCAAGCATTTTTTTTTTTTTTTAATATGTGCCTGTTAGTCATTCAGATATCTGTTCTCTATATAACTGGAACCTCTCTCTGTGTGGCCTGTCTCTGCTTCTGTCATTTGTCCCTCTGGATTTGTCTTCTCTTTCTCTCCCCTTTTTGGGAGGCATTTCATTTTCACTTTCCCTACTAGGCTCTTCATCTGTTTATCCAGTGGTGGTAACCATGGATCCCAGCACAGGGCAGCAGTGCAGGGTGGTGACATCTCACTTAGCAGGAAGGTAGGGCTGTTCCCAGTGCTTCCCTCAAAGGGAGGACAAGTAGTGAGGAAGAGGACCAGAGAGCTGGGAAGAGTTCACAGACCAGATATATAGCCTGTTGGAGAATGTATTGAGCTGGTGACAATTTAGATCTCTCAGAGGAAGGATCGTCCTCACGGAGGGGCACCTGGGTGGCTCAGTCAGTTAAGTGTCTGCCTTTGGCTCAGGTCATGATCCCAGGGTTCTAGGATCGAGCCCCGCATCTGGCTCCCTGCATAGTGGGAAGTCTGTTTCTCTCTCTCCCTTTGCTCCTTCCTCTGCTTTGCTCTCTGTCTCTCAAATAAATAAATAAAATCTTAAAGAAAAAAGAAGTGAATGGTTATGATACTGCCTCCCTTGCTAACTAGACCTGGAGAGAACTTCCGCTGGCCTCCACCCAACTGCATACCTTTCTCTCTCCTTTGCTCTTGACTTTGTTATAATCAGCCCTTTGATACCATTTTTAGTGGTGACTGTAATTTTGTGCTGTAATTATAGCCTTACCCCACATGTATGAGTTCATGAACAGCAGTTTGTTTTACCTGTTTTTGAACTTATGCAGGGGGATTGTTTACTTTGTAACTTGCATCCTTTCCTCAGCACTTTATGTGAAACAGAGTGTTCCAGTTTGTTTAGTTGGAGTTTTATTCATACTGTTGGAAAGTACTCCTGTATGAATAGGTCACAGTTTACCAGTTTACTGTGCATGGGTCTTTGGATTCATCCGGGTTTTGGTTAATATCAGTGACAGTGCTGTGGAATGTCTTATATGTGTGTCTTGGGCCAGGTGGCAGAGCACCGTCCTGGATAATACTGGATCCAGGAATGTGAGTGTGGGTCAGCGTCTCTAGATAATGCCTCATGATTGTCAAAGTGACTTGAGCATGTAAGCCTGTTAGTGAGTGGGACCTGGGACCAAAATGGTTAACAGCAGGTCTGTGATTCCTTCCCTAGTCAGGACACCCACACTGTAGTGGCTGCCAGTTCCCCCTCTGAGTCTCACGAGAGGATCTATGTGGTATAGGGATAACTGAGAAAATTCAAATCTAAGAACTTTTTTTTTTTTTTTTTAGCAGGAAGTAGTTAATCTCTTTTGGTTGAACACAGTAAATGAATCTGGAACTTACGGATCCAGGAGAAACAGCCACAGACCACTGAACTTCCTCGCATTTTTCTGTAGTGATTATTTTAACTATCTCCAAAAAGTAAAAATCATTTGGAACTTAAATGCAAGAGTAATTGAAATTAAATCATATGTGTCTTGTTAAAAAGAGATGATTTAAAAAAAAAAACTCTTTGAATATATCACAAACCTATCCATATAAACTGAACAGTGTTCTAGATGATTTGAGATTTTGTTTTCCCTTTGCTCTATTAGAAGTTTGGTAGAATTTGGTTGCCTTCCTTTATATTCATGGTAATGATAAGAATGTGCCTAATTCAGCAATGTGCACAATAGCCAAACTATGGAAATAACCTAGATGTCCATCAACAGATGAATGGATCAAGAAGATGTAGTATATATACAATGGAATACTATGCAGCCATCAAAAGAAATGAAATCTTGCCTTTTGCAACAATGTGGTTGGAACTAGAGGGTATTATGCTTAGTGAAAAAGTCAATCGGAGAAAGACAATTATCATATGGTTTCCCTGATAGGAGAAAGTGGAGATGCAACATGGGGGATTTGTGGGGAGGAAAGGAATAAATGAAACAAGATGGGATTGGGAGAGAGACAAACCATAAGTGACTCTTAAACTCACAGAACAAATTGAGGGCTGCTGGGGATCAGAGGGGTCGGGAAAGGGGGTGGGGTTATGGACATTGGGAGGGTATGTGCTGTGGTGAGTGCTGTGAAGTGTGTAAACCTGCTATTCACAGACCTGTACCCTTGGGGATAAAAATACATTATATGTTTATAAAAAAAAAAGAATGTGCCTAATTACTAGCTCTGTGATTCCATATACATTGGTTATGAATGAAATTAAAATAATAATTTATTCACATATTTACATTAAAATTATATAGCTGAGTTGTTTATGTGTAAATATTTGGTCAGCTGTGAGGATAAAAATCTAAGGTGACTTGTAAAAGCTATAGATTATTCACAGATGATAGCCAAGGTGGCTGGGGAGATCACGGGAGTTACTTGTCCTCTGTGAAATATGTGAAGTAACAAAGGAGACAGACAAGGTCTCCTCTGGCTTTGTCCTTGATTGTCGTTCTCCCTGAGGACGGCCATCTCTACATAGCTCAGTGACAGGGGCTCATTAACAGTGTGGGGCATCTGCTCCCCAGAGACATCAGCAAGGGAAACACATTTGGTTTTCGGTGCCAGCCCAGCCACAGCTGAGTGTCACAGCACCTCTCCTGCACTCTTAAGGGACTCCCTGTCTTAGAGGCAGGTCATTGCTTTTGGGAAACCATAGTGGAGTTTGCAATTGCCTTCATCTCCTACATCCTGGAGGCAAAGTGCAGATCTCTGTACCACATGAAGACACGTGATGTCATCACAGAAAGCATCCTTTTGCTTAGGAAAAACCTATGGATAACCCAGTATTGGTATAGTCAGCCTTTGCACTTACTGTGTACAACTAAGTGCCAATCTCCAGTACTGTCTTTAGACAATGACTTGGAACGGAGGTAGGGAAAGAGCTTAGAACCCACAGAAAAGTTGAGCAAAGGTGAGTGAAATGGAACTTGGTCTGTGTGTTGTTTTAGGAATGGTAAATGGGTTTCTTTTTAGTAGGGAATGTTCTTGAAACAGAAAAGCTGTATTGGTTTGCATAATGGTCCATTGTCTAGAGGAACAGACGGTGGTAGTTCATGAACTCTAAGGACTAAATTTAGCTGTTCGTTATAGACTCCACCAAATCATTCTCAGACGTTTCAGTGTACGGCAGTACATTCATTATACCCGTGTATGCACACCTGGAAATCACTTTAAGTATGCGTATATAGTGGTAATAAAATATGCCCTTCAGGAATAGAATTAGAGTACGCATATGTGTCAGAGTATTAGACTCTGATTCCATGCTTTCCAATTGGTTTGTATTGTCTGTGAAAATAGACAGTATTTGTTTTCTATGCTGAAAACTCACTGTCAGTGTTTATCATTTCTAAAAGGTCATTTTTTCCCTTATGAGTTCCCAACATGTCTAAAATACGTATGGAGTTTTAAAAAAATGCTATGTTGAAGATTACAACAGGGAAGTTCCATATTGTGTCAGCGCATTTCTATTCGGACACTGGGTTCTATCCTTCTATCCTTGTGCAGGATCATGAATGGACTCTGTGAAAGCTGTTGGGGCCCTGCTCAGACGCTCTTTACCTGGCTGCTGCTCCAATCCTAACCCTATGTGTTAGGAATATGGGCTGCCAGGTGCACAGCCATTCCCTTCTTCAGAGATTTGTCCTCAGCTGAAAGGGATCCATTTTGCCAGGAGGTCTCAGGAACATACTTGGGGCAGTTCACAGCCAGACAGACTCACGGGAGATCACAAAAGGCTGCCAATGTCAAGGCAGGTCTGAGGCAATGCATGCTCCAGAGCTGTGTTGTCCAATACTGGAGTATGTAGCCACAGGAAGTCATTTAAATTTAAATTAATTCAAATTAAATAGAATACAAAATTCCATTTCTCAGTGAGGCCATTTAAATGCTCAGGTAGTGACATGGGGATAGTGGCTATTGCATTAGACAGCGAGGGCTGAGTATTTCCACCAGCACAGATGCATACTGTACTGGAGACTTGTGTCCAGCTTCTTACAGGATCAGGCACATGCCATCTTCCACCTGAGACCACATCCTTGCTTAGCAGCATTCTCTGCTCTGTTTTGCTTCCCTCATCCCCTTTATCCTGAGAGCATTCACTGAACAAGCCACGTGTAGTGGAAATCCTACCTGATCCCCTTCTCCCATGGAACCTGGTGGAAAGCACCGTCCGGTTCATGAGACCTGTCATTTCCAGGGTTGTGAAAGCTGCCTTCCCCCTCACTAGCTCATCCCGCATTGCCCTTGGGGGCCTGTTGTAGAATATGTGGGGTCAGCTCAGACCTAGGGAACAGAAACTTTATTAAAGTAATAGCGATTCATTCTACCACTGCCAACAGTACTTCAGGATTCATTCAGGGATTGAATAGTGCAGGGTTTGTATGTCAATTATGTTGGTGACTGTTATATATTTGAAATATGTTCAATGCAGAGATTTTCATGAGATCTTTGGTCTTTAAAATGTGTAGTTCCCTTACTGAGTATGTGATTTTCAAGAAATATAGACTCTTCCACTTGAAGTTTGAGACTTTTGTGTCAGCGTTGAACACCCGGTAATGGCTCTATCAGCTTTTATGTGCTGGTACTAAACATTTAACCTCTTCCATCAGATGTCTGTTCTCTTAATTTTTATTGTATAATTGTTTATTTTTGAGATGTCATTTCCCACTTTATTGTTTTTAGATGGTGATTATTATGTAAAATGCCATTGTTTCTGTTTTGTAGAATCTATTTATTTTTATTTCACCAAATAACTCTTTTCTCTCTCAATGTATAACCTGTGCTTTTCTCAAGGATGTATTGTTTTATATGCAAGATAATAATTTATGTGTGGATTTGTAACTGGAGTTGTCTCTACAGTCTCACATCATGGTAGTTGCTAGAGATGGCGTTCCGTGCTCCTTACATAGGATGGGTGTGTTTACTGCTCCTGTCCAGCCAGGATTATTTACATAGTTTGTCCAAGAGGAATGAATGTCTCTTACTGCAGTCAGGCATTTGATACCTACCTCCATAGAGATGATGGTTTTTAGTCTACTCACACGGTCTTTACGTGGTAAGAAGTAGAAAAAATGAAGTTTTTCATTTAACCCTAGGCTACGCATGTCCTTTCTCTGGGAAGATGTGTTCTGTGGTGGTGCACAGAGATTGGCGAGGGACGGAGGCTGAGCGGGGGAGGTGGAGGGAGGAAAGTGAGCCGGATCAGCAGCTCAAGCTGTTGAGATCCGAAGAATGCAGTATGCAGGCTGCTCTTTCTCACGTCCAGTGCTGCTCAAGGGGAATAGTTTTCCTAGATGTAATGTGAAAAAAAAAAAGAAAGAAAGAAAGAAAAAAGACGGTGGACTATGACAAGAGTATTCCTGTTCCCTCCCAGGGTTCTCTCCAGGAAGGCACTGGAAGCAATTGTAACCTCCACAGACAATCCCATTCTTTCTGTCTCTTTTAGTGGGCATCTCCTTTGCCTGATGCTTTATTTTTCAATGGAAAATCATATTCATTTTTGTACCTTTCGGATAGAAGCCATTCAGCATTCTTTAGATATATGTATACATACATACACATGCGTATGTAATCCAGAAAAGAAGGAAACCATTTGTGCAAGTTCAGCTCACCACAGTTTTGTCTTCTCTTCCCTTCCTTCTTAGTCCTTATTGATAAGATAATGTTAAAATATGTCACTATGTATTGTGACGGTACAATATGATACTGGTGTTTTCCTTGGATGAGTTAACATTTCCCTTTTGTCCTCTTTACTTTGGTGAGTAATGCCTTCATTAGACACCTTGAAAATGCCAGCAATTTCTTTCAGATAATTTATCTGTATTTGTGCGTGTGTGCATGAAACTGACTGTGGTTTATTTGCTCTTCTGAGCAGGTGTGAGTCTGGGCACATTCCCTGTTTTGCACATTTACACTGTCTCAGAAACTTTTATAATTAATTCCATTAAGAATGTTTTGTGGATAGGTTTATTTATTTATTTTTTTTTGTGGATTTAACTGAATGCATCTCTACAGGAAATCCAAGGAAGTAAAAAATAATGTGAAATACTTTATCCTCTATTCTGATTCCATAAATACTTACTTTATGCCAGTTTTGTACCAATTCCTTTCACACACTAGTGGGTCTGCCCTGAAACCTGATTCAGATATTTAGTCTCAGAAGAACAAGAAATGAACTGTATGCCTAAGCATTTGAACATGAAAGAACTGAAACACTCATTTTCTGAGCCTCTTTGGTTGGTTTATAACTGCTTCTTCAGTACTAAGCAGCTGGAAGTATAGGGTCATCAGACTCACCCGAGCACTGGTAATGTGTCTGATTCAGTATCATTAACTCTGCAAGACAACTTCGAAAAGGTACTAACCTAATGTGGACGGGTATCTGAGATTTTAGATAATACCCGAATATCCTGTTCTATGACCTTCTGTGTTGTACTTAAAGGTTTCCATTATAGGCATTTACTTGTCATTGCTTTGAGAATATATTTGTCCTTATCTCTATATATTTATCTATTTAAATATTTTAGCATAGGGGTTTTACCATAGGGAGTGAAGCAGAACATTACATTTTGTACATAGATTACACCTTTGGGTAAATTTTTAAAATGTTTATTCTGAGTAGAATGTTGGCAGTGGATAATCCCCCGTTTTTTAGGAATTTCATGTGCTCTATTTGGTACTGTTTGAAGCAGAAATCTGCAGAAGGAAGAGGAATGTCATGGCCAGTGGATTTTAGAGTTCTGATCCCCCCTGACTATGCAGGGCCAAGGAATTTTTCAGAGTTCTGGTTATACTGTTACCATGATTTTAAGCATCTTTAGGACAAAAGTTAAGCAGTGTAATTGAATGGTGGTGGTGTTTTCAGGTTCTCTCTGATTTGAGTATTTAGTTGTTTTATTACCATACGAAAAAAATCCGAACAAACCTGTAGCTTTTATAAATTTAGTATCTTAGAGAGATACTGTATCTCTCTAATACATACAATGTTCATATGCAGAACTATTAATGATATTTTGAATGTAATTAATTATTTGTATATGTACATTCCAGTTAATAAATTCTTATATCTGAGTGTATTTTTGCAATTATGTTTTATTTTATTGCATGTGAGGTGTGTAGAAATCCAGTTGTGTACAATCATGAAATATGTATTTACAGTAAAGTCTCTCTTTCTTTCCTTCTTTCTGATTCTTCCTGATGGTTCTCCCTCTTTTTCCCTCATCCCCATTCTTTCTAGAATGTATGTACAAACTTATAGTACTTTAAGTGTCTTTAAGCTCAGACTGAAAGACTTTTAATATTTATGACTGATGGCAACACAATGTCCATTATTTCATTTTCTTAAATTATGTATTAATGATTCACTGTTCATGATAATGTGGAACTAAATTGGTATAAGCTATGTCAATTTCAGTCATTTACTTAAGTACTACCTTTAATATTCTGTGGCCATGTCTTATGACAGATCCACCTCCCCCACCACCAACTTCTTTTTTTTTATGATTTCTTTTAAAAGTTGCTAAATGCTTGGTACAGGCAGGAAACATGTGCTAACAGAGTATGGAACAGAAGAATGGCAGTTCTTTCACGGGGTTTTTCCTGCTGGGGTTCTCTGACCGGCCTCAACTGGAGCTAGTCCTCTTTGTGGTTCTCCTGATCTTCTATTTGTTCACTCTGCTGGGAAACACCACCATCATTGCCTTGGCCCAACTGGACCCAAATCTTCAGACTCCCATGTACTTTTTCCTCTCCAACCTAAGCTTTCTGGACCTGTGTTACACGACCAGCAGTGTCCCGCAATTCCTGGTTCATCTCCGGACAACAGACAAGTCTATCTCATTTGGTGGCTGTGTAGCTCAGCTCTTCATCTCGCTTGGGCTGGGATGCACGGAATGCATTCTGTTAGGGGTCATGGCATTTGACCGCTATGCAGCCATCTGCAAGCCCCTGCAGTACACTGTGATCATGCACCCCCGTCTCTGTGCCCTCATGGCTTCTGTGTCATGGTTCATTGGTTTTGGCAACTCCCTGTTGCAGACAGTGCTCATCTTCCTTTTACCACTTTGTGGGAGAAATAAAATAGACCACTTTGTTTGTGAGATTCCCGCACTGCTCAAGCTTGCCTGTGTAGACACCACTGTGAATGAGTCTGAGCTCTTCTTTGCCAGTGTGATCATTCTCCTGATACCTGTGGCATTAATCATCTTCTCCTATGGTCAGATCGTCAGGGCGGTCTTAAGAATAAAGTCATCTGCAGGGCAGAGGAAAGCGTTTGGCACATGTGGGTCCCACATCACAGTGGTCTCCCTGTTCTATGGCACGGCCATCTATGCTTACCTCCAGCCCAGCAACAACTACTCCCAGGATCAGGTCAAGTTTGTTTCTCTGTTCTATGCCATCGTCACCCCCACGGTCAACCCCGTCATATATACACTGAGGAACAAGGATGTGACGGGGGCAATGAAGAAGGTACTTTGCAGGGGCCAGGACTCCAGATGACTGGGCAGGGAAGACCCTTTGATGGAACACATTGAATGCCAGAGTGATTAAGATGTTTGTGACCTACGTGGATCATCTCAAATTTCCTGTGATAAGTCTCAAGGGAATTTACTTACCTCATTTTTTGGAGCAAATGAGTGCTCAAATCCAAGTTCATGGATCCACAGAACTTCCAGAGAGGCTGATTTTTGTTCCTAGATCATTTGCATCTATATATGGATTTATTATTTAATTTGAGAAAGAGAGCACATGAGCAGCAGGGGTATAGGGAGAGGGAGAAAGAATCTCAAGCAAACTGTATCCTGAGTGCAGAGCCTGATGCTGGGATTGGTCTCACAACACTGAGATCACAACCTGAGCTGGAATCACGTGTCGGGCACTCACCACGTGCACCCACCTGGCTGCCCGAGCTCTTCCTCACATTCATATTTTAGACAGCTCCACAGGTTTTCATATTTCACTTCCATTTGGGAATCCTATTCCATTTCTAAGTGCAAAAGGACATTTATGTCCATGATATGAAGGCATAGGCAAAATAAGAATAGGAACCACTAATGCGCTGTAAGAAAGGTTAACATTTTAGCATTTTGTAGTAACTTCTGGAGGAGGGTCACTTATTCTTGCATTTGGATCATGGCCGGATTACCAGGTCCATAGATTGACTGTATCATTGCCTTTTCACAGAATTAGGTGGGCATCTGTGGGAACAGCATACTTTTAGATGGATGAGAAATTTGGCAACATCACTTCTGATACAGCCATTCAGATATCAGTCCAGGTGTGATGTGAGCAGTGTGACAGTGGTTCTATGCAGCCTGTGTGAGGTGTTCTTGTCACACAGGGGCAGGGCCTGGTGCATTGCTGCTGATACGCTGAGCAGCAGCTGCCGAGCCCCGGACAGTGCTTACGTGTCACGTTGTGCTGCAGGCAGAGGAGCGCCTGTGTGAGGTCTGAAAGCTGGCTATGCGGCCTGGGAGCCACCTCCTGCATTCAAAATGACTTTTAGGACATTATTGTATCTGAAAGTACATAATTCAGTTCCTAGTAAATATTCTATATGTTCTATCTACAATGTTGCAGCAAAATTTCAAAGGGGGAAATATTTAGATCTTCTCTTCGTACCATTTTGTAAATTTTTTGATCCAGGCATCAACTGATCTATGCTTTGTATCTCACATCTGTCCAAGGCCCCAGGCAATTTTGAATGCAGGGACAGATGAAAGTAAGAGAAATGACCTCTGTTTCCCAGGAAATCCCATGTTCTGTGGAGCCTACTCATTTTCACCAGGAGAAAACTTAAAGAAGAAATAAAATATACATGAGCTATTAAAGATCTCTGTGTGTCTAAGCTTTATAGATAGCCATCTCATTATGAAGTAAGTGTCACACAGTTCCAAATTCTGCACACAGCTGAGTGCATGTAGATGTGTTTGTGTCTTGGGGTGGACACATGCACATAACAAATCTGATCCCTCTCCTGACAGCTAACAGGCCTCCCCAGGGCCTTGAACCCTGAGCTGGCCATGCTTGTGCCAAGTGATCTTGCTGCAGAGACAGCATGTGGAGGCCAGAAATGACAGCCAGGGGAGGTTATGCACATGGTCAGGTTCTCTCTGTATCACTAAGAGCATCACAGTATTCTTACTTGAAATCAACACCTAGGATGTATCTTGACTCCATAGTGATACTTCATGTATGCCAGTAGGAAAACAGTTCTGTCCACCTTTTATCCCGTGGGTGACAAACTTCCTGCTTTCCATTATGTCAGCCACATCCTGACAATTATACCCAAATGGTCACCTTAAAATCCCTCAAGTGAACTGTCTTTGGTGCAGAATCCTCAAGGTCTCATGACGTTACAGAGCCTATTGTAGTGGGTGAACAACTCCTTCTCTGCTCTTAAGGACACACAGAACCTGGGGCAAAATATTTATTTCCTTTAAGTGAATGTGTGAGTGGCATTTGGATGTTTACAACTCATGGAAATAAGTTATAGAGAACAGAGACCTCTGGGATCTATGAAAAAAAAAAAAAGAAGTCAGTTAAGAGACTAAACAGAAGTTCAGGATTGTTCTGTGACATTTTTCTAATGTTAGGAATCTGCTCCCCATGGTGTCCATGCCTTGTCTGTAACAGACTCCAGAGTTGTGTAAATTGTCACCAATATTATTTGCACCGCTTCCATCTGTGCGGTCACCCATAAGTGTCGCATGGCTGTGCACTTGTACCAAGGCGTGGCTAAATTATTCCATCTGTGTTTAGCCCCTGGAGGTCAGGAGCTGATGCTCTCGAGCAAATCATGGATTCTTCCAGCTCTTCTGCTTCCTGAGTAACACAGGGCACACACCATTGGCTCAGATAGTGATGGCAGAAGCCCAGAATGTCTGTCAGACTCACATGAAACAGAATTTTTAACAGCTGGTGATTCATTATCAGGTAGCGAAGGATACCAAGTAGCAGGATTGCGTGCAGGAGGCCCCAGAGCCATCAGACACAGCCTGGAAGACTCCTTCACTGCGACGGAAACCTCTTTCTTCTCAATTGTGAGACAGAACTAGTGTGGTACAAGTCAGGACAGAGAAGGCCTGGGGGGATTCACACATTATGTGTACCTACCTTCACCACCCTGTCCTGGTTAGGACTGTCATTTGGTAGCATATCTGCAGTGTGTAGAGTGGAGGTTCTAAACAGACCCTCTGCGTAATGCAATCACTACTAGGTCAAAAATCACAACACAGCCACCCCTGTCAGACCTTCATATCACTCAGAGTCTGTGCATTTCAGTTACTATTTGCCAGAGTTCTGCTCTGTCCAGGCTCAGTGAGGAGAGAGGAACAGGTTATAGGTCCCTGTGAGCCCTTTCCTTCGCAGGTGGCTTATTTTCAGATGCTTGTCTAGTAATACAGGTGAGAAGTTCTTTCCTGGCTGCGGTATTGTAGTGTATTTCAGACCTGGTCTTGCAGACTCTGGTAACCACTGTGCATGGGAATGTGGTTTGCTCTGTGTCAGTGCAGAAACAAGTGCTGCTCAGAGGGTCAGAGGATGGGGTTCCTGAGATGGTCTAGGGACTGAACACTTGCTCTGGGGAGGGAGGCAGTTCTTTCTTCCTCCCAGGGTTCTTCCACTTGTTTTGGGATTAAATCGTAAGAGTAGAGTAACAGGAGAAAAAATTTGAATGTTTATTAATTGAACATGGAGGCTCAATGATGAAATTGAGACCCAAAGAAATGACCAAGACAGGCAGTTTTTACACCTCCTATAAAGAGACAAGAAATGTGTGCAGAATTGACAGGATAGAGGAAATACGTGTTTGGGAGCTTTAGTTAGGATGGAATTGTAATCGGAATTTGGGCTGATGTCCCAATTCCTAAAAAAGTAGCAAGGTTTGTGTCTGTAGCTTTCTCAACTCCAAGGTCCCTACTGGTGGATTTGGGATGTCTTTTACTTCTTCATCCTGGTCAGGTGTCTTTCATGGGGAGATTTGTTTCCTGTTTCAGGAGGACAGAGGACAGTGCGGTGTCCTTGCACCTGCTGTTTCTGAAGTAGCTTCTATTCAAGACAGTCAGTATGACCTTGAGGCCCATTTTGGAATCTGTCCTGGGTCTCTGCACTTGCCATACACTTGATGCTTTCTAGAAACTTAATTCCATTGATTTACACTGTTGGGTGGATTTATTTTAACCATTCGGAACTGAGCGCTGGGTATGTTACATAAACAATGACTGTTGGAACAGTGAAAAAATAAAATAAAATTAAAAAAAAAAGGAAAGCCATTGCTGCTATAAACATTGGGGCACAGCCGGCCTTTTTTTTTCAGTACATCTGTATCTTTGGGGTAAATACCCAGTAGTGCAATTGCAGGGTCATAGGGAAGCTCTATTTTTAATTTCTTGAGGAATCTCCACACTGTTCTCCAAAAAGGCTGCACCAACTTGCATTCCCACCAGCAGTGGTGCAAAAATAATGAATACTGTTACGCTGAAAAAAAAAAAATTAAAATTAAAAAAAAAAAAAGGAAAGCCAAATAAAAAAGAAATCTATGGGGTCTTTAAGAATTGTAAGTTCTTCTGATAAGGCAAGATTTCTGAGGACAGTTTTAAGCTCTTTTGGGAATGATATTTGTTGTTCAGTTCTTGACCTGTGTCCTTCATCTCAGTGATCATCCTGCACATTTTTGTTCTTAAGTATTTTATTTATTTGTGTCAGAGAGAGAGAGAGAGAGAGAGAGAGAGAGAGAAAGCACAGCACAAGCAGCAGAGGGAGAAGCGGGGTCCCCACTGAGCAAGGAGCCTGCTGATGGACTTGATCCCAGGTCCCCAGGATTATGACCTGAGCGGAAGGCAGATGCTTAATGGCTGAGCCACCCAGGCATCCCTCATCCTGGACATTTTTAATGGTTGGATTATTTGGGATCCTCATGGTCAAAATGACATCATGATCAATTGTCAAAGCCTTTCCAGGAGCTCCCCCTGATTCTTTTTTTGTTTTTATAATTTTTATTTTTTTTATTTTTTTATAAACATAATATATTTTATCCCCCGGGGCACAGGTCTGTGAATTGCCAGGTTCACACACTTCACAGCACTCACCATAGCACATACCCTCCCCAATGTCCATAACCCCACCCCCCTTCTCCCAGCCACCCTCCCCCCAGCAGCCCTCAGTTTGTTTCGTGAGATTGAGTCACTTATGGTTTGTCTCCCTCCCAATCCCATCTTGTTTCATTAATTCTTCTCCTACCCCCTTAACCCTCAATGTTGCATCACCACTTCCTCATATCAGGGAGATCATATGATAGTTGTCTTTCTCCAATTGACTTATTTCGCTAAGCATAATACCCTCTAGTTCCATCCAGGTTGTCGCAAATGGCAAGATTTCATTTCTTTTGATGGCTGCATAGTATTCCATTGTGTATATACCACATCTTCTTAATCCATTCATCTGTTGATAGACATCTAGGTTCTTTCCACAGTTTGGCTATTGTGGACATTGCTGCTATAAACATTCGGGTGCACGTACCCCTTCGGATCACTACGTTTGTATCCTTACGGTAAATACCCAGTAGTGCAATTGCTGGGTCATAGGGCAGTTCTATTTTCAACATTTTGAGGAACCTCCATGCTGTTTTCCAGAGTGGTTGCACCACCTTGCATTCTCACCAACAGTGTAGGAGGGTTCCCCTTTCTCCGCATTCTCGCCAGCATCTGTCATTTCCTGACTTGTTGATTTTAGCCATTCTGACTGGTGTGAGGTGATATCTCATTGTGGTTTTGATTTGTATTTCCCTGATGCCGAGTGATATGGAGCACTTTTTCATGTGTCTGTTGGCCATCTGGATGTCTTCTCTGCAGAAATGTCTGTTCATGTCTTCTGCCCATTTCTGGATTGGATTATTTGTTCTTTGGGTGTTGAGTTTGCTAAGTTCTTTATAGATTTTGGACACTAGTCCTTTATCTGATATGTCGTTTGCAAATATCTTCTCCCATTCTGATAGTTGTCTTTTGGTTTTGTTAGCTCTTTCCTTTGCTGTGCAAAAGCTTTTGATCTTGATAAAATCCCAATAGTTCATTTTTGCCCTTGCTTCCCTTGCCTTTGGTGATGTTCCTAGGAAGATGTCTGCAGCTGAGGTCAAAGAGGTTGCTGCCTGTGTTCTCCTCAAGGATTTGGATGGATTCCTTTCTCACATTGAGGTCCTTCATCCATTTTGAGTCAATTTACGTGTGTGGTGTAAAGAAATGTCCAATTTCCCCAACACCATTTATTGAAGAGGCTGTCTTTTTTCCAATGGACATTCTTTCCTGCTTTGTCGTAGATTAGTTGACCATAGAGTTGAGGGTCTATTTCTGGGCTCTCTATTCTGTTCCATTGATCTATGTGTCTGTTTTTGTGCCAGTACCATGCTGTCTTGATGATGACAGCTTTGTAATAGAGCTTGAAGTCCGGAATTGTGATGCCATCAACATTGGCTTTCTTTTTCAATATTCCTTTGGTTATTCGAGGTCTTTTCTGGTTCCATATAAATTTTAGAATTATTTGTTCCATTTCTTTGAAAAAGATGGATGGTACTTTGATAGGAATTGCATTAAATGTGTAGATTACTTTAGGTAGCTTAGACATTTTCACAATGTTTATTCTTCCTATCCAGGAGCATGGAACATTTTTTCATTTCTTTGTGTCTTCCTCAATTTCTTTCATGAGTACTTTATAGTTTTCTGAGTATAGATTCTTTGCCTCTTTGGTTAGGTTTATTCCTAGGTATCTTATGGTTTGGGGTGCAATTGTAAATGGGATTGACTCCTTAATTTCTCTTTCTTTTGTCTTGTTGTTGGTATAGAGAAATGCAACTGATTTCTGTGCATTGATTCTATATCCTGACACTTTACTAAATTCCTGTTTTAGCAGTTTTGGAGTGGAATATTTTGGGTTTTCCTCATATAGTATCATATCATCTGCGAAGAGTGATACTTTTCTTCTTTGCCGATTTGGATGCCCTTAATTTCCTTTTGTTGTCTGATTGCTGAGGCTAGGACTTCTAGTACTATGTTGAATAGCAGTGGTGACAATGGACATCCCTGCCGTGTTCCTGACCTTAGCGGAAAAACTTTCAGTTTTTCTCCATTGAGAATGATATTTGCGGTGGGTTTTTCATAGATGGCTTTGATGATATTGAGGTATGTGCCCTCTATCCCTACACTTTGAAGAGTTTTGATCAGGAAGGGATGCTGTACTTTGTCAAATGCTTTTTCAGCATCTATTGAGAGTATCATATGGTTCTTGTTCTTTCTTTTATTGATGTGTTGTATCACATTGACTGATTTGCGGATGTTGAACCAACCTTGCAGCCCTAGGATAAATCCCACTTGGTCGTGGTGAATAATCCTTTTAATGTACTGTTGAATCCTATTGGCTAGTATTTTGGTGAGAATTTTCGCATCTGTGTTCATCAGGGATGTTGGTCTATAGCTCTCTTTTTTGATGGGATCCTTGTCTGGTTTTGGGATCAAGGTGATGCTGGCCTCATAAAATGAGTTTGGAAGTTTTGCTTCCATTTCTATTTTTTGGAACAGTTTCAGGAGAATAGGAATTAGTTCTTCTTTAAATATTTGGTAGAATTCCCCTGGCCAAGCTGTCTGGCCCTGGGATTTTTTTGTTTGGAGATTTTTAATGACTGTTTCAATCTCCTTACTGGTTATGGGTCTGTTCAGGCTTTCTATTTCTTCCTGGTTCAGTTGTGGTAGTTTATATGTTTCTAGGAATGCATCCATTTCTTCCAGATTGTCAAATTTGTTGGCGTAGAGTTGCTCATAGTATGTTCTTATAATAGTTTGTATTTCTTTGGTGTTAGTTGTGATCTCTCCTCTTTCATTCATGATTTTATTTATTTGGGTACTTTCTCTTTTCTTTTTGATAAGTCTGGCCAGGGGCTTATCAATTTTATTAATTCTTTCAAAGAACCAGCTCCTAGTTTCGTTGATTTGTTCTATTGGTTTTTTTTGGTTTCTATTTCATTGATTTCTACTCTAATCTTTATGATTTCTCTTCTGCTGGGTTTAGGGTTTCTTTCTTGTTCTTTATCCAGCTCCTTTAGGTGTAGGGTTAGGTTGTGTACCTGAGACCTTTCTTGTTTCTTGAGAAAGGCTTGTACCACTATATATTTTCCTCTCAGGACTGCCTTTGTTGTGTCCCACAGATTTTGAACTGTTGTGTATTCATTGTCATTTGTTTCCATGATTTTTTTCAATTCTTCTTTAATTTCCCAGTTGACCCATTCATTCTTTAGAAGGATGCTGTTTAGTCTCCATGTATTTGGGTTCTTTCCAAATTTCTTCTTGTGGTTGAGTTCTAGCTTCAGAGCATTGTGGTCTGAAAATATGCAGGGAATGATCCCAATCTTTTGATACCGGTTGAGACCTGATTTAGGACCGAGGATGTGATTTATTCTGGAGAATGTTCCATGTGCACTAGAGAAGAATGTATATTCTGTTGCTTTGGGATAAAATATTCAGAATATATCTGTGATGTCCATCTGGTCCAGTGTGTTATTTAAGGCCTTTATTTTCTTGTTGATCTTTTGCTTGGATGATCTGTCCATTTCAGTGAGGGGAGTGTTAAAGTTCCCTACTATTATTGTATTATTGTCGATGTGTTTCTTTGATTTTATTATTAATTGGTTTATATAGTTGGTTGCTCCCACGTTGGGGGCATAGATATTTAAAATTGTTAGATCTTCTTGTTGGACAGATCCTTTGAGTATGATATAGTATCCTTCCTCATCTCTTATTATAGTCTTTGGCTTAAAATCTAATTGATCTGATATAAGGATTGCCACCCAAGCTTTCTTTTGATGTCCATTAGCATGGTAAATTCTTTTCCACCCCCTCACTTTAAATCTGGAGGTGTCTTCGGGCTTAAAATGAGTTTCTTGGAGGCAACATATAGATGGGTTTTGTTTCTTTATCCATTCTGATACCCTGTGTCTTTTGATTGGGGGCATTTAGCCTATTAATATTGAGGGTAACTATTGAGAGATATGAATTTAGTGCCATTGTATTGCCTGTAAGGTGACTGTTACTGTATATAGTCTCTGTTCCTTTCTGATCTACCACTTGTAGGCTCTCTCTTTGCTTAGAGGACCCCTTTCAATATTTCCTGTAGAGCTGGTTTGGTGTTTGCAAATTCTTTCAGTTTTTGTTTGTCCTGGAAGCTTTTAATCTCTCCTTCTATTTTCAGTCATAGCCTAGCTGGGTATAGTATTCTTGGCTGCATGTTTTTCTCGTTTAGTGCTCTGAATATATCATGCCAGCTCTTTCTGGCCTGCCAGGTCTCTGTGGATAAGTCAGCTGCCAATCTAATATTTTTACCATTGTATGTTATAGACTTCTTTTCCAGGCTGCTTTCAGGATTTTCTTTTTGTCACTTCGACTTGTAAATTTTACTATTAGGTGACCGTGTGTGGACCTATTCTTATTGATTCTGAGGGGTGTTCTCTGCACCTCCTGAATTTTGATGCTCGTTCCCTTTGCCATATTGGGAAATTCTCTCCAATAATTCTCTCCAGTATACCTTCTGCTCCCCTCTTTCTTTCTTCTTCTTCTGGAATCCCAATTATTCTAATGTTGTTTCATCTTATGGTTTCACTTATGTCTCGAATTTTCCCCTCTTGGTCCAGTAGCTGTTTGTCCCTCTTTTGCTCAGCTTCTTTATTCTCTGTCATTTGGTCTTCTATATTGCTAATTCTTTCTTCTGCCTCATTTATCCTGGCAGTGAGAGCCTCCATTTTTGATAGCACCTCATTAATAGCTTTTTTTATTTCAACTTGTTTAGATTTTAGTTCTTTTATTTCTCCTGAAAGGGCTTTTATATCTCCTGAGAGGGTTTCTCTAATATCTTCTATACCTTTTTCAAGGCCAGCTAGAACCTTGAGAATTGTCATTCTGAACTCTAGGTCTGACATATTACCAATGTCTGTATTGATTAGGTCCCTAGCCTTCGGTACTGCCTCTTGTTTTTTTTTTTTTTTTTTTAAAGATTTTATTTATTTGATAGAGATCACAAGTAGTCAGAGAGGCAGGCAGAGAGACTGAGAGGAGGAGGAAGCAGGTTCCCTGCTGAGCAGAGAGCTCAATGTGGGGCTCAATCCCAGGACCCTGAGACCATGACCTGAGCCAAAGGCAGAGGCTTTAACCCACTAAGCCACCCAGGCGCCCCATTGTTCTTTTTTTGTGGTAGTTTTTTTGCCTTGTCATTTTGTCCAGATAAGAGTATATGAAGGAGCAAGTACAATACTAAAAGGGAGGCAACAACCCCAGGAAAATATGCTTTAACCAAATCAGAAGAGATCCCAAATCATGAGGGGGGAGAAAGGGGATAAAAAGAGGTTCAGAAAAAAAAAAAGCAAGAAAGAAAAGAAACAATTAAAAAAAAGAAAACGAATAAAGAAAAAGTATAAAAAAGAAAAAATATATATATTAGATAAACTAGTTAAAAATCGTTAAAAAAGAAAAGGGTAAAAGTTAAAAAAATTTTTAGCAGAAGAAGAGAGAAAAAATTTGAAAAAGAAAAAAAAATTAAATTAACTGCAAGACTAAAGAATCATGGGGAGAAAGCCATGGGTTCCGTGCTTTGCTTTCTCCTCCTTGGAATTCTGCTGCTCTCCTTGGTACTGAAACTGCACTCCTTGGTAGGTGAACTTGGTCTTGGCTGGATTTCTTGTAGATCTTCTGGGGGAGGGGTCTGTTGTATTGATTCTCAAGTGTCTTTGCCCCAGGCAGAATTGCACTGCCCTAACCAGGGTTTGGGCTGAGTAATCCTCTTGGGTTTGCTTTCAGGAGCTTTTGTTCCCTGAGCACTTTCTGTAGAGTTCCGGAGGATGGGAATAAAAACAGCGGCCTCCTGGTCTCCCTCCCGGAGGAACCTAGAGCCCAGGGCCCCACTCTTCAGTGCATTCTCAGAGAACAGCGCCCAATAACTCCCGTCTGCCTGACCTCCGGCTGTGCTCAAGCTCACTGAGCCTGCAGCCGGTTCAAGGTAACCCCGAGCTGCGAGCTCACTGTCGGCTCTGTCTCTGTCGCCGGCTTCCCGTTCCAATACCTGCAAGCTCTGCGACACTCAGACACCCCTGATCCTTCTGTGACCCTGCGGAACCTAAGGCCACACTGACCCCACGTGGGCTTCACCCCGGTTTAACCTCTGGAGCATGTCCCTCAGCGGAACAGCGGAACTTTTAAAAGTCCTGATTTTGTGCTCCATTGCTCCACCGCTTGCCGGGAGCCGGCCCCTCCCCCCGGGGTCTATCTTCCCGTCACTTTGGATTCACTTCTCCGACAGTCCTACCTTTCCGAAAGTGGTTGTTTTCTGTTTCTAGAATTGCTGTTCTTCTTCTCTTTGATCTGCCGTTGGATTTGTAGGTGTTTGCAATCCTTAGATAAGCTATCTAGCTGATCTGCTAGCTGAAGTAGTCTCAGCCTGCTACTTCTCTGCCATCTTGACTCCTCCGCTCCTCCCCCTGATTCTTTGTAGCAGATCAGAAACAGTGCTTTCCAGGTATTTTTAAGTCCCCATTTCAACCATTTGGAAATATTGAAATAGTTTTGCAAGATTCTTTTGGGAAAACTTCTTTATTAATATATGGAAAAGAGAACTCTTTTTTTTTGTCTTTAAAGGAAGTATCTTGGCTACAATGTGTGTTTTAGCATGAAACCACCCTCTCTCGGATTCAGTGCCTTTCATGGAAAAACCATCCTACACTTCTCAAAGAATGTTTCTTCTCAAATGCCACCACAATAGGTTACATTGTGGCTTGCATTAGATTGATGTAACATATATATTAGTACATTATCACACACACACACACACACACACAAGGATATGCACTTGCACAAATAAATGTATTCCACTTATAATCTCTTGTAGGTCAATCTCTTAACTCTTGTGAAGTTGAATAGTAGAAGAAACAGTTTTCTTTAGCTTGTACTCCTTTGAAGTGACAGGATTATAAATGATGTATTTCCAATGTGTTCTGAAATGTGTACAAATATACCCAAGTATGTGTGGTAACAGTTTATTCCTGCAGGTCACATTGCAAAGAAAATAACCACTTACCAGAAGGTGGTGGGGACATGTGCTGTTGACAAAATCCACACCAGTAAAGAGCTGAATAGGACAAAGTATGCTCTTTTTGTTGTCATAAAAGATACCCATAAGTTAATAAGTTTAGAAATGCCATTCTTTCACTCTCTGGATTTAAATTTTGATCAGAAACAGTGGGCTGTGTTTTTACATTGGATAATTCCAGAAAATCTCATTTAATAACTTTGTGGAAAGATTTCTTAAAGAAGTTACTCTTATTTTTTAAGATTTTATTTATTTATTTGAGAGAGAGAGAGAGCACACAAATGAATGGGGAGGGGAGCAGCAGAGGGAGAGGGAGAAGCAGACTCCCCACTGGGCAGGGAGCACAATGTGGGGATCCAACTCTGGACCTTGAGATCATGACCTGAATGGAAGGCAGGTGTTTAACTGACTGAGCCACCCAGTGACAGGGAGGGGCAGAGAGTGAGAGAGAAACTTAAGCAGAGTTTGCTCTGAGCATGGAGCCTGACTTGGGGCTTGATCTCAGTACCCTGAGAACACAACCTGAGCCCGAAGCAGGAGTCTGACTCTCAAACAGCTGTGCCACCCAGGAGCCCCCATAAGGAGATTTTTGTATGAAATAGCAGGAAAAATCTGACCTTAGGAGAGGAATAAGAAATGGGATGAAATAATTGAATGATATCTCTTGTATTTATTTATTTTCTCCCCAGATATACTAAGATAGAAATGACATGTAGCAGTGAGCAAATTTTAGGAGTAGAAAATGTGAATATCTACATATAACAAAACTGTTACCACCCTAGGGTTAGTTAAAGCTCCATCTCATCACGTAATTACCCTTTCCTCTTTGTGGTGAGAACGATTGAGATCTACTCTCAGCCACTTTCAAGTCTGTAATACAATCACATTAACTCCGTGCACCACGGACCATGCTGTGCCTTAGCTCCTCAGGACTCTCATGTGATAACTGGTGGTCGGTTCCCTTTGCCCAACATCTCCCACTTTTCCCTCCCTTGCCCCTGGTAACCACATTTCTACTCTCTGTACCTACAGGTTGAGCTTTTCTGGATCCCACAGTTGTGTGGGATCACAGAGTGTTTGTCTTGCTCTTCTGACTTGTTCCACCTCCCAGTAATGCCCTCAAGGTCCATCCATATGGTCACAAATGGCAGGATTTCTTTCCTTCTCCTGGCTGAATAATATTGCTTTAGATACTTAGGCCACATCTTCTTTCTCCGTTCATCTGTGAGGACACTTAGGTTGTCTTCACTTTTGGTCATTGTGAATAGTGCTTCTGTGAATCTGGGAAGGCATAAATCTCTTTCATATCCTGATTTCATTTCCTTTGGATGGATACCCAGATGTTGGTTTCTGGATACAATAGCAGTTTCTTTGTTAATTTTTTGAGGAATCTCCTTACTGCTTTCCATGGAGGCTATATCAGTTTACATTCCCATCAACTATGCATGAGTTTTCCATCACTAACTTTTGTTATCTTTTGTCTTTTCTATGACAGCCATTCTAACAAGTGTGAGTGATTGTGGTTTTGGTTTGCATTTCCTGATGATTAGTGATTTGGAATACCTTTCATGTATCTATTTGTCATTTGTCTGTCTTTGGAAAAATATCCATTTAATACTTCTTTCCTTTTGAAAAAATGGAATTGTTTTTTATGCCCCCGAGTTGCATGAGTTCCTTATATATTTTGGCTATATAAGGATATATCCTTATATATATACCCATATATATATAAGATATATAGGATAATAATACAATTATAAATTATATATTATATAATATATTAATATTAATATTAATATAATTATACTTATATTTTATATTATTTTAATATTATATTAAATAATTAATATATTATATATTAATGTATAATATACTAATATTAATATATATTAATAATATATAATAATATAATTATATTGTAATTATATATTATAAATAATATAATATAATTATATATGATTAATATGATTGATGTCATATTCAAGCTCAGGGTTACAATTGGATCACAAAGAGTAGGCCCGTTTGTAGATAGGATGATGCTAGACCAGCCTCATTTAGTAAATATGAACATGGCCAATATCATGAATCTTTTCTTCTATGTTGTCTTCTAGGAGTTTTACCACTTCAGCTCTTCTATTTACATGTCAATCCACTGTAAGTTAATTTTTGAGGTGTATAATAGAGTGCTACAATTTCATTTCTCTGCATGTACTTACCCATTTTTTTTTTAGGAGCATTTTTAAAAAAATTAAATTTATTTATTTTCAGCATAACAGTTCATTATTTTTTCACCACACCCAGTGCTCAATGCAATACGTGCCCTCTATAATACCCACCACCTGGTTCCCCCAACCTCCTACCCCCACCGCCACTTCAAACCCCTCAGATTGTTTTTCAGAGTCCATAGTCTCTTATGGTTCATCTCCCCCTCCAATCTCCCTCAACTCCCTTCTCTTCTCCATCTCCCCATGTCCTCCGTGTTATTTCTTATGCTCCCCAAATAAGTGAAACCATATGATAATTGACTCTCTCTGCTTGACTTATTTCACTCAGCAGAATCTCTTCCAGTACCATCCATGTTGCTACAAAAGTTGGGGATTCATCCTTTCTGATGGAGGCATAATACTCCATCGTGTATATGGACCACATCTTCCTTATCCATTCGTCTGTTGAAGGGCATCTTGGTTCTATCCAGTTTGGCGACCGTGGCCATTGCTGCTATAAACATTGGGGTAAAGATGGCCCTTCCTTTCACTACATCTGTATCTTTGGGGTAAATACCCAGTAGTGCAATTGCAGTGTCATAGGGAAGTTCTATTTTTAATTTCTTGAGGAATCTCCACACTGTTCTCCAAAAAGGCTGCACCAACTTGCATTCCCACCAACAGTCTAAGAGGGTTCCCCTTTCTCCACATCCTCTCCAAAATATGTTGTTTTCTGTCTTGCTAATTTTGGCCATTCTAACTGGTGTAAGGTGATATCTCAAAGTGGTTTTGATTTGAATCTCCCTGATGGCTAGTGATGATGAACATTTTTTCATGTGTCTGATAGGTGAAAGTGGCATCTTTCTCTTGTCTCTGATCTTGGAGAAAAAGCTTCCAACCTTTTGCCATTGAGTATGTTAGGCATGGGTTTGTCACATATGGCCTCTATTACCTTGAGACATATTCCTTCTATACCTAATTTGTTGAGTATGTTTACCATGGAAAGATGTTTTGTTTTGTTAAGTGCTTTTTTTTTTAATTTTTTATTTTTTATAAACATATATTTTTATCCCCAGGGGTACAGGTCTGTGAATCACCAGGTTTACACACTTCATAGCACTCACCAAAGCACATACCCTCCCCAATGTCCATAATCCCACCCCCTTCTCCCAAACCCCCTCCCCCCAGCAACCCTCAGTTTGTTTTGTGAGATTAAGAGTCACTTATGGTTTGTCTCCCTCCCAATCCCATCTTGTTTCATTTATTCTTCTTCTACCCACTTAAGCCTCCATGTTGCATCACTACTTCCTCATATCAGGGAGATCATATGATAGTTGTCTTTCTCCAATTGACTTATTTCGCTAAGCATGATACGCTCCAGTTCCATCCATGTTGTTGCAAATGGCAAGATTTCATTTCTTTTGATGGCTGCATAGTATTCCATTGTGTATATATACCACATCTTCTTGATCCATTCATCTGTTGATGGACATCTAGGTTCTTTCCATAGTTTGGCTATTGTGGACATTGCTGCTATAAACATTCGGGTGCATGTGTCCCTTTGGATCACTACATTTGTATCTTTAGGGTAAATACCCAATAGTGCAATTGCTGGGTCATAGGGCAGTTCTATTTTCAACATTTTGAGGAACCTCCATGCTGTTTTCCAGAGTGGCTGCACCAGTTTGCATTCCCACCAACAGTGTAGGAGGGTTCCCCTTTCTCCGCATCCTCGCCAGCATCTGTCATTTCCTGACTTGTTGATTTTAGCCATTCTGACTGGTGTGAGGTGATATCTCATTGTGGTTTTGATTTGTATTTCCCTGATGCCGAGTGATATGGAGCACTTTTTCATGTGTCTGTTCGCCATCTGGATGTCTTCTTTGCAGAAATGTCTGTTCATGTCTTCTGCCCATTTCTTGATTGGATTATTTGTTCTTTGGGTGTTGAGTTTGCTAAGTTCTTTATAGATTCTGGACACTAGTCCTTTATCTGATATGTCGTTTGCAAATATCTTCTCCCATTCTGTCAGTTGTCTTTTGATTTTGTTAACTGTTTCCTTTGCTGTGCAAAAGCTTTTGATCTTGATGAAATCCCAGTAGTTCATTTTTTCCCTTGCTTCCCTTGCCTTTTGCGTTGTTCCTAGGAAGATGTTGCTGCGGCAGAGGTCGACGAGGTTGCTGCCCGTGTTCTCCTCAAGGATTTTGATGGATTCCTTTCGTACATTGAGGTCCTTCATACATTTTGAGTCTATTTTTGTGTGTGGTGTAAGGAAATGGTCCAATTTCATTTTTCTGCATGTGGCTGTCCAATTTTCCCAGCACCATTTATTGAAAAGGCTGTCTTTTTCCATTGGACATTCTTTCCTGCTTTGTCGAAGATTAGTTGATCATAGATTTGAGGGTCTATTTCTGGGCTCTCTATTCTGTTCCATTGATCTATGTGTCTGTTTTTGTGCCAGTACCATGCTGTCTTGATGATGACAGCTTTGTAATAGAGCTTGAAGTCCGGAATTGTGATGCCACCAATGTTGGCTTTCTTTTTCAATATCCCTTTGGCTATTCGACGTCTTTTCTGGTTCCATATAAATTTTAGCATTATTTGTTCCATTTCTTTGAAAAAGATGGATGGTACTTTGATAGGAATTGCATTAAATGTGTAGATTGCTTTAGGTAGCATAGACATTTTCACAATATTTATTCTTCCAATCCAGGAGCATGGAACATTTTTCCATTTTTTTGGGTCTTCCTCAATTTCTTTCATGAGTACTTTATAGTTTTCTGAGTATAGATTCTGTGTCTCTTTGGTTAGGTTTATTCCTAGGTATCTTATGGTTTTGGATGCAATTGTAAATGGGATTGACTCCTTAATATCTCTTTCTTCTGTCTTGCTGTTGGTGTAGAGAAATGCAACTGATTTCTGTGCATTGATTTTATATCCTGACACTTTACTGAATTCCTGTATAAGTTCTAGCAGTTTTGGAGTGGAGTCTTTTGGGTTTTCCACATATAGTATCATATCATCTGCGAAGAGTGATAATTTCACTGTTAAGTGCTTTTTTTTAATCAATTGAGATCATCAAAAGGTTTTCCCTTTAAAAAATTTATATTTATTAATTTATATTATTATGTTCAATTACCCAACATATAGTACATCATTAATTTTTGATATAGTGTTCAGTGATACATTAGTTGTGCATAACACACAGTGCTCATCACAACCTGTGCCCTCCTTAATACCCATCACCTTATGGTGATCCCTGCAACCCCTTCCCTCTGTAACCCTCAGTTTGTTTCCCAGAGTCCAGAGTCTCTCACGGTTTGTTTCCATCTCTGATTTCTTCCCATTCAGTTTTCCCTCCCTTTCCCTAGGGTACTCTGCTTTATTCCTTATGTTCCACATATGAATGAAACCATGTGATAATTGTCTTTCTCTGTTTGACTTATTTTACTTAGCGTAATCCCCTCCAGTTCCATCCATGTTAATGCAAATAGTAGGTATTCATCCTTTCCATGGCTGAGTAACTGACCATTGATTATATGAGCCACATCTTCTTTACCCATTCATCTGTGAAGGACATCTCAGCTCCTTCCGCAGTTTGTTACTGTAGATGTTGCTGCTATGAACACTGGGGTACACATGCCCCATTTTTTCCTCTATAACTGTATCTTTGGGTAAATACCTAGTAGTGCAATTGCTGGGTCTTAATGTAGCTTTTTTTCAACATCTTGAGGAAACTCCATACTGTTTTCCAGAGTGGCTGTATCAGCTTGCATTCCCATCAACAGTGGAAGAGGGTTCCCCTTTCTCCATATCTTTGCCAATTTTTTGTTTTCTGTCTTGTCAATTTTTGACACTCTGAATGGCATAAGGTGGTATCTCATTATGATTTTGTTTTGTATTTCCCTGATGGTTAGTGATGTTCAACATGTTTTCATGTGTCTGTTGGCCATTTGTATGTCTTCTTTGGAGAAGTGTCGGTTCATGTCTTCTGCCCATTTCTTGATGAGATTATTTGTTTTTTGGATGTTGAATTTGCAAAGTTTTTTATAGATGTTGGATACCAGCCCTCAATCTGTAATGTCATTTGCAATATCTTCTCCCATTCTGTAGGTTGTCTCTTAGTTTTGTTGGCTGTTTTCTTTGCTATGCAGAAGCTTTTTATCTTGATGAAATCCCTAAATTTCATTTTTGCTTTTGTTTCCCTTGACTGTATTTTAACTTTATAGAAGATTTTATTTATTTATTTATTTACCAGAGGGAGAGAGAGAGAGAGAGAGAGAGAGAGCACAAGCAGGGGGAGCAGCAGTCAGAGGGAGAAGCAGGTTCCTTTCTGAGCAAGGAGCCTGATGTGGAATTTGATGCCAGGACCCTGGGATCATGGGTCATGACCTGAACCAAAGGCGGGGATGCTTAACCAACTGAGCCATCCAGACATCCCTTCCCTTGCCTTTAGAGACGTGTCTTGCAAGAAGTTGCTGTGGTCCATGTCGAAGAGCTTACTGCCTATGTTCTCCTCTAGGATTTTGATAGATTCCTGTCTTACATGGAGGTTTTTCATTCAGTTTGACTTTATCTTTGTGTGTGGTGTAAGGTAGTGGTTCAGTTTCATTCTGCATGTGGCTGTCAATTTTCCCATTTATTGAAGAGACTATATTTTTTAAATAATTTTTTTAATTTTTAAAATTTATTTTATTCTTTTATAAACATGTAATGTATTATTAGTCTCAGAGGTACAGGTCTGTGAATCTCCAGGTTTACACACTTCACAACACTGACCATAGCACATACCCTTCCCAATATCCATAACCCCACCACCCTCTCCCTACCCACCTCCCCCCTCACTTTGTTTTGTGACATTAAGAGTCTCTTACGGTTTTTCTCCCTCCCGATCCCATCTTGTTTCATTTATTCTTTTCCCACCCCCAAACTCCCCATGTTGCATCTCCACTTCCTCATATCAGGGAGGTCATATGATAATTATCTTTCTCCAATTGACTTATTTTGCTCAGCGATACCTTCTCGATCCATCCACGTTGTCACAAATGGCAGGCTTTTATTTCTTTTGATGGCTGCTTCGTATTCTACTATATATATATATATATACCACATCTTCTTTATCCATATATCTGTTGTTGGACATCTAGGTTCTTTCCATAGTTTGGCTATTGTGGACATTGCTGCTATAAACATTTGGGTGCATGTGCCGCTTGGGGTCACTACATTTGTATCTTTAGGGTAAATAGTCAGTAGTACAATTGCTGGGTTGTAGGGTAGGTCTATTTTCAACTTTTTGAGAAACCTCCATGCTGTTTTCCAGAGTGGTTGCACCAGCTTGCATTCCCACCAACAGGGTAGGAGGGTTTCCCTTTCTCCGCATCCTCACCAGCATCTGCATTTCCTGCCTTGTTAATTTTAGCCATTCTGACTGGTGTGAGGTGATATCTCATTGTGGTTTTGATTTGTATTTCCCTGATGCCGAGTGATATGGAGCACTTTTTCATGTGTCTGTTGGCCATTTAGATGCCTTCTTTGCAGAAATATCTGTTCATATTCTCTGCCCATTTCTTGATTGGATTATTTGTTCTTTGGGGGTTGGATTTGCTAAGTTCTTTATAGATTCTGGATACTCGCTAGTCCTTTATCTGATATGTCGTTTGCAAATATCTTCTCCCATTCTGTCAGTTGTCTTTTGGTTTTGTTAACTGTTTCATTGCTGTGCAAAAGCTTTTGATCTTGATGAGTGAGGACCAAAATTATTAAGCAAATGGTAACATATAGGAAGGGAGAAATAGATAATGACATAATAATGGTAGGGACTTCATTATTTTAATTGTAATAATGGATAAATCATTCTGACAAAATATGAACATGAAAATATTGGATTTGAGCCAAACTTTCAAGTAAAAATGTTAACGGATATGTATGGAACATACCATCCAACTGCAGCAGAAGGCACATTCTTGTGAAGCACACCAGGAACATTGTCCAGTATAGATGAGAAGAGAATTACAAAATAAGACTCAGGAAATTGAAGAAGACTGAAGCCATGCAAGTAACTCATTTTTTAATCTTAGTGTAATGAAACAAAAAATCAAGAACCAAAGGAAAGATGGAAAATGTACACATATGTGGAAATTAAAAGCCACACTCCCCCCGCACCAATGGGTGAAGGAAGACATCAAAGGAAAATCAAGACATATTTTGAAAAAATAAAAGTATCAACACTACTTATGAAAATATGAGATGCTAGAAAAGCAATTCTACAAGGAAAGTTTACTGCATGCAATAAAAGCCTACACTAGGAAAGAAAAAATAACCCACTTTTACTCTTCAAGGAACTGAAAAGACCAAACAAGCTTAAAGTGAGCAGAAGGAAAGAAATAACGAAGCTCCGAGCAGAGATAAGTGAAATAGAGCCCAAAGAAACAATAGCAAAATCAACCTGGAATGAAGAAGAGATGAGAGCTCAGGGTCCAAATGGTTTTTGATTGAGGTCATCAGAGGGAAGTTGGGTAAGGTTCATTCTAGCTGGTAAATATTATGAGTGTCAAAACCAGGGACAGCTGGGTGGCTCAGTTAGTTAAGTGTCTGACTTCTGGTTTCAGTTGCAGGCTTGACCTCAGGGTCATGAGTTCAGGTCCTGAGTTGGGCTCTTAGCTGGGCCTGAAGACTACTAAAAAGAAGAAAAATGGTTCAGGGGTAGCTAAGATGGTGACAGAGGAAGAAAACCGAAGCTGGTGTTGTCTGAGGAGCACAACAAGATAACTATCTGATCATCCTAAATACTCCCAAAATCTGCCTGAGGAATGATAGAACAAACTCTACAACTACAGGGAGAGAAGAGTCTCTTGGAAGAGGGTAGGAAGGGTGGAGATATGGTGTGTGGAGAAGGGGATCATGACTGCCTTGGAGGAGAGGAAAGCTTGTGGAAGAGAGAGAGAGAGAGAGAGAGAGAGAGAAGCACACAGGGGAATGCACGAGGAGAACATTTTCCCAAAGCCATTTGCTTGGAGAAACGTAAAAGGGAGGGCCAATCAATTACTGTGAGTTCTTGCAGCCAGTGGGGCCTTAAGCCTGGAGTTTGAAAGGTTGGTGGGCTTGGTGGCCTAGAGCCCTGAGGGTGCTGTCCTGCTCCTGGAGAGAAGACAGGTAAACCCCTGGGGGGCAGAGGGCATGGGAACAGCCATCTGGAGAAAGCCTGCAGCTCATGGAGGGCAGATGATTGGCCCCTCTAGAAGGAATCACAGGGAGGTGGTATTGCTGGTGAGGCCCCTCTGTGCCTCCTGGTGCCCTCTGGGGCCATTAGTCTCCCAGCCCTGCAGCAGAAACATGGATCCATCAGCAGGAGGCAGCATTGGGGTAGCACAGGCTGCCTCCCTTGTTTCTGCCAAACCCTATTTCCCTGCAGTCTGGTGAGACTGTCCTTTTAGGTCAAGTTTGCCTCAGTCCCAGTAAGGTGAGACCTTCCCCCAGAAGACCAGCCAGGGCCCCTGCCCACATCACATCCCCAAAGACTGGAGTTTGAGAAGTTAGCTGACTTCACTGGGAAAGAACCCAGAGGGCTCCGGGCAGATCCTTGAGAGGAGGCAGGTAAACAACTAGATGGTGTGGTAACAGAGATCTGGAAAAGGTCTGTGGGGATCTGGGTAGCTTAGGTGGTTGAACATCTGATTCTTGGTTTCAGCTCCTGGTCTCTCTCAGGGTCGTGAGAACAAGCCCTGCATTGGGTTCTATGCTCAGTAGAGTTTGCTTAAGACTCCCGCTCTTCCACTGCCCTTTGACCCATGCATGCTTTCTCTCTCTCTCTCAAATGAGTAAAACTTAAAAAAGAAAAGAAAAGAAAAGAAAAGCCTGAGACACCTAGGGGTGGAATTATTTCCTCTGCTCAGAGTGCTTTCCTGAGAGGTGGGGACATGGAGTCTGCTCTCTGGGGACAAAGGAGGTGTCATTTTCCTACCTTGCCCATCAGTACCAACAGCGACCCCTGCAGTGAGCAGCAAAGCCAGAACATGTGCTGCCTGACTTGCTTACACCATATGCCACATCCTGCACTCTGGCGGTGCTGCCCTTCTTAGTGAGGCTCCCCTCAGTCCCAGTGTGGCAGGCCCCTTCCCCAGAAGACAAACAGAAATCCCCATGCACAACACATCCCCTGACCAGAGAGTTCTTTGGGACTTCAGTTCTAGTGGAAGTAGTGTCAGGTCTCATTTCACAAGCAGAACAGAGCAGAGCAGATCACAGCTTGTTAAAACTCACCGCATTCAGGCCGGGGACTAAACACTATCCACAACAGGCCAGGAGAGCCTCTGCAGATGACCCCCCTGAAGGCTAGAGCAGCCAAACCGTAGCAACAGAGAGCGTGCAGCACACCCCCCACACATCCTCGCTCAAGTGCCAGACACGGGGCACTACATACCCTTCTCTTCACACAGCCATTTCTCTCCAAAGTGAGAAACAAATGGACCTTTCTAGGACCCAGAAGAAGGCAGAGACTTAGACAAAATGCCCACAGGGAGGAATTCATCCCCAATGAAAGAACAAGGGGAAATCACAGCTAGGTAGCTAAGCAAGACAGATAAAAGAAACATGCTTGATGGAGAATTTAAAGCAAAAATCCCAAGGATACTCACTGTAATTAAGAATGGAGGACTTCAGGGAAGCCTTTACTGTAGACATAAAAGTATTTAAAAAATCAGTCAGAAGGGAAAAATACAATAATTGAGATTGGATGTGGCTTGATGCAATGAACTCGAGGATGGAAGAAGGAGATCTCTCCATAGACACTTGGCAAGCCAGAAGGAGTGGCCTGATCTCTTCCATGCGCTGGATGGGAAAGAACTACAGCCAAGAAAACTCTATCCAGGAAGGGCACCGTTCCGAATAGAGGGAGAGATCAAGAGTTTCCCCTACAAACAAGAACTAAAGGAGTTCTGGAAGAAATAGTAAAGGGATCTCTTTGAGTGGAGAGGACATTACAGATCAGGGGCTGGTATCTAACATCTACAAAGAACTTTGCAAACTCAACACCCCCAAAACAAATAATCCATTCAAGAAATGGGCAGAAGACATGAACAGACAGTTCTGCAACGATGACATACAAATGGCTAACAGACACTTGAAAAAAAATGTTGAACATCACTAGCCATCAGGGAAATACACACCTAAACCATAATGAGATGCCACCTTACACAAGTTGGAAAGATGAAAATGAAGAAGGCAGGAACTAAAAAATGTTGGCAAGGATGTGGAGAAAGGGGAGCCCTATTCCACTGTTGGTGGGGGTGCAAGCTGGTAGAGCCACTCTGGAAAACTGTATGGGGGTTCCTCAAGATGTTAAAAATAGAGATACCTCATGAGCCAGCAATTGCACCACTAGGTTTTTACCCCAAGACACAGATGTAGTGAAAAGAAAGGGCACGTGCACCCCAATGTTCATAGCAGCAATGGCCACAGTAGCCACACTGTGGAAGGAGCTGAGCTGTCCTTCAACAGATGAATGGATAAAGAAGGTGTGGTGCATACAATGGAATACTACTCAGCCTTCAGAAAGGGTGAATACCTATCATTTGCATATGGATGGAACTGGTGGGGATTACGCTGAGGGAAATAAGTCAGGCAGAGAAAGTCAGTTATCATATACTTTCACTCATATGTGGAACTTAAGAAATAAAGCGGAGGACCATAGGGGAAGGGAGGGAAAACTGAATGGGAAGAAATCAGAGAGGCAGACGAACCGTGAGAGACTCTGGACTTCAGGAAACAAACTGAGGGTGTTGAAGGGAGGGGGGTGGAGGGGAGGGGTAGCCGGATGATGGGTATTAAGGAGGCCACGTGTTGTGATGAGCACTGGGTATTACATGCAACTAATGAATCACTTAACGCTACATCAAAACCTAATGATATGTTGGCTAACTGACCATAGTAAAAAATTTAAAAAAATACAGGGGATGTGGGTGAGCGGGGGGTGAGGCAGAGGGAGACAGAGAGGGGAAGCAGACTCCCCTCTGGGCAGGAGATGGATGCCTAAATTTGGCTCCATTCCAACACCCTAGCATCATGTCCTGAGCTGAAACTGAGTGTGAAGCGTAAGGGACTAAATCACACTGGGGCCCCACATATTTATACTTAGTTAACTAAGTTAGCTAACTGAATGGATTCCTTTTTAAAAATTAACATATAATGTATTATTTGTTTCAGGGGTACAGGTACTGAATGGTTCTTAAATATATATGTAAATATTTTGGATAATTGTTTTGAAAAGTCTTACGTGTTTTGTAAAACATGTAGGTCATTCACAGATGAGAACCAAAGGAATGGTTTGTCCTCTGTGAAATCATGTGACATAATAAGAGACAGGTGAGGTCTCCTCTGGTGTGATCCTTGATCATCATTCTCCTGAGGACGGCCACCTCTGGATAGCTCAGTGACAGGGGCTCATTAACAGTGTGGTGCATCTGCTCCCCAGGGACGTCAGCCAGGGAACACATTTGGTTCTCAGTGCCAGCCCAGTCACAGCTGAGTGTCACAGCACCTCCTCCTGTGCTCGTAAGGGTCTCCCTGTCATACAGGCAGGTCATTGCTTTCAGGAAACCATAGTGAGAGTTTGCAATTGCCTTCATTTCCTATCTCCTAGAGGCAAAGTGCAGATCTCTTATTGTGAGCAAGTGTCCTTTGCTTAGGAAAAGTTTATGGATAAGCCAGTGCTGCTGTAGTCAACTTTCACATTTACCACACACGACTGATTCTGCATGTCCAGGCGCCAATCCGTGATTCCGTCTTTAGGCAATGACTTGGAAAGGAGGTAGGGAAATAGCTTTGAACCCACAGAGAGGGTGAGCAAAGGTGAGTGGAATGGAACTCAGTGTCTGTGTTGCTTTAGGAATTGAAAGTTAATTTTTGTTGCAATTGTTCTTGAAACAGAAGAGCTGTTGCTTGTATGTTCCACTGCCTAAAGGAACAGCCTATGGAACTCCACCAAGTCATTCTTAGAATTTTTGTTCTACTGCAATACATTCATTATCCCTGTGTATGCAAATATGGAAAATACTTAAATAGGCATGTATAGCGTTAGTACAATGTGACCTTCAGGAATAGAAGAAGACAATATGCAAAAGTGTAAAATAGTAAACTATATACCTCCATGCTCTCTTTATGGTCCTTATTGTCTATAATATTAGACAGTATTTATTTTGTATGCATTAAGCTCATTGTCATTATTTATAGTTCCTAAATGATCATTTTCTCCCTTCAGAGTTTCTAAAATATCTAAAATATGTACAGAGTTTTAAGAATGCTATATTGTAGATCACAACAGGGAGTTCCATTTTGTGGATATTGTGTCAGTGAATCTCTACAGGAACACTGGGTTCCATCCTTCTATCCTTGCAAGGATCGTGATTGGACTCTGTGTGAATGCTGTTAGGGCCCTGCTCAGACGCTCTTTACCTGGCTGCTGCTCCAATCCTTACCATGTGTTAGGAATATGGGCTGCCAGGTGCACAGTCTTTCCTTTCTTCAGAGATTTGCCCTCAGCTGAAAGGGATCTGCTTTCCAGGGGGTCTCAGGAACAGTATGGGCAACTCTTAGCCAGGGACAAACTCATGGGAGAGGCAATGCTGCCAACACCAAGGCAAGACTAAATCTGATGCAATTCATGCTCCAGCACTGTGCTGTCCAATACTGGAGTATGTAGTCACCAGATGACAGTTAAATTTAAATTAATTCAAATTAAATAGAATACAGAATTCCATTTCTCAGTGAGGCCATTTAAATGCTCAGGTAGTGATATGGGGATAGTGGCTATTGCATTAGGCAGCGAGTGCTGAGTATTTCTCTCACCACAGATGCATACTGTATGGCAGAATTGTGTCCACTTTCTTACAGGCTCATTCTGTATTCCATTTAAGGCCACGTCTTTCCTTATTCATGTTCTCTGCTCTGTTTTGCTTCCCTCATCCCCTTTATCCTGACAGCACTCCCTGAACAAACCACACACGGTGGAAATCCTGCTTGATCCTCTTCTCCCGTGAAACCTGGTGGAAAGCACTGTCCATGTTCATGTGAGCTGTCATTTCCAGTGTTGTGAAAGCTGCCTTCCCCCTCACTAGATTATCCCGCATTACCCTTGGGGGCCTGTCGAGCATATGTGGGGTCAGCTCATAGCTAGGGGACAGAGCTTTATTAATGTAATAGTGATTCTTTCCTATCACTGCCAACACTACTTCAGGATTCTTTCAGGAGCTGGATAGGGCAGAGTTTGTATGTCAATTATGTCAGTGACTGTTATATATTTGAAATATCTTCAATACAGACATTTTTTATGTATTGTAAGTATACAGTTTGCATACTGAGCAACTAGTTTTGTGGATCTATGTTTTTTCCATTTAAACTTTTAGGGTTGTATTTCAGTATTGAACCTTTATGGTAATTGTTCTGTCAACTTATGTGTCCTGGTACTAAACATTTAGTCTGTTTCCTTTGGTGCCCATTGTCTTCATTAATTGTGGAATTGTGTTCTTGTGAGATGTCATTTCCTATTATATTCTTTTTTTGATGGCACTTATTACATAGAATTCCATTTTTTTTTGTTTTGTAGCATCTATTTACTGATATTTTACCTAATAACATTTTTCTCTCTGTATGTATAACCTGCGCTTTTTTCAAAGAATTTATTGTTTTGAAAAGAAAGTAATAATTTATGTGTGGATTCGTAACTGGATTTTCCTCTGCCGTATCATATCATGATGGTTGTTAAGGACAGCATTCTGTGCTCCTAACCTAAGATGGATATGGTTACTATTCCCAGCTAGAACTATTTACATAGTTTGTCTAAAGGGAATCAATCTCTCTTACCGCATTCAGTCATTTGATACCTACCTACATATAGGTGATGGCTTTTAGTCTAATGATGCAATTCTTTAAATTTGGTTAGGAGAAAATGAAATGAAATGTCTTATGAACCTCACTCCAAACCAACCTTCCTCTCGAAAGAGTGTGGTCTGCAGTGGTGCACACAGATTGAAGGGGGACGGATGCCCAGAATGGGAGGAGGAAGGAAACACAGTGACCCCTTTTAGCAGAACACACTCTTGAGAATCGATGGCAGGATGCAACTGCATCCTGACTTTCACGTCCAGTGTTACCAAAGGATAATAATTTTCCTGAATGTAATTTAAAAAAATAAAAGTAAGATGGTAGACTATGACATGAGTATTATAGTTCCCTCCCAGTGTGCTCTCCAGCAAGGCAGTAGAAGCAACAGTAACATAGAGAGATAATCACATTCTTTTATTCTGTTTTGGTGGGCTTATCTTTTACCTGTTATTTTATTTTCTGCCTAAAATCATATTCATTATTATCCCTGTTAGATAGGTAGTCATCCAGCATTCTTTTAGATGTGTGTAGATATATACACACACATACACATACATAATCCTGTAAAGCAGAATATGATTTGTACAAGTTCATCTCACCAGGGTTTTATCTTTTCTCAGCTGCCTTCTTTGTCCTTCTGGGTAGTCCTTCTGGATAGGACCAGCATTATTTATTTCAATGGTCCATTATTTTATTGTTGCTTTCCTTGGATGATTAACATTTTACTTTTGTCCTCCTTACTTTGGTGGGCAATTCCTTTACTGGACACCTTTAATACAGCCGCAATGTATTTCAGATACTTTATCTGTATTTCTGCACGTGTGTGTGAGGCTGGGCCGTGCTTTGTTCTATCTGCTCTTCTGAGCGGGTGTGAGTCAGGACAAATTCCGTGTTGTTGCACATTTATACAGCCTCAGATGCCTTTTAACTAATTCCATCAGGAAATATTTGTGCACCAAGTTTTTTTCTTGTGGACCAGTAATCAATCTTATGGGATCAAAACAGAGTGAAAACTCACATCCTCTCTTCAGATTGTATGACCCTTTGTTTTATTTCAGTTTTGTGTCAATTTCTTTCACACATCAGTGGGTCTACTCTGATTCAGACCTTAAAAGTCTTTGAGGAGAGGCGCCGGGGTGGGGTAGAGAGGCTTATTCGTTAAGGGTGTGCCTTTGGCTCAGGTCATGATCCCAGGGTGCTGAGATGGAGCCCTGCATCGGGCTCTCTGCTCAGGGGGGTGTCTTCTAACCCTCCCCCTACGCATGACCACTCGAGTTCTCTCTCACGGGCTCTCCCTCTCTCTCAAATAAATAAATAAAATCTTTTAAAAAGTCTTAGAAGAATTAAAATGTACTGTATGTCTATTTGAATATGATAGATCTGAAATACTCATTCTCTGATGTCTGGTTGGTTGGGATAGAACTATGCTTCTTCAGTACTAAGCACCTAGATGACAATAGCCTTTAAACTCGTGTGAGAGCTGGTCATGTTTCTGATCTAGTGTGACTGACTCTGCAAAATAGCTCCAGAAAGGTAATACTTAGCCTAAATCTACAGATATCTGAAATTTTGTATAATATGAAAATAATCTTTTCATTATCTTGTAGTACTTCAAGGTTTCCGTTATGTGCTTTGACATGTCTTTGCTTTGAGAATGTACCTGTCTGTATCTCTATGTTTATCTATTTAATTATTCCATCATAGGGAGTGATGTAAAAGCATTATACTTTGTACGTAGATTACACAACTGGATAACTTTTAAAACGTTTAATCTGATTAGAATGTTATTGTGAATACTCCCGCCTTTCTCAGGAGTTTCAGCTGCTCTGGTGGCTAACATGTGAAACAGGAATCTGCAGAAGGAAGAGGAAAGTTTGACTACTAGATTTTAGGGTTCTGATGTCAATGGATATGCAGGGCCAATGAATTTTTGGAGATCCTCTTAAACCGGTACAGTAATTTTTTTTTTAAAAGATTTTATTTATTTATTTATTTGACAGACAGAGATCACAAGTAGGCAGAGAGGCAGGCAGAGAGAGAGAGAGAGGAAGCAGGTTCCCCACTGAGCAGAGAGCCTGATGCAGGGCTAGATCCCAGGACCCCGAGATCATGACCTGAGCTGAAGGCAGTGGCTTAACCCACTGAGCCACCCAGGCGCCCCAACCGGTACAATAATTTTAAGCATCTTTAGGGAAAAGGTAAGCACTGTATTTGGATAGTGATATTTTTGGTTTTCTGTGATTGAGTATATATATTTTTGCTACCATACAGAAAAGAAAAAACAGTGCAGCTTTCATCAATATATTAAAGAGTCAATTCTGCCGTAATGTGTATAAGCAGAATTAGTAGTAGTATTTTGCATGTAATTGGATTTTTTGTGTAAGAATGCTCTTGGTCTTCAATTCCTGTATCTGAATGCATTTTTGAGATTATATTGTATTATATTCTATGGCATGTGTGGTGTGTGCAAATCTTATTGTGTAGAATCATGAGAACATATTTACTATAACATTTCTCCCTCTGTCTGATTCTCCTTTTGATAGTTCCTGATTGCTCTCCCTCTTTCCCCCTCATCCCCATTCTTTCTAAAATGTATGTATAAACTTATAGTACTTTAAATCTTATTAAGCTCAGTCTGAGAGACCTCTCGTATCTATGACTGATGCACACACATAGGCCATTATTTCATTTTTCTTTTACCAAATATTAATGCTATACTTTTTGTCATAATGTGGAACTACATTGGCATAAAGTATGTCAATTGTAAAGAGCACATCATTGATTCACATAGTTCCTGATACAAATCCTATGTCCTATCTTTAACATGAGAGATCCAGCCCCCACCCCAGTCAACTATTTTTTTTTTTTTAAGATTTCTTTTAAAATTGCTAAATGCTTGGTCCTGGCAGGAAACATGGAACAGAAGAATGGCAGTTCTTTCACGGGGTTTATCCTGCTGGGGTTCTCTGACCGGCCTCAACTGGAGCTAGTCCTCTTTGTGGTTCTCCTGATCTTCTATCTGTTCACTCTGCTGGGAAACACCACCATCATTGCCTTGTCCTACCTCGACCCACATCTACATACTCCCTATGTACTTTTTCCTCTCCAACCTAAGCTTTCTGGACCTGTGTTACACGACCAGCACTGTCCCTCAGCTCCTGGTTCATCTCAGGAGAGCAGACAAGTCTATCTCGTTTGGTGGCTGTGTACTTCAGCTGTTTGTTGCTCTAGGGCTGGGATGCACGGAATGCCTTCTGTTAGGGGTCATGGCGTTTGACCGCTATGCAGCCATCTGCAAGCCCCTGCAGTACACCGTGATCATGCACCCCCGTCTCTGTGCCCTCATGGCTTCTGCATCATGGTTCTTTGGTTTTGCCAACTCCTCATTGCAAACAACACTCATCTTCATTGTACCACTTTGTGGGAGAAATAAAATAGACCATTTCTTTTGTGAGATCCCACCACTGCTCAAGCTTGCCTGTGTTAACACCACTGTGTATGAGTCAGAGATGTTCTTTGCCAGTGTGATCATTCTCCTCATACCTGTGGCATTAATCATCTTCTCCTATGGTCAAATCGTCAGGGCGGTCTTAAGAATAAAGTCATCTGCAGGGCAGAGGAAAGCGTTTGGCACATGTGGGTCCCACATCACAGTGGTCTCCCTGTTCTATGGCACGGCCATCTATGCTTACCTCCAGCCCAGCAACAGCTACTCCCAGGATCAGGGCAAGTTCATTTCTCTGTTCTACACCATCGTCACCCCCATGGTCAACCCCGTCATATATACACTGAGGAACAAGGATGTGACGGGGGCAATGAAGAAGGTGTTGTGCAGGGGCCAGGACTCCAGATGACTGGGAGGGGAAGACCTTTTGAAGGAAGACTATGGCTGCCAGAGTTTTCTTTTCTTTTCTTTTCTTTTTTTTTTAAATTGCTTTTCATTGTAACAGTATTCATTGTTTTTACACCACACCCAGTGCTCCATGTAATCTGTGCCCTCCTTAATACCCACCACCTGGCTTCCCAAACTTCCCACCCCCACCCTTTCAAAACCCTCAGGTTGTTTTTCAGAGTCCATAGTCTCTCATGGTTCACCTCCCCTTCTAATTTCCCCCAACTCCCTTCTCCTCTCTAACTCCCCATGTCCTTCATGCTATTTGTTATGCTCCACAAATAAGTGAAACCATATGATAATTGGCTCTCTCTGCTTGACTTATTTCATTCAGCATAATCTCTTCCAGTCCCGTCCATGTTGCTACAAAAGTTGGGTATTCGTCCTTTCTGATGGAGGCATCATACTCCATAGTGTGTATGGACCACATCTTCCTTATCCATTCGTCCGTTGAAGGACATCTTGGTTCTTTCCACAGTTTGGTGACCGTGGCCATTGCTGCTATGAACATTGGGGTACAGATGGCCCTTCTTTTCAGTACATCTGTATCTTTGGGGTAAATACCCTGTAGTGCAATTGCAGGGTCATAGGGAAGCTCTATTTTTAATTTCTTGACGAACAAGGTGTGTTGGAGAGGATGTGGAGAAAGGGGAACTGGAATGCAAGTTGGTGCAGCTGCTTTGGAGAACATTGTTGGCTGCCAGAGATTTTTAAGAAGACTCTTTCCTCCCCATGTTATCCAAAATTTCCTGTGACATTTTTCAAGGGAATTTCCTTACCTGATGCTTTAATGCAAGTGCATCCTCAAAATCCAAGTTCATGGGTATGAAGCCTCCAGAGTTGCTCCTAGAGAGTCTGCATCAAAAGCTCCACAGGTTTTTCATATTCTCCCCTCACTTGGGAACACTGTTCATTCCTTTGTGCAAGAAGACACGCACATACCATTAAGTCATAGGGAAAATAAGGATACGAATGACTCAGTAGGAAATATTAAAATTTTAGCATTTTCCTAGCAAATTGTTGGTGCATATCACTGTTTCTTGCATTGTGATCATGGTTCTATTATAGGGTCCATAGGTTGACTGTATCACAGCTTTTTCACAGAAGTAGGTGGGCATCTGTGAGAAAAAGAAATCCTCAGCTCAAAGAAAATCCTGCTAACATCAGTCCTGATAAAGTATATTTAAATCTTCTCTTCATCCCATTTAATAATTTCTTTGACCCAGGCATCACTGATCAATGCTTTTGTATCTCAAACTTGCCAAAAGCCCCATACAGTTTGAATGCAGGGACATATTCTAAAAATCTGGGAAATGACCTTTTATTCCCAGGAAATCCCATGTTCTCTGGAGCTTACCAGATTCACTAGGAGGAAATGTAAAGAAGAAATATTAATCATTAAATATGTCCATGTGTCTAAGCTTTGCAGAGAGCCATCTGAGTTTGAACTACTGTCATATGTTTCTGAATTAGGAGTAATGAGTGTCAACATTCCAGAACAGTTGAATCTGACATTGTAAGCCCTTAGATCTTAACTCAAACTCAGTTTGCACATAAATGTGTTTGTGGTATGGATCTGGGTTTTTGTATATATATATTATCACAAACAGGGTATTTTCCCCTGGAGGTTGGAGCTTTGACAATGACATGATCACAGAAATGTTTCTGATTTTGGTAAGTTTTCCCAACATGTAGCCCAGTGCAGGTAGATGTGTTTGTGTCTTGGGCTGGGCACATACACATAACAACTGTACTGTTCCCTATCCTGATAGCTGATGGGCCTCCCCAGGGCCTTGAACCCTGAGCTGGCCATGCTCATGCCAAGTGATCTTGCTGCAGAGACAGCATGTGGAGGCTGGAAAAGACACCCAGGGGAGGTTGTGCACAAGGTCAGGTTCTCTCTGTATCACTTAGAGCATCACAGTATTCTTACTTGAAATCAACACCTGGCATGTATTTTGTCACCAAGCAAGTAGAAAACTAGTTCTGTACACTGTTTATCCTTGAATGTGACAAATTTCCCACTTGCCATTATTTTCCTTTTTTTGTCTTAAAGATTTTATTATTTTATTATTGATTTATTTGAGAGAGAGGGAGAGAGAGACTGGGTGGAGGACAGGCAGATGGATTTGGAGCAAGACAGGCAGACTCCACCCTGAACATGGAGCCTGATGGGGTCTCCATCTAGTAACATGGAGAACATGAGCTGAGCTGAAATCAAGAACCTCCACGGCACCCTCGACTGTCTGTTTCAGCCACAGCCTGACAGTTATGTACAAATGGTCACTTTAAAATCCCTCAAATGATCTCTCTTAGACACAAAACCCCTCAAGGTCTCAGGAAACCATGCAGCCTATTGTTCTAGATGAACAACTTCTCTGCTCTTAAGGACACAGAGAGCCCTGGGGTGAATCAGATTCATTTCCTTTAAGTGAATGTTTGAATGGCATATGGGTGTCTATGACTCATGGGACTAAATGACAGAGAACAAAGGTCTCTGGGATCCTCGCCAAAATAAAAGAGAAATCACTGAAGAGACGAAACACAAGTTCAGGATTGTTCTGTAACATTTTTCTAACGTCAGGAATCTGCTCCCCAAGCTCTCCATGCCCTGTCTGCAAACAGACTCCAGGGCTGTGTAAATTGTCACCAATATTTTTTGGACTCTTGCATTTTTGTCAATAACTGTGGAATGGCTACAGGGTTTGTACCTAAGACTTGGCTCAATTATTTATTCCATCTGTGTTTAGCCCCTGGAGGTGAGGAGGGTCATGATGCTCTAGAGCAAGTCATGGGTTCTTCCAGCTCTTCTACTTCCTGAGGAACCTGGGGTGCACACCATTGGCCCAGGTAGTGATGGCAGAGACCCAGAATGTCCGTCAGACTCACATGAAGCACAGTTCTTCACCAGCAGCAGATTTACTACCAATTAGCAGAGGATACAAAATACTGAGAGCCCTTTTAGTATCCAGGAGGCCCCAGACCCATCAGACATTAGCTTTGGAGACTCCCTCTCTGCAGTGGAAAGCCTTTTTCTTCTCAAATGTGGGGCAGAACTATTACGGTTAAAGTTAGCACAGAGAGGCTTGGGGGATTCTCAGATTATGTGTCCCTACCTTCATAACCCTGTCCTGGCTTTAGGACTGTCATTTGGTAGCATATCTGCAGTGTGTATGGTGTAGGGTTCCTGTGGTCTAAACAGACCCTCTGCATTCTGCTGAAATTACTAGGTCAGTAATCAGAGAACAGCCACCCCTGTAAGACTGTCATGTATCTCTAGTCTGCATTTCCTGGTTACCGTTTGCCAGAGTTCAGCTCTGACCAGGCTCACTGAGGAGGGAGGAACAGGTTATAGATACCTGCGAACCCTTTCTTTTACAGGTGACTTCTTTTTGAATGCTTGTTTTGTAATATAAGTGAGAGCTTCTTTCATCATTATGGTATTGTAGCACATTTCAGACCTGGTCTTGCAGACTCTGGGAACCATGTGTATGGAAATGTGGGAAGATGGGCTCTGTGTAAATGCAGAAATGAGAGGATGAATGACTGCTGATCAAAGGGGTCAGGGGATAGGTTCCCTGAGAGGTCTAGGGACAGGACACTTGCTTCTTCTAGCAAGTGTCCCTTCTAGGGACAGGACATTTCCTTCTCCCCCCCCCCCCAGGGTTCTTCCAGCTGTTTTGGAATTAAATTGATGAGAGCAGAGTTTTGTTTTTCTATTTATTTATTTATTTATTTATTTATTTATTTTCATGTGGTACTTTTCATTTTTTATTTTATTTCATTTTTTCAGTGTTCCAAGATTCCTTGTTTATGCACCACACTCAGTGCTCCATGCAATACACGCCCTCCTTAATACCCACCACCAGTCTCCCCTAAACTCCCACCCCCTTCCCTCCTAAACCCTCAGTTTGTCCACAGTCTCTCATGCTTTGTCTCCCCCTCCGATTTGCCCCAGTTCACTTTTCCTTTCCTTCTCCCAATGTCCTCCATGTTATTCCTCATGCTCCACAAGTGAGTGAAACCATATGATGATTGACTTTCTCTGCCTGACTTATTTCACTCAGCATAATCTCCTCTAGTCCTGTCCATGTTGATACAAAATTGGATATTCATCCTTTCTGTTGGAGGCGTAATACTCCATGGTATATATGGACCATATCTTCTTTATCCACTCATCTGTTGAAAGGCATCTTGGCTCTTTCCATAGTTCGGCGACTGTGGCCATTGCTGCCATGAGCACTGGGGTACAGATGGCCCTTGTCTTCACTGAATCTGTGTCTTTGGGGTAAATACCCAGTAGTGCAAGATAACAGGTTGCTCTATTTTTAATTTTTTGAGGAATCTCCACACTGTTAACAAGAGGAAAAAATCTGAACGTTGGTTACTTGCACATGGAGGCTCAATAACGAAATTGAGACCCAAAGAAATGACCAAGGGAGACATTTTTATATCTTTTATCCAGAGACAAGAAGTGTGTGAGGAAATGAGAGGATGAGGAAAATACATGTTTGGGAACTTTAGTTAGGAAGGAATTCTAATTGGAATTTGGGCTGAGGTGGTAGATTCCTTAAAAAGTAGCCAGGTTTATTTCTACAGCTCTCTCAACTCTCTGGTACCTACCTGTGGTGTTAGGATGTCTTTTACTTCTTATTCTTGGGAGGGTACTTGATTCAGGGAGATTCGTTTCTTCCTTTCACAGGGATAGAGGAGGGTGTGATATCCTTGCACCTGCTGTTTCCTGAGTAGCTTCAAAATAATCACTATGCCTTTAGAGGCCCATTTTGGGATCTGCCCTGGGCCTCTACACTTGATCCTTTTTAAAAATTTAATTTCATTGATTTACATAGATGGGTGGGTTTATTTTAACCATTCTGACCTGATAGAAATCTCTGAGGTCTTTAAGAAGAGTAAGTTCTTCTTATTAGGCAACCATTCTGAAGCCAGGTTTTTTTTTTTTCCCTGAACCAAGCTCACTTTTATTTTTATTTATTTATTTATTTATAATTTATTTTCAGTGTAACAGAATTCATTGTTTATCCACCACACCCAGTGCTCCATGCAATAGATGCCCTCCATAATACCCACCACCTGGCTCCCCCAACCTCCCACCCCTGCCCCTTCAAAGCCCTCAGATTGTTTTTCAGAGTCCATAGTCTCTCATGGTTCATCTCCCCCTCCAATTTCCCTCAACTCCCTTCTCCTCTCCATCTCCCCATGTCCTCCGTGTTATTTCTTATGCTCCACAAATAAGTGAAACCATATGATAATCGACTCTCTCTGCTTATTTCACTCAGCATAATCTCTTCCAGTCCCATTCATGTTGATACAAAAGTTGGGTATTCATCCTTTGTGATGGAGGCATAATACTCCATAGTGTATATGGACCACATCTTCCTTATCCATTCGTCTGTTGAAGGGCATCTTGGTTCTTTCCACAGTTTGGCAACCATGGCCATTGCTGCTATGAACTTTGAGATACAAATGGCCCTTCTTTTCAGTACATCTGTATCTTTGGGGTAAATACCCAGTAGTGCAATTGGAGGGTCATAGGGAAGCTCTATTTTTAATTTCTTTTTTTTTTAAAGATTTTATTTAATTATTTGTCAGAGAGAGAGAGAGAGAGAGAGAGAGAGAATTGGAGAACAGAAGCAGGCAGAGTGGGAGGCAGAGACAGAGAGAGAAGCAGGCTCCCCGCTGAGCAAGGAGCCCAATGTGGGACTTGATCCCAGGACCCTGGGATCATGACCTGAGCTGAAGGCAGCAGCTTAACCAACTGACCCACCCAGGTGTCCTTCTATTTTTAATTTCTTAAGGAATCTCCACACTGTTCTCTAAATTGGCTGCACCAGTTTGCATTCCCACCAACAGTATAAGAGGGTTCCCCTTTCTCCACATCCTCTCCAATGCACATTATTTTCTGTGTTGCTAATTTTGGCCATTCTAACTGGTGTAAGGTGGTATCTCAAAGTCAACAAACACAAAACCAATAATCATGTCAAAAAATGGGCAGAAGGCATGAACAGACACTTCTCCAATGAAGATATACAAATGGCTATCAGGCACATGAAAAAATGTTCATCATCACTAGCCATCAAGGAGATTCTGAAGCCTATTTTAACCTCTTTTGAGAACGAAGTTGTTCATTTGGTGTACCTGTGTCTTTAGTCTCACTGAAGCATTCTCAGAGTAGCAACGAAAGCCTAAACCCTGCAGGAGAAGAGAATTAATAAAGATTAGAGCAGAAAACAATGAAATAGAAGCCAAAAGAATGGTAGAACAGGTCAAGGAAACTAGCAGCTGGTTCTTTGAAAGATGAATACAATTGATAACCGCCCCCCCCCGCCCTGCATCTGCCAGACTTTTCCAAAAGACAAGAAAAAGGACCCAAATAAACAAAATCATGAATGAAGGAGGGGGGGATCACAACCAATACTGAAGAAATACAAGCAATTATAAGAACATATTATGAGCAACTATACGCCAACAAATTAGGATATCTGGAGGGAAAGGATGCATTCTGAACGACTTATAGACTGCCAAAACTGAACCAGGAGGAAATAGAAAACCTGAACAGACACACAACCAGCAAGGAAATTGAAGCAGGAATCAAAAACTTCTCTCAAAACAAAAAAACCCAGATGGCTTTCCAGGGGATTTCAACCGAACATTTAAAGAAGAATTAATACCTATTCTTCTGAAGCTGTTTCAAAAAATCAAAATAGAAGGGAAACTTCCAAACCCTTTGTGAGACTAGCACTATCTTGGTCCCAAAGCCAGACAAGGATCCCACCAAAAGGAGAATAAAAGACCAATATCTCTGATGAACAGAGATGCAAAAATTCTCACCAAAATAGTAGCCAGTAGGAACCAACAGTCCATTCAAAGGATTATTTACCACAACCACATGGGATTTATTCCTGTGCTGCAAGGTTGGTTCAACACCTGCAAAACATTCAAAGTGTACATTACATAAATAAAAGAAAGGACAAGAGCCATATGATCCATTCAATAGATGCAGAAAAAGCATTTGATGAAGTATAGCATCGTTTCTTGATTTAAACTCTTTAGAGTGGAGGGATAGACGGAACATACCCCAATATCATAAAAGTCATCTCTGAAAACCCCACAGTGAGTGTCATTCTCAATGGGGACAAACTGTAAGCTTTTCCCTAAGATCAGGGAAAGTGGCAGGGATGTCCACTATTGCCACAGCTGTTTAACATATTACTAGAAATCCTAGCCCTAGCAATCAGACAACAAAAAGAAATAAAAGGCATTCTGGTTGGCAAAGAAGAAGTCAAGCTCTCATTCTTCACAGATGACATGATACTCTATGTGGAAAACCCAAAAGACTCTGCCCCCAAATTGCTAGAACTCATATGGGAATTCAGTAAAGTGACAAGATATAAAATCAATGCACAGAAACCAGTTACATTGTTATACACCAACAACAAGACAGAAGAAAGAGAAATTAAGTAATTAACTCCATTTGCAATTGCATCCAAAACCATAAGATACCTAGGAAGAAATCTAACCAAAGAGGCAAAGAATCTGTACTCAGGAAACTATGAATTACTCATGAAAGAATTTGAGGAAGACACAAAGAAATGGAAGAACGTTCCATACTCATGGATTGGAAGAACAAATATTTGAAAATGTCTATGCTACCTAAAGTAATCTATACATTTAATGCAATTCCTGTCAAAATATCATCAACTTTCTTCACAGAACTGGAACAAATAATCCTAAAATTTGTAAGGAATCCAAAAAGATCCTGAACAGCCTGAGGAATGTTGAAAAAGAAAACAAAGCTGGAGGCATCACAATTCTGGACTTCAAGCTCTATTACCAAGCTGTAATAATAAAGACAGTATGCTCCACAAAAACAGACACACAGATCAATGGAACAGAATAGAGAGCCCAGAAATGGACCCTCAACTCTATGGTCAACTAATCTTCCCTAAAGCAGGAAAGAATGTCCAATGGAAGAAAGACAGTATCTTCAACAAATGGTGTTGGGAAAATTGAACAGCCATCTTCAGAAGAATGAAACTGGACCATTCTCTTACAGCATACACAAGGATAAACTCAAAATGGATGAAAGACCTAAACATGAGGCAGGAATCCATTAAAATGCTGGAAGAGAACACAGGCAACAATCTCTGTGACCTCAGCTGCAGCAACACCTTGTTAGACACATATCCATAGGCAAGGGAAACAAAACAAAAATGAAGCATGGGGACTCCATTAAAATAAAAATCTTTTGCCCATCAGAGGAAACAGTTGACAAAACCAAAAGAGATTGACAGAATGGGATAAGTTATGCACAAATGACATATCAGATAAAGGGCTAGTATCTGAAATCTATAAAGAACTTACCAAAGTGAACACCCAAAGAACAAATGATCCAGCCAAGACATGGGCAGAACACATGAATAGACATTTTATCAAATAAGACATCTAAATGGCCAACAGACACATGAAAAAATCTTGAACATCACTCGTCATCAGGGAAATTCAAACCAAAACCACAATGAGATAGCACCTCACACCAGTTACAATGGCTAAAATTAACTGGTAAGAAAATGATAGGTGTTGGTGAGGATGTAGAGAATGGGGAACCCTCCTACCCTGTTGGTGGGAATGCAAGCTGGTGCAGCCATTCTGGAAAACAGCATGGAGGTTCCTCAAAAAGTTAAAAATAGAGCTACTCTGGGTATTTACCCCAAAGATATAAATACAGTGATCCAAAGTGGTACGTGCATCCCCAATGCTCACAGCAGTCATGTTTGCAATAGCCAAACTATGGACAGAGCCCAGATGTCCAGTGACAGATGAATGGATAATGAAGAGGTGATAATAATGGAATACTATGCAGCCATCAAAGAATGAAATCTTGTCATTTGCAATGACACAGATGGAACTAGAGGGTATTAGGCTAAGTGAAATAAGTCATTCAGAGAAATACAATTATCATGTGATGTCCTGGATACATGGAATTTAAGAAACAAAATCAAGGATCACAGGGGAAGAGAGGAAAAAATGAAACAAGTCAAAACCAGAGAGGGAGAAAAAAAAGACTCTCAATCACATGAAGCAAACTGAGGGGACAGGGGTGGAGGGAAAGAGTAACTGCGTGATAGACATTGGGGAGGGGATGTGTTGTAATGAGCGCTGTGTTTTTTATAGGATTGATGGGATGTGTTGAAGGAGCACTGGGTGTTGTATAGGATTGGTGGATCATAGACCTGTACTCCTGAAACAAGTAATACATTATAGACAACTAATTGAATTTATTATTTATTTATTTACTTATTTAAAGAATTTACCTATTTATTTGACAGAGAGATCACAAGTAGGCAGAAGGCAGGCAGAGATAGAAGGGAAGCAAGTTCCCCACTGAGCAGAGAGCCTGGTATGGGGCTTGATCCCAGGACCCTGGGATCATAACCTGAGCCAAAGAGAGGCTTAACCCACTGAGCTACCCAGGTGCCCCTAACTAACTGAATTTAAATGAAAAGTTAATTAAAAAAAGAATTTTTAAAAAAGATTTTACTTATTTATTTGACAGGCAGAGATCACAAGTAGGCAGAGAGAGAGGAGGAAGCAGGCTCCCCGCTGAGCAGAGAGCCCGATGCGGGACTCAATCCCAGGATTCTGAGATCATGATCTGAGCTGAAGGCAGAGGCCCAATCCATTGAGCCACCCAGGTGCCCCTTAAAGAAAGAATTTTTAACAATAACCTCATAGAAGTTTGGTAGAGTTTGATTGCTTTCCTTTATATTCAGCTTCAAGATTAGACTATGCCTAATTATTAGCTCTGTGATCCCGTGTACAGTAGTATTGAAGGAGAATAAGTGACAAAAAAAATTCACATATTTACATTTATTTATTTATTTTTAACGATTTACATTTAAAATTAAGTAAATGAATGGGCTCATATATTTATATGTAAATGTTTTGGGCAATTGTGACAAAAAAAGTCTTCAATGTTTTGTAAAACATGTAGGTTATTCATAGAGAAATATATGACAAAAGAGACAATCAAGGTCTCCTCTGGCTTTGTCTTTGATCGTCGTTCTCCCTGAGGACGGCCATCTCTGGACAGCTCAGTGACAGGGGCTCATTAACAGTGTGGGGCATCTGCTCCCCAGAGACGTCAGCTGGGGAAACACATTTGGTTCTCAGTGCCAGCCCAGTCACAGCTGAGTGTCACAGCACCTCTCCTGTGCTCATAAGGGTCTCCCTGTCATACAGGCAGGTGACTGCTTTTGGGAAACCAAGGTGGAGTTTGCAATTGTCTTCATCTCCTAGCTCCTAGAGGAAAAGGGCAGATCTCTGTTCACCTAAAGATACATGAAGTTATCATGAGAAAACATCCTTCTGCTTAGGAAAAATTTATGAATAAGCCAGTGCTGGTGTAGTCAACCTGTGCATTTACTGCACACGACTGATTCTACATGTCCAAGTGCCAGTCCTTGATACCGTCTTGAGGCAGTGACTTGGAAAGGAGGTAGGGAAATAGCTTTGAACCTACAGAGAGGGTGCACAGAGGTGAGTGGAATGAAACTTGGTCTGTGTGTTGCTTTAGGAATTGGAAGTTAATTCATTTTCCGTTGCAATTGTTCTTGTCACAGAAGAGCTGTCCTGGTTTGCACGTATGGTCTACTGTCTAACGGAAGACTGGAAAGTCACCAAATGTAGGAACTAAATTTAGCTCTTTGTTATAGACTCCACCAAGTCATTCCCAGACATTTCATTCTACTACAGTACATTCACTACACCTGTGTACGCACATGTGGAAAATACTTTAAATATCTATATGTAATGGGAATAAAATATGCCCTTCAGCAACAGAATAAGAGAATCTTCATGTGTATAAAAGTATTATACTATATGCTTCCATACTTTCCTATTGGTTCTTATTGTCTATGAAAACAGACAATATTTGTTCTCTGTTTAAATCTCATTGTCACTATTTATCATTTCTAAATGTTCATTTTCTCTCTTCCAAGTTACCAAAGAATCTAAAACATGTAAGGATTATTAGAAACATTATGTTGAAGATCACAACAGGGAGCTCCACTTTGTGGATATTGTGTCAGTGCATCTCTACTGGGACGCCGGGTTCCATCCTTCTATCCTTGCGCAGGATCGTGAATGGACTCTGTGTGAATGCTGTTGGGGCCCTGCTCAGACGCTCTTTACCAGGCTGCTGCTCTGATCCTAACCGTACATGTTAGGAATATGGGCTGCCAGGTGCACAGCCATTCCCTTCTTCAGAGATTTGCCCTCAGCTGAAAGGGAGCCACTTTGCCAGCCACTTGGGGCAGCTCACAGCCAGGGACAGACTCACGGGAGAGACAAAAGGCTGCCAATGTCAAAACAGGACTAAGTCTAATGCAATGCATGCTCCAGAGCTGTGCTGTCTAATACTGGAGTATGTAGCCACAGAAAGTCATTTAAATTTAAATTAATTCAAATTAAATAGAATACAAAATTCCATTTCTCAGCTAGACTATTTTATTTTGTCTGTGTGTGTGTGTTTTATTTTTCATTTTTTATTATTTTTTAAAATTTATTTTCAGCGTAACAGTATTCATTGTTTTTGCACCACACCCAGTGCTCCATGCAATCCGTGCCCTCCTTAATACCCACCCCCTGGTTCCCCCAACCTCCCATCCCCCCGCCCCTTTAAACCCTTCATGTTATTTTTCAGAGTCCATAGTCTCTCATGGTTCACCTCCCCCTCCAATTTCCCTCAACTCCCTTCTCCTCTCTAACACCCCTTGTCCTCCATGCTATTTGTTATGCTCCACAAATAAGTGAAACCATATGATAATTGACTCTCTCTGCTTGACTTATTTCACTCAGCAGAATCTCCTCCAGTCCCGTCCATGTTGATACAAAAGTTGGGTATTCATCCTTTCTGATGGAGGCATAATACTCCATTGTGTATATGGACCACATCTTCCTTATCCATTCGTCCGTTGAAGAGTATCTTGGTTCTTTCCACAGTTTGGCGACCGTGGCCATTGCTGCTATAAACATTGGGGTGCATATGGCCCTTCTTTTTAGTACATCTGTATCTTTGGGGTAAATTAAATACCCAGTAGTGCAATTGCAGTGTCATAGGGAAGCTCTATTTTTAATTTCTTGAGGAATCTCCACACTGTTCTTGCAAGTGACTGACACAACTTGCATTCCCACCAACTGTGTATTTTAAATGCTCAGGTAGTGACATGGGGATAGTGGCTATTGCATTAGACAGCGAGCGCTGAGTATTTCCACCAGCACAGATGCATACTGTACTGGAGACTTGTGTCCAGCTTCTTACGGGATCAGGCACATGCCATCTTCCACCTGAGACCACATCCTTGCTTAGCGGCTTTCTCTGCTCTGTTTTGCTTCCCTCATCCCCTTTATCCTGAGAGCACTCCCTGAACAAGCCACGTGCAGTGGAAATCCTACCTGATCCCCTTCTCCCATGGAACCTGGTGGAAATCACCGTCCGGTTCGTGAGACCTGTCATTTCCAGTGTTGTGAAAGCTGTCTTCCCCCTCACTAGCTCATCCCGCATTGCCCTTGGGGGCCTTTCTAGTATATTGGGGTCAGCTCAGACCTAGGGGACACAAGCTTTATTAAAGTAACGGTTTTTCATTCCTAGCACTGCCAACTGTATTTCAGGATCCATTCAGGAAGTGGATAGGCAGGGTTTGTATGTCAATTATGTCGGTGACTGTTATATATTTGAAATATGTTCAATACAGACATTTTCATAGATCTTTGGTCTTTAAAATGTGTAGTTTGCTTACCGAGTATGTGATTTTCAAGAAATATGGATCCTTCCACTTAAACCTTTAGACTTATGTATCAGCGCTGAACAGGTGGTAACGGCTCTATCAGCTTTCATGTGCTGGTACAAAACACTCAACCTCTTCCATTTAATTCCCATTCTAATAATTATTATTGTAGAATTGTATTTTTTGAGATGTCATTTCCCACTGTATTTTTTTTACTTTGTTTTTTAAAGAGTTATTTATTTATTTATTTGATAGAGATTACAAGTAGTCAGAGAGGCAGGTAGAGAGAGAAAGGAAGGGAAGCAGGCTCCCTGCTGAGCACAGATCCCAATGCAGGGCTTCATACCAGGACCCTGGGATCATGACCTGAGCTGAAGGCTTGTATGCAAGGTAATAATTTATGTGTGGATTTGTAGCTGGAGTTGCTTCTACAGTCTCACATCATGATTTAGAGATGGAGTTCTGTGCTCTTACATAGGATGGGTGTGTTTACTGTTCCTGTCCAGCCAGGATTATTTACATAGTTTGTCCAAGAGGAATGAATGTTTCTTACTGCATTCAGGCATTTGATACCTACCTATGTAGAGATGATGGTTTTTAATCTACTCACACGGTCTTTACGTGGTAAGAAGTAGAAAAAATGAAGTTTTTCATTTAACCTTAGGCTACGCATGTCCTTTCTCTGGGAAGATGTGTTCTGTGGTGGTGCACAGAGATTGGCGAGGGACGGAGGCTGAGTGGGGGAGGTGGAGGGAGGTGGTGAGCCGGATCAGCAGCTCAAGCTGTTGAGATCCGAAGAATGCAGTATGCAGGCTGCTCTTTCTCACGCCCAGTGCTGCTCAAGGGGAATGGTTTTCCTAGATGTAATGTGAAAAAAAAAAAAAAAAAAAAAAGAAATAAGATGGTGGACAATGACAAGAGTATTCCTGTTCCCTCTCAGGGTTCTCTCCAGGAAGGCACTGGAAGCAATTGTAACCTCCGGACAATCCCATTCTTTCTGTCTCTTTTAGTGGGCATCTCCTTTGCCTGATGCTTTATTTTTCAATGGAAAATCATATTCATTTTTGTACCTTTCGGATAGATGCCATTCAGCATTCTTTAGATATATGTATACATACATACACATGCGTATGTAATCCAGAAAAGAAGGAAACCATTTGTGCAAGTTCAGCTCACCACAGTTTTGTCTTCTCTTCCCTTCCTTCTTAGTCCTTATTGATAAGATAATGTTAAAATAGATCACTATGTATTGTGACGGTACAATATGATACTGGTGTTTTCCTTGGATGAGTTAACATTTCCCTTTTGTCCTCCTTACTTTGGTGAGTAATGCCTTCATTAGACACCTTGAAAATGCCAGCAATTTCTTTCAGATAATTTATCTGTATTTGCGCGTGTGTGCATGAAACTGACTGTGGTTTATTTGCTCTTCTGAGCAGGTGTGAGTCTGGGCACATTCCCTGTTGTTGCACATTTACACTGTCTCAGATACCTTTATAACTAATTCCATTAAGAAAGTGTTTGTGGATAGATTTTTTTTTTTTTAATGGATACAACTGAATGCATCTCTGCAGGAAATCCAAGGAAGCATAAAATAATGTGACATACTGTATCCTCTAGTCTCAGTCCATAAAACTTATTTTATGCCAGTGTTGTACCAATTTCTTTCACATACTAGTGGGTCTTCCCTGAAATGTGATTCAGATATTTAGTCTCAGAAGAACAAGAAATGAACTGTATGCCTAACCATTTGAACATGAACAAATTGAAACACTCATTTTCTGAGCCTCTTTGGTTGGTTTATAACTGCTTCTTCAGTACTAAGCAGCTGGAAGTATAAGGTCATCAGACTCACCCGAGCGCTGGTTACGTTTCTGATTCAGCATCATTAACTCTGCAAGACAGCTTCGAGAAGGTACTAATCTAATGTGGACGGGTATCTGAGATTTTAGATAATACCCGAATATCCTTTTCTATGACTTTCATTGTCCTACTCAAAGGCTTCCTTTATAGGTATTTACCTGTCATTTCTTTGAGAATAAATTGGTCTTTATCTCTATATATATATCTAGTTGATTATTTCATCGTAGAAGTGGTGTAAAGCATTACCCTTTGTATGTAGATTATACAGTTGTGTAACTTTTTAAAGTATTTATTCTGATTAGAATGTGGATGGTGAATAGTCCAACCCCTTTCAGCAATTTCATGTGGTCTGGTTGGCAATGTGTGAAACAAAAGTGTGCAGAAGGAAGAGGAAAGTTGTGGGCACTGAATTTTAGGGCTCTGATTCCACCTGAGTATGCACGACCAAGGTATGCTCAGAGTTCCTGAAAATTGATACAGTAATTTTAAGCATCTTTAGGCAAAGCCTGTATTTATTTTATTTTATTTTTTATTTATATTTTTTAAAATTTCTTTTCAGCATAACAGAATTCATTGTTTATGCACCACAGCCAGTGCTCCATGCAATACATGCCCTCCAAAATACCCACCACCTGGCTCCCGCTACCTCCTACCCCCTGCCCCTTCAAAACCCTCAGATTGTTTTTCAGAGTCCATAGTCTCTAGTGGTTCATCTCCCCTTCCAGTTTCTCACAACTCCCTTCTCCTTTTCATCTCCCTATGTCCTCCATGTTATTTATTATGCTCCACTAATAAGTGAAACCATATGATAATTGACTCTCTTTGCTTGACTTATTTCACTCAGAATAATCTCTTCCAGTCCTGTCCATGTTGGTACAAAAGTAGGGTATTCATCATTTCTGATGAAGGCATAATACTCCATAGTGTATATGGACCACATCTTCCTTATCCATTCCGTTATCCATTCCTTATCTATCCATTGAAGGGCATCTTGGTTCTTTCCACAGTTTGGTGAAGGTGGCCATTGTGGCTATAAACATTGGGGTTCAGATGGCCCTTCTTTTCAGTACATCTGTATCTTTGGGATAAATATGCAGTAGTGCAATAGCAGGGTCAGAGGGAAGCTCTATTTTTAATTTCTTTTTTTAAAAAACAATTTTAGTTTTTCAGTGTTCCAAGCTTCATTAGCCATCAGGGAGATTCAAATCATCCTGGTTTTTATTCACATTTCTCTGAACAGATGTTCAACATCACCAATCATGTGTCTGTTGATCATCTGTATGTCTTTGGAAAAATGTCTATTCAGGTGCTCTGTCCATGTTTTAATCAGATTGCTTTTTATGGTGTTGAATATATTCTCCAATTCAGTAGCTTGCCTTTTTCTTTTTTTTTTTTTAATTTCTTTTCAGCATAACAGTATTCATTGTTTTTGCACCACACCCAGTGCTCCATGTAATGCGTGCCCTCCATAATACCCACCACCTGGCTCCCCCAACCTCCCCCTTCCTTTGCCCCTTCAAAACCCTCAGGTTTTTTTTTCAGAGTCCATAGTCTCTCATGGTTTATCTCCCCCTCCAATTTCCCTGAACTCCCTTCTCCTCTCCATCTCCCTATGATCTCTGTGTTATTTGTTATGCTCCACAAATAAGTGAAGCCATATGATAATCGACTCTCTCTGCTTGACTTATTTCATTAGCATAATCTCTTCCAGTCCCTTCCATGTTGCTACAAAAGTTGGGTATTCATCCTTTCTGATGGAGGCATAATACTCCATTGTGTATATGGACCACTTCTTCCTTATCCATTCGTCTGTTGAAGGGCATCTTGATTCTTTCCACAGTTTGGTGACTGTTGTCATTGTTGCTATAAACATTGGGGTACAGATGGCCCTTCCTTTCAGTACATCTGTATCTTTGGGGTAAATACCCAGTAGTGCAATTGCAGGGTCATAGGGAAACTCTATTTTTAATTTCTTGAGGAATCTCCACACTGTTCTCCAAAGTGGCTGCACCAACTTGCATTCCCACCAAATGTGGAAGAGGGTTCCCCTTTCTCCACATCCTCTCCAACACATGTTGTTTCCTGTCTTGTTCATTTTGGCCATTCTAACTGTTGTAAGGTGGTATCTCAATGTGGTTTTAATCTGAATCTCCCTGATGGCTAGTGATGATGAACATTTTTTCATGTGTCTGATAGCCATTTGTATGTCTTCATTGGAGAAGTGTCTGTTCATGTCTTCTGCCCATTTTTTGACATGATTATCTGTTTTTTGTGTGTTGAGTTTGAGAAGTTCTTTATAGATCCTGGATATCAGCCTTTTGTGTATACTGTCATTTGCAAATATCTTCTCCCATTCTGTGGGTTGCCTCTTTGTTTTCTTGACTGTTTTCTTTGCTGTGCAGAAGCTTTTGATCTTGATGAAGTCTCAAAAATTCATTTTTGCTTTTGGAGACATATCTTGAAAGCAGTTGCTGTGGCTGATATCGAAGAGATTACTGCCTATGTTCTCCTCTAGGATTCTGATGGATTCCTGTCTCACGTTGAGGTCTTTTATCCATTTCGAGTTTATCTCTGTGTACGGTGTAAGAGAAAAGTCGAGTTTCATTCTTCTACATATAGCTGTCCAATTTTCCCAGCACCATTTATTGAAGAGACTGTCTTTTTTCCACGGTATATTTTTTCCTGCTTTGTCGAAGATTATTTGGCCATAGAGTTGAGGGTCCATATCTGGGCTCTCTGCTCTCTTCCACTGTCTATGTGTCTGTTTTTATGCCAGCACCATGCTGTCTTGGTGATCAAAACTTTGTATTAAAGCTTGAAATCAGGTAATGTGATGCCCCCAATTTTGTTTTTCTTTTTCAACATTTCCTTAGCAATTTGGGGTCTCTTCTGATTCCCTCCAAATTTTAGGATTATTTGCTCCAGCTCTTTGAAAAATACCGGTGGAATTTTGATCGGAATAGTATTAAAAGTATAGATTGCTCTAGGCAGTATAGACATTTTAACAATGTTTATTCTTCCACTCCAAGAGCATGGAATGGTCTTCCATCTTTTTGTGTCTTCTTCAATTTCTTTTATGAGCATTCTGTAATTCCTCAAGTACAGATCCTTTACCTCTTTGGTTAGGTTTATTCCCAGGTATCTTATGGTTCTTGGTGCTATAGTAAATGGAATCAATTCTCTAATTTCCTTTTCTGTGTTTTCATTGTTAGTGTATAGGAAAGCAACTACGCTCTGTACATTGATGTTGTATCCTGCCATGTTACTGAATTGCTGTATGAGTTCTAGTAGTTTGGGGTGGAGTCTTTTGGGTTTTCCATATAAAGTATCGTGACATCTGTGAAGAGAGAGAGTTTGACTTCTTCACTGACAATTTGGATACCTTTTATTTCTCTTTGTTGTCTGATTGCTGTTTCTAGGACTTCTAATACTATGTTGAACAAGATTGGTAAGAGTGGGCATCCTTGTCGTGATCTCAGCGGGAAGGTTATGAGCTTTTTCCCATTGAGGATGATATTTGCTGTGGGTTTTTCATAGATAGATTTTATGAAATTCAGGAATGTTCCCTCTATCCCTATACTTTGAAGAGTTTTAATCAGGAACACATGCAGGATTTTGTCAAATGCTTTTTCTGCATCAATTGAGAGGACCATGTGGTTCTTCTCTCTTCTCTTATTGATTTGTTCTATCACATTGATTGATTCGTGAATCTTGAACCATCCTTGTAACCCAAGGATGAATCCCACCTGGTCATGGTGTGTAATCTTTTTAATGTGCTGTTGGATCCTATTCGCTAGGATCTTGTTGAGAATCTTATCATACATATTCATCAGTGATCTTGGTCTGAAATTCTCCTTTTTGGTAGGGTCTTTGCCTGCTTTGGAGATCAGGGTAATTATGGCTTCATAAAAAGAGTCTGGACATTTTTCTTCTGCTTCAATTTTTTGAAACAGCTTGATGAGAATAGGTATTATTTCTTCTTTGAAAGTTTGGTAGAATTCCCCAGGGAATCTGTCAAGTCCTTGGCTCTTGTTCTTTGGGAGGTTTTTGATTACTGCTTCAATCTTGTTACTAGATATCAATCTATTCAGGTTGTCAATTTTTTCCTGGTTCAATTTTGGGAGTTTATATTTTTCCAGGAATGCATCCATTTCATCTAGGTTGCTTAACTTATTGGCATATAACTGTTGATAATGACTTCTGATGACTGTTTCTATTTCCTTGGTGTTAGTTGTGATCTCTCCCTTTTTGTTCATAATTTTATTAATTTGGGCCTTCTCTCTTTCCTTTTTGATTAGTTTGGCCAATGGTTTACCGATCTTATTGATTCTTTCAAAAAACCAGCTTCTAGTTTCACTGATACATTCTACTGTATCTCTAGTTTCTATCTCATTGATCTCTGCTCTAATCTTGATTATTTCCCTTCTTGTGTGTGGACTTGGTTTAATTTTTAGTTGATTCTCCAGTTCTTTAAGGTGCAGAGACAGCTGGTGCATTCTGGATTTTTCAGATGTTTAGAGGGAGGCTTGGATGGCTATGTATTTCCCCCTTAGGACCACCTTTGCTTTATCCCATAGGTTTTGGGCCAAAGTGTCTTCATTCTCATTGGTTTCCATGAATTGTTTAAGTTCTTCTTTGATCTCCTAGTTGATCCAAGCAGTCTTAAGCAAGGTGGTCTTTAGCTTCCAGGTGTTTGAGTTCCTTCCAAACTTTTCCTTGTGATTGAGTTCCAGTTTCAAAGCATTGTAATCTGAGAATATGCAGGGAATAATCTCAGTCTTTTGCTATCGGTTGAGCCCTGATTTTTGATCCAGTATGTGGTCTATTCTGGAGAAGGTTCCATGTGCACTTGAGAAGAATGAGTATTCTGTTGTTTCAGGGTGGAATGTTCTGTATATATCTATGAGGTCCACCTGGTCCAATGTGTCATTCAATGCTCTTGTTTCTTTATTGATTTTCTGCTTGGATGATCTATTACTGAAAGAGGCATGTTAAGACCTCCTACTATTAATGTATTCATATCAATATGACTATCTTGATTAATAGTTTTCTTATGTAATTGGCTACTTCCATATTGGGGCATAAATATTTATAATTGTTAGATCATCTTGGTGAATAGTCCCTTTAAGAATTATGTAGTGTCCTTCTGTATCTCTGACTACAGTCTTTAGTTTAAAATCCAATTTATCTGATAGGAGAATCGCTACCCTGGCCTTTTGAGGTCCATTGGCATGAGAGATGCTTCTCCATCCCTTCACTTTCAGTCTGGGTGTATCCTTAGGTTTGAAATGGGTCTCTTGTAGACAACATATGGATGGGTCCTGTTGTTTTATCCAATCTGAAACCCTGTGTCATTTAGGGTGCATTTAGGATATTCATATTGAGAGTGATTATTGATAGATATGTTTTTATTGACATCGTGTTACCTTTGAAGTCTTTTTTTCTGTAGATTGTCTCCATATATTTCCGTTCAATGATATTCTTAGGATTTTTCCTCTTTTATATAACTCCCCTTAATATTTCCTGCAGTGTTGGCTTGGTGGTTGCATACTCTTTTAAGTCTTGCCAGTCTTGGGAACTCTTTATCTTTCCATCCATTTTGAATGTCAGTCTTGCTGGATAAAGTATTCTTGGCTGCATGTTCTTCTCATTTAGTGCCCTAAATACATCTTGCCAGCCCTTTCTGGCTTGCCAGGTTTAAGCACGGTATTTAAATGGTGGTGTTTTCAGGTTCTCTCTGAGTGTGTGTTTAGTAGTTTTACTACTCTAAGGAAACTCAAATTCCAAACATATAGCTATCATAAATACAGTATCTTAGAGAGGTAATTCTGACACAATGTTTATATGCAGAATTACTACTGATATTTTGAATATAACTTAATTATTTGTATATATACATTCTAGCTCTTTTTAAAATTAAAAAAAAATTTTTTAATAAACACATAATATAGTATTAGCCCCAGGGGTACAGATCTGTGAATCGTCAGGTTTAGACACTTCACAGTTTAGACACTTCACAGCTCTCACCATAGCACATACCCTCCCCAATGCCCATAACTCCACCATCCTCTCCCTTCCCCCCTCCCCCACCCCCCTCAGTTTGTTTTGTGACATTAAGGGTCTCTTATGGCTTGTCTCCCTCCTGATCTTGTTTCATTTATTCTTTTCCTACCCTTGAAACCCCCCACGTTGCATCTCCACTTCCTCATATCAGGGTGATCATATGATAGTTGTCTTTCTCTGATTGACTTATTTCAATCAGCATAATACCCTCTACTTCCATCCACGTCATTGCAAATGGCAAGATTTCATTTCTTTTGATGGCTGCATAGTATTCCATTGTGTGTGTGTGTGTGTGTGTGTGTGTGTATCACATCTTCTTTATCCATTCATCTGTTGATGGACATCTAGGTTCTTTCCATAGTTTGGCTCTTGTGGACAGTGCTTTTTTTTTTTATGGTTTTATTTATTTATTTGACAGACAGCAATCACAAGCAGGCAGAGAGGCAGGCAGAGAGAGGAGAAAGCAGGCACCCCTCAGAGCAGAGAGCCTGATGCGGGACTTGATCCCAGGGCCCTGGGATCATGACCCAAGCCACAGGCAGAGGTTTTAACCCAGTGAGCTACCCAGGCACCCCGACATTGCTTTTATAAACATTTGGGTATACATGCCCCTTCAGATCACTACGTTTCTATCTTTAGGGTAAATACCCAGTAGTGCAGTTGCTGTTTCGTAGGGTAGCTCTATTTTCAACTTTTTGAGGAAACTCCATGCTGTTTTCCTGACTGGTTGCACCAGCTTGCATTCTCAACAGTGTAGGAGGGTTCCCCGTTCTCCACATCCTCGCCAGCATCTGTCATTTCCTGACTTGTTAATCTTAGCTATTCTGACTGGTGTGAGGCGATATCTCATTGTGGTTTTGATTTGTATTTCCCTGATGCCGAGTGATGTAGAGCACTTTTCATGTACATTCTAGCTTTTAAAAATTCCTATCTCTGAACACACTGTATTATATTCCATTGCAGGTGAGGTGTGTACAAATCCAGCTGTGTAAAACACAAGATACATATTTGCAATAATGTCTCTCCCTCTGTCTGCATCTCCTTCTGATTCTTTCTGATTGTTCTCCCTCTATTTCCTTCATGCTTATTATCTCTAAAATGTATGTACATACTTACAGTCCTTTAAGTCCCATTAAGTTCAGACCAAAAGAACTTTCATACCTATAACCGATACCAACATGAAGTCCATTATTTCATTTTTCCCATATTACATTTTAAAGATTTACTTTTTGTGATAATGTGGAAGTAAGCTGGTGTAAGTTATGTCAATTTCAATCATTTATTGAAATAGTTACTTTTAGTATGCCATGGCCAGGTCTTACAACATGAGAGATCCACCTCCAGAGGCACCAACTTTTTTTTTTTTTTTCTTTGAAGGTTTCTTTTAAAAGTTGCTAAACACTTGGTCCTGACAGGAAACATGCACTAACAGAGGATGGAACAGAAGAATGGCAGTTCTTTCACGGGGTTTATCCTGCTGGGGTTCTCTGACCAGCCTCAACTGGAGCTAGTCCTCTTTGTGGTTCTCCTCATCTTCTACCTGTTCACTCTGCTGGGAAACACCACCATCATTGCCTTGTCCTACCTCGACCCACATCTACATACTCCCATGTACTTTTTCCTCTCCAACCTAAGCTTTCTGGACCTGTGTTACACGACCAGCAGTGTCCCTCAGCTCCTGGTTCATCTCAGGACAGAAGACAAGTCCATCTCATTTGGTGGCTGTGTAGTTCAGCTATTTGTCTTCTTAGGGCTGGGATGCACGGAATGCATTCTATTAGGGGTCATGGCGTTTGACCGCTATGCAGCCATCTGCAAGCCCCTGCAGTACACCGTGATCATGCACCCCCGTCTCTGTGCCCTCATGGCTTCTGCGTCATGGTTCATTGGTTTTGGCAACTCCTTAGCGCAGACAGTGCTCATCTTCCTTTTGCCACTTTGTGGGAGAAATAAAATAGACCACTTCATTTGTGAGATCCCCGCACTGCTCAAGCTTGTCTGTGTTGACACCACTGTGAATGAATCTGAGCTTTTCTTTCTTGGTGTGATCATTCTCCTCGTACCTGTGGCCTTAATCATCTTCTCCTATTGTCGGATTGTCAGGGCGATCTTAAGAATAAAGTCATCTGCAGGGCAGAGGAAAGCGTTTGGCACATGTGGGTCCCACATCACAGTGGTCTCCCTGTTCTATGGCACGGCCATCTATGCTTACCTCCAGCCCAGCAACAACTACTCCCAGGATCAGGGCAAGTTTGTTGCTCTGTTCTATGCCATCGTCACCCCCACAGTCAACCCCATCATATATACACTGAGGAACAAGGATGTGACGGGAGCAATGAAGAAGGTGCTTTGCAGGGGCCATGACTCCAGATGACTGGGCGGGGAAGACCCTTTGATGGAACACATTGAATGCCAGAGTGATTAGACCTACATGGATCATCTAATATTTCCCGTGATAACTTTCAAGGGTATTATCTTACTTCATTGTTTTATGTAAATGAGTGCTCAAAATCCCAATTCAAGGATTCACACAACTTCCAGAGAGGCTGATTTTTGTTCCTAGATCAAATGCACATATATGGATTTATTATTTAATTTGAGAAAGAGAGAGCATGAGCAGCAGGGGTATAGGGAGAGGGAGAAAGAATCTCAAGCGACTGTACCCTGAGCACAGAGCCTGATGCTGGGATTGGTCGCACAACGCTGAGATCACAACCTGAGCTGAAATCACGTGTCGGGCACTCACCACGTGCACCCACCTGGCTGCCCGAGCTCTTCCTCACATTTGTACTTTAGAGAGCTCCACAGGTTTTCATATTTCACTTCCATTTGGGAATCCTATTCCATTTCTAAGTGCAAAAAAAATTTATGCACATGATACTAAAGCATAGGCAAAATAAGAATAGGAACCACTAATGCGCTGTAAGAAATGTTAACATTTTAGCAGTTTTTGCAACTGCTGGAGGTATGTCACTTATTCTTGCATTTGGATCATGGCCGGATTACCAGGTCCATAGGTTGACTGTATCATTGCCTTTTCACAGAATTAGGTGGGCATCTGTGGGAAAAGTATACTTTTAGATGAAAGAGAAATTTGGTAACATCACTTCTGATATACCCATTCAGATATGAGGCCTGGTGTGATGTGAGCAGTGTGACAGTGGCTTTATGCAGCTTTGTGAGGGGTTCCTGTCACACAGGGGCAGGGCCTGGTGCGTTGCTGCTGATACGCTGAGCAGCAGCTCTCGAGCCCCAGACAGTGCTTACATGTCACGTTGTGCTGCAGGCACAGGAGCGCCCGTATGTGGTCTGCAAGCCGGCTACATGGCCTGGGAGCCACCCCCTGCATTCAAAATGACTTTTAGGACATTATTGTATCCTAGTCAATATTCTATATGTTCTATCTACAATAATGCAGCAAAATTTCAAAGGGGAAACATTTAGATCTTTTCTTCGTACCATTTTCTAATTTTTTTGTTCCAGGCATCAACTGATCTATGCTTTGTATATCACATCTGCCCAAGGCCCCAGGCAATTTGAATGCAGAGACACATAAAGTAAGAGAAATGACACTTTCCAGGGAAATCCTATGTTCCGTGGAGCTTACTCATTTACAACAGGGGAAAACTTAAAGAAAAAAATAAAATATATGTGAGCTATTAAAGATCTCTGTGTGTCTAAGCTTTATAGATAGCCATCTCATTATGAAGTCAGTGTCACACAGTTCTGAATTCTGCACACAGCCAAGTGCAGGTAGATGTGTTTGTGTCTTGGGGTGGACACATGCACATAACAACTCTCCTGTTTCCTATCCTGACAGCTAAGGGGCCTCCCCAGGGCCTTGGACCTTGAGCTGGCCATGCTCGTGCCAAGTGATCTTGCAGGGACAGCATGTGGAAGCTGCAGATGACAGCCATGGGAGGTTATGCACACGGTCAGGTTCTCTCTGTATCACTACAAGCATCACAGTATTCTTACTTGAAATCAACACCCAGGATGTATCTTGACACCATAGTGATACTTCATGTGTATCAGTAGGAAAATAGTTCTGACCACTGTTTATCTCGATGGTGACAAATTTCCTGCTTTCTGTTATGTTTCAGCCTCATCTTGACAATTATACCCAAATGGTCACTTTACAAGACCAGTGCTCTAACCCCTTAGCTATGGAGCCAAAATGGTCACTTTAAAGTCCCTCAAGTGAACTGTCTTTGGTGCAAAACCCTCAAGGTCTCATGATGTTACAGAGCCTATTGTAGTGGGTAAACAACTCCTTCTCTGCTCTTAAGGACACATAGAACCTGGAGCAAAATATTTATTTCCTTTAAATGAATGTGTGAATGGCATTTGGATGTTTACAACTCATGAAAATAAGCTATAGAGAACAAAGTCTCTGGGATCCATGCCAAAATTAAAAAAAAAAAAAATCAGGTAAGAGACCAAACACAAGTTCTGTGACATTTTTCTGTTAGGAATCTGCTCCCCATGGTGTCCATGCCTTGTATGTAATAGACTCCAGCGTTGTGTAAATTGTGACCAATATTATTTGGACCATTTCCTTCTGCCTGTTCACCAGTAAGTGTCACATGGCTGTGCACTTGTACCCAAGGCTTGGCTAAATTATTTATTTCATCTGTCTTTAGCCCCTGGAGGTCAGGATGATTGTGATTCTCTAGAGCAAGTCATGGGTCCTTCCAGTTCTTCTGTTTTCTGAGGGACACAGGGCACACACATCATTGGCTCCGATAGTGACAGCAGAGACCCAGAATGTCAGTCAGACTCACATGAAACACAATTTTTAACAGCAGGTGATTCATTACCAGGTAGCGAAGGATACCAAGTAGCAGGAGTGCATGCAGGACGCCCCAGAGCCATCAGGCACAGCCTGGCAGACCCCTTCACTGCAACGGGAAACATTTTTCTTCTCATACGTGAGGCAGATCTACCGTGGTATGAGTCAGCACCAAGAAGGCCTGGGGGGATTCTCACATTATGTCTCCCTACCTTCATAGCCCTGTCCTGGCTTTAGGACTGTCATTTGGTAGCATATCTGCAGTGTGTAGAGTGGAGGTTCTAAACAGACCCTCTGTGTCATGCTGCAGTCACTATTAGGTCAGAAATCACAGCACAGCCACCCCTGTCAGACCCTCATGTCGCTCAGAGTCTGTGCATTTCAGTTACTGTTTGCCAGAGTTCTGCTCTGTCCAGGCTCAGTGAGGAGGGAGGAACAGGTTATAGGTCCCTGTGAGCCCTTTCCTTTGCAGGTGGCTTCTTTTCAGATGCTTGTTTTGTAATACAGGTGAGAAGTTCTTTCCTCGCTGTGGTATTGCAGCGTATTTCAGACCTGGTCTTGCAGACTCTGGGAACCACTGTGCATGGGAATGTGGTTTGCTGGGAAGGTTGGCTCTGTATCAGTGCAGAAATGAGTGCTGCTCAGAGGGGTCAGGGGATGGGTTCCCTGATATGGTCTAGGGACTAGACATTTGCTTTGGGGTGGGAGAATGTTCCTTCTTCCCCCCAGGGTTCTTCCACTTGTTTTGGAATTTAATTGTAAGAGCAGAGTTAACAGGAGAAAAAAATCTGATGGTTTATTACTTGACCATGGAGGCTCAATGATGAAATTGAGACCCAAAGAAATGACCAAGGCAGGCAGTTTTTACACCTCCTATAAAGAGACAAGAAATGTGTGTGGAATTGACAGGATAAAGGAAATACGTGTTTGGGAGCTTTAGTTAAGAAGGGATTCTAATTAGAATTTGGGCTGAGGTAGCAGATTCCTAAAAAAGTAGCAAGGTTTGTTTCTATAGCTTTCTAACTTTAAGGTCCCTATCCGTGTCAGGATGTCTTTTAGTTTTTCATCCTGGTCAGGTGTCTTTCGTGGGGAGATTTGTTTCCTGTTTCAGGAGGACAGAGGACAGTGCGGTGTCCTTGCACCTGCTGTTTCCATTCAAGACAGTCAGTATGACCTTGAGGCCCATTTTGGAATCTGCCCTGGGTCTCTGCACGTGCCATACCCTTGATGCTTTCTAGAAACTTAATTCCATTGATTTACACTGTTGGGTGGATTTATTTTAACCTTTTGGAACTGAGCACTGGGTATGGTACATAAGCAATGACTGTTGGAACACTGAAAAAATAAAATTAAATTAAAAAAAAAAAGGAAAGCCAGGGGTACCTGAGTGGCTCAGTGGGTTAAAGCCTCTGCCTTCGGCTCGGGTCGTGATCCCGGAGTCCTGGGATCGAGCCCCGCGTCGGGTTCTCTGCTCAGCGGGGAGCCTGCTTCCTCCTCTCTCTCTCTCTGCCTGCCTCTCTGCCTACTTGTGATCTCTGTCTGTCAAATAAATAAATAAAATCTTAAAAAAAAAAAAGGAAAGCCAAATAAAAAAGATATCCACAGGGGTCTTTAAGAAGTATAAGTTCTTCTGATAAGGCAAAATTTCTGAGGAGAGTTTTAAGCTCTTTTGAGAATGATATTTGCTGTTCAGTTCTTGATCTGTGTCTTTCGTCTCAGTGAAGCATCCTGCAGATTTTTGCTTTTAAGGATTTTATTTATTTGTGTCAGAGAGAGAGAGGGGGAGAGAACACAGCACAAGCAGCAGACAGAGAAGCAGTCTCCCCACTAAGCAAGGAACATGATTTTGGACTTGATCCCAGTTCCCCAGGATTATGACCTGAGTGGAAGGCAGATGTTTAACTGACTGAGCCACCCAGGCATCCCACATCCTGGACATTGTTAATGGTTGGGTTATTTGGGATCCTCATGTTCAATACGATGTCATTGCATTGGGATGAAAAAAATCTTTTCCCATATTTGGTTGTTATTGTATAGAAAGACAACAAATTTGTGTATGTTGAGTTTCTATTCTACATCTTTACTAAACTTCTTGGTGAGTTCTCACACTGTGTTTGTGGTGTCTATGGATTTTTCTATATAAGATCATATCATTTCCAAACAAAGATGATTTCACTTTAAAAAAAAATTTGGCTGCCATTTATTCCATTTTTCCCAAAGATTGCTGAGGCTGGGACTTCTAGTCTGTGTTCTGTAAGTGTAGTAAAGGTGGCATCTTTCTCTTGTTTCTGATCTTAGAGGAAAAGCTTCCAACCTTCTGGCATTGAGTATGTTAGCCATGGGTTTGTCACATAGGGCCTCTATTATGTTGAGACATATTCCTTCTCCACCTGATTTGTCAAGTGTGTTTACCATGAAAAGACATTGTGTTTTGTTAGATGCTTTTTTTTTTTTTTTGCCTCTATTGAGATAACCATATGATTTTTCTCTTTCATTCTGCTAACGTGGTGCTGCACATCTATAGATTTTGTATGTTGGCTTACCCTGTGTCCTGTTATACATTGCTCTTGATCATGATGTATGAACCTCTTAATCTGGTGTTGAATTTTGTTTGCTAATATTTTTTCAGAGGATTATTTATATATTTGGCTGAGAGGGAGAGAAAGCACAAGCGGGGGGGGTGGTACTAAAAGGAAAGGGGGAAACGGACTCCCCACCAAGCAAGGAGTCCAACACAGAGCTCAATCCCAGGACCCTGGAACCATGACCTGAACCAAAGGCAGGTATAGTTCTTAGATGATTGTTCTTAAATGTTTTCTTCTTCTTCTTTTTTTTTTTTTAAGATTTTATTTATTTATTTGACAGACAGAGATCACAAGTAGGCAGAGGAAGGCAGAGAGAGAGGGGGAAGCAGGCACCCCACTGAGCAGAGAGCTTGATGCTGGGCTCGATCCAGGACCCTGGGATCATGATCTGAGCTGAAGGCAGAGGCTTAACCCACAGAGCCACCCAGGCGCCCCAGTTCTTAAATGTTCTTAATGATGCTAGTTCTTAAATGATTGGGAGTGAAAAGAGTAGATATCCTGCTATTAGGCAAAATATGGTTCAATCCAAAAAGGGTAGCAAGGGTAAATTAGAGTGGACAACAGAGTCTGCGGGACTAGTATTGCCTCTGAGGGATGTTTTTATGTCACCAGAGTGAAAATCCATGTTTAGGGACTGAAAATGGATGTGTTTTTAGTGTTCCCAGGAGTGTCCTGACCCATGTAACTCATTAGCCTCAGTTGCAGTATTCAGAGTTTGGCTCCCCGAGACAGCCAAGGAGGAAGGCTCTGGAGAGGGGACATCAACAGGTCGTCAATCTCTGGCTGCCAGATTGATTGGGAGTGAAACTATGTCTCCATTTAACTTCCGTTTACCAATCCCATTTAATAGTAGTGGCTACAATATTTTTTGCTAGTGTTTAAATTCCTTTTTAAATTTGAGACACATTATTCACATAACATTGTAATAGTTTTAGGCGTACAATGTAACGGTTCCATACTGGTGTATGAAGTGGAGTCATCACCCCGGTGAGTCTGGTTAACATCCACTGCTGCACGCAGTCACCCCTTTTCATCTAGAGATGAGAGCGTTTATGATTTATTCTCTTAGCAATTTTCAAATATGCAATATGGTCTATCAATTCTCCTTTAGTTCTGGATCAGCATATGGAGCTCGAGGGCAGCGTGAGATAGGACAGCATATAAGGAGTGACTGTAAGGGAATTATCAAGCTATCCACAGCATCATTAAGGACGCCAGTCTTGGTGACTGAGAGGTTGGATGATCCCTTTGTTAGAAGAGAGAGGCCAAGAGGCAATGCTCCTACTTTGGGCTGAACTGTGTCCCAGCAAGAACTGTGGTCATATCCTAACACCTTGTGCATATGAATGAGACCTGTTTGAAGAGAAAGTCTTTGCGGATGTAATCAAATGAAGAGGAGGTCATATGTGATGAAGGTGGCCTTTAATCCAGAATGGCCAGTGTCCTTACGAGAAGCCAGCTCAGAGACACAGACACAGATACAGGGAGAATGCCATGTGACCACAGAGGCAAATTTGGAGAATGAGGAATCCTCAAACCAAGGAAGACCAAGGATTTCTGGCAACAGGAAGCTAAAAGAAAGACATGAAACACATTCTCCTTTAGAACCTTCAGAAAAAGGGTACCCAGGTGGCACCGGATTTTAGACTGGCTTCCAGGACCATGAGGGAAAATGTGTCTTGTTTTAATATTTTCTTAAAAATTTAAATCTTAGGTGGTTAACATAGGGTACAATATTGGTTTCGGGAGCAGAATTCAGTGATTCGTCACTTACATGAAACACCCAGTGCTCTTCCCAAGAGCCCTCCTTAATAGCTTTCGCCCATTTAACCCCACCCCTACCCACCTCCCTCCGTCAATGCTCCCTTTGTGCTCTGTCATGAAGACTCTCCTATGGCTACATTCCCTCTCTTCTTTTTCTCTTTTCCCCCTTCTCGGATGTTCGTGTTTCTTCTTTCTTAAAGCCACATATGAATGAAATCATATTGTATATGTCTTTCCCTGACTGCGTTATTTCACTTAGCATAACACACTCCAGCTCCATCTGCATCGTTGCAAATGGCAAAACTTCCTTCTTTGTGATGGCCGAGTAGTGTTCCACACCTTCTTTACCCATTCTTCAGTCGATGGACATTTGGGATCTTTCCATAATTCAGCTATTGTTGATTTTGCTGCTGTAAACATTGGGGTGCATGTATCCCTTGACACTGTGTTTTTGTATCCTTTGAATAAATTCCTGATAGTGCAAATGTTGAGTGTAGGATAGCTCATGTTTAATTATTTGAGGAACCTCCATACCATTTTCCAGAGCGGCTGCACCAGCTTGCATTCCCCGCAACAGTGTAGGAGGGTTCCCCTTTCTCTGCTTCCTCCCCCATATCTGATGTTTCCTCTGTTGTTAATTTTAGCCATTATGACAGGGGCAACGTGATATCTCATTGTGGTTTTGATATGTATTTCCCTGATGCCAAGTGACATTGAGCATTTTTTTTTTTTAATGTGCCCGTTAGGCATTTGGATGTCTGTTCTCTGTGTAACTGGAACCTCTCTCTGTGTGGCCTGTCTCTGCTTCTGTCATTTGTCCCTCTGGATTTGTCTTCTCTTTCTCTCCCTTTTTTGGGAGGCATTTCATTTTCCCTTTCCCTACTTAGGCTCTTCATCTGTTTATCCAGTGGTAACCACGAATCCCAACACAGGGCAGCAGTGCAGGGCAGTGACATCTCACTTAGCAGGAAGGTTGGGCTGTTTCAGAGGGAGGACAAGTAGTGAGGAAGAGGACCGGAGAACTGGGAAGAGTTTACAGAGAGCCTGTTGGAGAATGTACTGAGCTGGTGGCAATTTAGATCTTACAGAGGAAAGATTGTCCTCACTGAGGGGCACATGGGTGGCTCAGTCAGTTAAGCGTCTGCTTTTGGCTCAGGTCATGATCGCAGGGTTCTAGGATTGAGCCCTGCATCTGGCTTCCTGCTTAGCTGGAAGTCTGCTTCTCTCTATCCCTTTGCTCCTTCCCCTGCTTTTTTCTCTTTCAAATAAATAAATAAAATCTTAAAAAAGAAGTGAATGGTTATGATACTGCCTCCTTTGCTAACTAGACCTGGAGAGATCTTCCGCTGGCCTCCACCCAACTGCATACCTTTCTCTCTCCTTTGCTCTTGACTTTGTTATAATCAGCCCTTTGATACCGTTTTTAGTCGTGACTGTAATTTTGTGCTGTAATTATAGCCTTACCCCACATGTATGAGTTCATGAACAGCAGTTTGTTTTACCTGTTTTTGAACTTATGCAGGGGGATTGTTTACTTTGTAACTTGCATCATATCCTCAGCACTTTATGTGAAGCAGAGTGTTCCAGTTTGTTTAGTTGGAGTTTTATTCATACTGTTGGAAAGTACTCCTGTATGAATAGGTCACAGTTTACCAGTTTACTGTGCATGGGTCTTTGGATTCATCCGGGTTTTGGATAACATCAGTGACAGTGCTGTGGAATGTCTTATATGTGTGTCTTGGGCCAGGCGGCAGAGCACTGTCCTGGATAATATTGGATCCAGGAATGTGAGTGTGAGTCAGCGTCTCTAGATAATGCTTCACGAGTGTCAAAGTGACTTGAGCGTGTAAGGCTGGCAGTGAGTGGGGCCTGGGACACAAAGGGTTAACAGCAGGTCTGTGATTCCTTCCCTGGTCAGGACACCCACACTGTCGTGGCTGCCAGTTGCCCCCTGACTCTCAGGAGGGGATCTACGTGGTATAGGGATAACTGAGAAAATTCAAATCTGAGAACATTTTTAGCAGGAAGTAGTTAATCTCTTGGTTGAACAGGGTAAATGAACCTGGAACTTACGGATCTAGGTAAACAGCCACAAACCACCCAACTTCCTTCCATTTTTCTGTAGTGATTATTTTAACTATCCCAGTAAAGTAAAAATAATTTCGAGCTTAAATGAAAGACTAGTTGAAATTAAATCATATGTGTTTTGTTAAAAAGAGATGATTTTTTAAAAACTGTTTGAGTACATCACTAAAACCTATCAATATATTTTCTTTTATTTTTTTTTTAATTTTTTATTTTTATTTTTATTTTTATTAAATTTTTTATTTTTTATAAACATATATTTTTATCCCCAGGGGTACAGGTCTGTGAATCACCAGGTTTACACACTTCACAGCACTCACCAAATCACATACCCTCCCCAATGTCCATAATCCCAACCCCTTCTCCCAAACCCCCTCCCCCCGGCAACCCTCAGTTTGTTTTGTGAGATTAAGAGTCACTTATGGTTTGTCTCCCTCCCAATCCCATCTTGTTTCATTTATTCTTCTTCTACCCACTTAAGCCTCCATGTTGCATCACCACTTCCTCATATCAGGGTGATCATATGATAGTTGTCTTTCTCTGCTTGACTTATTTCGCTAAGCATGATACGCTCTAGTTCCATCCATGTTGTTGCAAATGGCAAGATTTCATTTCTTTTGATGGCTGCATAGTATTCCATTGTGTATATATACCACATCTTCTTGATCCATTCATCTGTTGATGGACATCTAGGTTCTTTCCATAGTTTGGCTATTGTGGACATTGCTGCTATAAACATTCGGGTGCATGTGTCCCTTTGGATCACTACATTTGTATCCTTAGGGTAAATACCCAATAGTGCAATTGCTGGGTCATAGGGCAGTTCTATTTTCAACATTTTGAGGAACCTCCATGCTGTTTTCCAGAGTGGCTGCACCAGCTTGCATTCCCAGCAACAGTGTAGGAGGGTTCCCCTTTCTCCGCATCCTCGCCAGCATCTGTCATTTCCTGACTTGTTGATTTTAGCCATTCTGACTGGTGTGAGGTGATATCTCATTGTGGTTTTGATTTGTATTTCCCTGATGCCGAGTGATATGGAGCACTTTTTTCATGTGTCTGTTCGCCATCTGGATGTCTTCTTTGCAGAAATGTCTGTTCATGTCTTCTGCCCATTTCTTGATTGGATTATTTGTTCTTTGGGTGTTGAGTTTGCTAAGTTCTTTATAGATTCTGGACACTAGTCCTTTATCTGATATGTCGTTTGCAAATATCTTCTCCCATTCTGTCAGTTGTCTTTTGATTTTGTTAACTGTTTCCTTTGCTGTGCAAAAGCTTTTGATCTTGATGAAATCCCAGTAGTTCATTTTTTCCCTTGCTTCCCTTGCCTTTTGCGTTGTTCCTAGGAAGATGTTGCTGCGGCAGAGGTCGACGAGGTTGCTGCCCGTGTTCTCCTCAAGGATTTTGATGGATTCCTTTCGTACATTGAGGTCCTTCATCCATTTTGAGTCTATTTTTGTGTGTGGTGTAAGGGAATGGTCCAATTTCATTTTTCTGCATGTGGCTGTCCAATTTTCCCAGCACCATTTATTGAAAAGGCTGTCTTTTTTCCATTGGACATTCTTTCCTGCTTTGTCGAAGATGAGTTGACCATAGATTTGAGGGTCTATTTCTGGGCTCTCTATTCTGTTCCATTGATCTATGTGTCTGTTTTTGTGCCAGTACCATGCTGTCTTGATGATGACAGCTTTGTAATAGAGCTTGAAGTCCGGAATTGTGATGCCACCAACGTTGGCTTTCTTTTTCAATATCCCTTTGGCTATTCGAGGTCTTTTCTGGTTCCATATAAATTTTAGAATTATTTGTTCCATTTCTTTGAAAAAGATGGATGGTACTTTGATAGGAATTGCATTAAATGTGTAGATTGCTTTAGGTAGCATAGACATTTTCACAATATTTATTCTTCCAATCCAGGAGCATGGAACATTTTTCCATTTCTTTGTGTCTTCCTCAATTTCTTTCATGAGTACTTTATAGTTTTCTGAGTATAGATTCTGTGTCTCTTTGGTTAGGTTTATTCCTAGGTATCTTATGGTTTTGGGTGCAATTGTAAATGGGATTGACTCCTTAATTTCTCTTTCTTCTGTCTTGCTGTTGGTGTAGAGAAATGCAACTGATTTCTGTGCATTGATTTTATATCCTGACACTTTACTGAATTCCTGTATAAGTTCTAGCAGTTTTGGAGTGGAGTCTTTTGGGTTTTCCACATATAGTATCATATCATCTGCGAAGAGTGATAATTTGACTTCTTCTTTGCCGATTTGGATGCCTTTAATTTCCTTTTGTTGTCTGATTGCTGAGGCTAGGACCTCTAGTACGATGTTGAATAGCAGTGGTGATAATGGACATCCCTGCCGTGTTCCTGACCTTAGCGGAAAAGCTTTCAGTTTTTTCTCCATTGAGAATGATATTTGCGGGTGGGTTTTTCATAGATGGCTTTGATGATATTGAGGTATGTGCCCTCTATCCCTACACTTTGAAGAGTTTTGATCAGGAAGGGATGTTGTACTTTGTCAAATGCTTTTTCAGCATCTATTGAGAGTATCATATGGTTCTTGTTCTTTCTTTTATTGATGTGTTGTATCACATTGACTGATTTGCAGATGTTGAACCAACCTTGCAGCCCTGGAATAAATCCCACTTGGTCGTGGTGAATAATCTTTTTAATGTACTGTTGAATCCTATTGGCTAGTATTTTGTTGAGTATTTTCGCATCTGTGTTCATCAAGGATATCGGTCTATAGCTCTCTTTTTTGGTGGGATCCTTGTCTGGTTTTGGGATCAAGGTGATGCTGGCCTCATAAAATGAGTTTGGAAGTTTTCCTTCCATTTCTATTTTTTGGAACAGTTTTTTGGAACAGAATAGGAATTAGTTCTTCTTTAAATGTTTGGTAGAATTCCCCCGGGAAGCCGTCTGGCCCTGGGCTTTTGTTTGTTTGGAGATTTTTAATGACTGTTTCAATCTCCTTACTGGTTATGGGTCTGTTCAGGCTTTCTATTTCTTCCTGGTTCAGTTGTGGTAGTTTATATGTTTCTAGGAATGCATCCATTTCTTCCAGATTGTCAAATTTATTGCCGTAGAGTTGCTCATAGTATGTTCTTATAATAGTTTGTATTTCTTTGGTGTTAGTTGTGATCTCTCCTCTTTCATTCATGATTTTATTTATTTGGGTCCTTTCTCTTTTCTTTTTGATAAGTCGGGCCAGGGGTTTATCAATTTTATTAATTCTTTCAAAGAACCAGCTCCTAGTTTCGTTGATTTGTTCTATTGTTTTTTTGGTTTCTATTTCATTGATTTCTGCTCTGATCTTTATGATTTCTCTTCTCCTGCTGGGCTTAGGGTTTCTTTCTTGTTCTTTCTCCAGCTCCTTTAGGTGTAGGGTTAGGTTGTGTACCTGAGACCTTTCTTGTTTCTTGAGAAAGGCTTGTACCGCTATATATTTTCCTCTCAGGACTGCCTTTGTTGTGTCCCACAGATTTTGAACCGTTGTATTTTCATTATCATTTGTTTCCATGATTTTTTTCAATTCTTCTTTAATTTCCCGGTTGACCCATTCATTCTTTAGAAGGATGCTGTTTAGTCTCCATGTATTTGGGTTCTTTCCAAACTTCCTTTTGTGGTTGAGTTCTAGCTTTGGAGCATTGTGGTCTGAAAATATGCAGGGAATGATCCCAATCTTTTGATACCGGTTGAGTCCTGATTTAGGACCGAGGATGTGATCTATTCTGGAGAATGTTCCATGTGCACTAGAGAAGAATGTGTATTCTGTTGCTTTGGGATGAAATATTCTGAATATATCTGTGATGTCCATCTGGTCCAGTGTGTCATTTAAGGCCTTTATTTCCTTGCTGATCTTTTGCTTGGATGACCTGTCCATTTCAGTGAGGGGAGTGTTAACGTCCCCTACTATTATTGTATTATTGTTGATGTGTTTCTTTGATTTTGTTATTAATTGGTTTATATAGTTGGCTGCTCCCACATTGGGGGCATAGATATTTAAAATTGTTAAATCTTCTTGTTGGACAGACTCTTTGAGTATGATATAGTGTCCTTCCTCATCTCTTATTATAGTCTTTGGCTTAAAATCTAATTGATCTGATATAAGGATTGCCACTCCTGCTTTCTTCTGATGTCCATTAGCATGGTAAATTCTTTTCCACCCCCTCACTTTAAATCTGGAGGTGTCTTCGGGCTTAAAATGTGTTTCTTGGAGGCAACATATGGATGGGTTTTGTTTTTTTATCCATTCTGATACCCTGTGTCTTTTGACAGGGGCATTTAGCCCATTCACATTCAGGGTAACTATTGAGAGATATGAATTTAGTGCCATTGTATTGCCTGTAAGGTGACTGTTACTGTATATGGTCTCTGTTCCTTTCTGATCTACCACTTGTAGGCTCTCTCTTTGCTTAGAGGACCCCTTTCAATATTTCCTGTAGAGCTGGTTTGGTATTTGCAAATTCTTTCAGTTGTTGTTTGTCCTGGAAGCTTTTAATCTCTCCTTCTATTTTCAATGATAGCCTAGCTGGATATAGTATTCTTGGCTGCATGTTTTTCTCATTTAGTGCTCTGAAAATATCATGCCAGCTCTTTCTGGCCTGCCAGGTCTCTGTGGATAAGTCAGCTGCCAATCTAATATTTTTACCATTGTATGTTACAGACTTCTTTTCCCGGGCTGCTTTCAGGATTTTCTCTTTGTCATTGAGACTTGTAAATTTTACTATTAGGTGACGGGGTGTGGGCCTATTCTTATTGATTTTGAGGGGCATTCCCTGAACCTCCTGAATTTTGATGCTTGTTCCCTTTGCCATATTGGCGAAATTCTCCCCAATAATTCTCTCCAGTATACCTTCTGCTCCCCTGTCACTTTCTTCTTCTTCTGGAATCCCAATTATTCTAATGTTGTTTCGTCTTATGGTGTCACTTATCTCTCGAATTCTCCTCTCGTGGTCCAGTAGCTGTTTGTCCCTCTTTTGCTCAGCTTCTTTATTCTCTGTCATTTGGTCTTCTATATCACTAATTCTTTCTTCTGCCTCATTTATCCTAGCAGTGAGAGCCTCCATTTTTGATTGCACCTCATTAATAGCTTTTTTGATTTCACCTTGGTTAGATTTTAGTTCTTTTATTTCTCCAGAAAGGGCTTTTATATCTCTCGAGAGGGTTTCTCTAATATCTTCCATGCCTTTTTCGAGCCCGGCTAGAACCTTGAGAATTGTCATTCTGAACTCTAGATCTGACATATTACCGATGTCTATATTGATTAGGTTCCTAGCCTTCGGTACTGCCTCTTGTTCTTTTTTTTGTGTTGAATTTTTACGTCTTGTCATTTTGTCCAGATAAGAGTAAATGAAGGGGCAAGTAAAATACTAAAAGGGTGGCAACAACCCCAGGAAAATATGCTTTAACCAAATTAGAAGAGATCCAAAATCGTGAGTGGGGAGAAAGGGGATAAAAAGAGGTTCAAAAAGGAAGAAAGAAAAAAGAAAAAAAAAAAAAGAAAGAAAAGAAAAGAAAAGAATATTTTTTAAAAAAGAAAACACCTAAGAAAAATGTAAAAAAAAAAATATATATATATATTAGATAAACTAGTAAAAAATCGTTAAAAAAGAAAAAGGTAACAGTTAAAAAAAAATTTTACCCGAAGGCGAGAAAAAAAAAAAATGAAAAAGAAAAAATTAAATTAACTGCAAGACTAAAAAAAATCACAGGAAAAAAGCCATGAGTTCCGTGCTTGGCTTTCTCCTCCTCTGGAATTCTGCTGCTCTCCTTGGTATTGAAACCGCACTCCTTGGTAGGTGAACTTGGTCTCGGCTGGATTTCTTGTTGATCTTCTGGGGGAGGGGCCTGTTGTAGTGATTCTCAAGTGTCTTTGCCCCAGGCGGAATTACACCGCCCTTACCCGGGGCCGGGGTGAGTAATCCGCTCGGGTTTGCTTTCAGGAGCTTTTGTTCCCTGAGCGCTTTCCGTAGAGTTCCGGAGGACGGGAATGCAAATGGCGGCCTCCTGGTCTCCGGCCCAGAGGAGCCGAGAGCCCAGGGCCCCACTCCTCAGTGCGCGCTCAGAGAACCGCGCCCAGTTACTCCCGTCTGCCTGACCTCCAGCCGCGCTCCGAGCTCACCGAGCCTGCGACCGGTTCAAGGTAACGCCGAGCTGTGAGCTTACTGTCGGCTCTGTCTCTGCAGCCGGCTTTCCCGTTCCAATACCCGCAAGCTCTGCGACACTCAGACACCCCCGATCCTTCTGTGACCCTGCGGGACCTGAGGCCACGCTGACCCCGCGTGGGCTTCGCCCCGGTTTAGCCTCTGGAGCGATGTCCCTCTGCGGAACAGACTTTTAAAAGTCCTGATTTTGTGCGCGGTTGCTCCGCCGCTTGCCGGGAGCCGGCCCCTCCCCCCGGGGTCTATCTTCCCGTCGCTTTGGATTCACTTCTCCGCCGGTCCTACCTTTCAGAAAGTGGTTGTTTTTCTGTTTCCAGAATTGCTGTTCTTCTTCTCTTCGATCTGCCGATGGATTTTCAGGTGTTTGCAATCTTTAGATAAGCTATCTAGCTGATCTCCGGCTAGCTGAAGCAGTCTCAGCTTGCTACTTCTCCGCCATCTTGACTCCTCCCACCCTAAAACCTATCAATATAAACCGAGCAGTGTTCTAGATGATTTGAGATTTTGTTTTCCCTTTGCTCTATTAGAAGTTTGGTAGAATTTGGTTGTCTTCCTTTATATTCATGGTAATGATGAGAATGTGCCTAATTATTAGCTCTGTGATTCCATTTACATTGGTTATGAATGAAATTAAATTAATAATTTGTTCACATATTTACATAAAAATTATATAGCTGAATTGATTATATGTAAATATTTGGTTAGCTGTGAGGATAAAAATCTTAGGTGATTTGTAAAAGCTATAGATTATTCACAGATGATAGCCAAGGTGGCTGGGGAGATCACGGGAGTTATTTCTTCTCTGTGAAATATGTGAAGTAACAAAGGAGACAGACGAGGTCTCCTCTGGCTTTGTCCTTGATTGTCGTTCTCCCTGAGGACGGCCACCTCTACATAGCTCAGTGACAGGGGCTCATTAACAGTGTGGGGCGTCTGCTCCCGAAAGACGTCAGCCAGGGAAACACATTTGGTTTTCGGTGCCAGCCCAGCCACAGCTGAGTGTCACAGCACCTCTCCTGTGCTCATAAGGGACTCCCTGTCATACAGCCAGGTCACTGCTTTCGGGAAACCATAGTGGAGTTTGCAATTGCCTTCATCTCCTACGTCCTAGAGGAAAAGTGCAGATCTCTGTACCACATGAAGACATGTGAAGTCATCACAGAAAGCATCCTTTTGCTTAGGAAAAACCTATGGATAACCCAGTTTTGGTGTAGTTAGGCTTTGCACTTACTGCATACAACTTAGTGCGAATCTCTAGTGCTGCCTTTAGACAATAACTTGGAATGGTGGTAGGGAAATAGCTTAGAAGCCACAGAGAAGGTGAGCAAAGGTGAGTGAAATGGAACTTGGTCTGTGTGTGCTTTAGGATAGTGGCTATTGCATTAGACAGCGAGCGCTGAGTATTTCCATCAGCACAGATGCATACTGTATGGGAGACTTGTGTCCAGCTTCTTACGGGATCAGGCACATGCCATCTTCCACCTGAGACCAATCCTTGCTTAGCAGCATTCTCTGCTCTGTTTTGCTTCCCTCATCCCCTTTATCCTGAGAGCACTCCCTGAACAAGCCACATGCAGTGGAAATCCTACCTGATCCCCTTCTCCCATGGAACCTGGTGGAAAGCACCGTCCGGTTCGTGAGACCTGTCATTTCCAGGGTTGTGAAAACTGCCTTCCCCCTCACTAGCTCATCCCGCATTGCCCATGGAAGCCTGTTGTAGAATATGTGGGGTCATCTCAGACCTAGGGGACAGATGCTCTATTAAAGTTATAGATTTTCATTCCTAGCACTGTCAGCACTATTTCAGGATTCATTCGGGGACTGGATAGGGCATGGTTTGTATGTCAATTATGTCGGTGACTATTATATTTTTGAAATATCTTCAATACAGACATTATCTTGATATCTTTGACCTTTAAAATAAATATGTACTTTGTATACTGAGTATCTGGTTTTATGGAAACATTTATTATTCCACTAAAATTAGTAGACTTCTATGTCAGCATTGAGCACTGACAGTAATGGCTCTATTAGCTTTTGTGTGCTGGTACCAAATATTTAACCTCTTCCATTAGATGTCTGTTCTCTTAGTTATTATTGTAGAATTGTATTTTTTTGAGATGTCATTCCCCACTTTATTGTTTTTAGATGGGGATTATTACATAAAATGCCATTGTTTCTAGTATGTAGAATCTATTTATTTTTATTTCACCTAATAACTCTTTTCTCTCTCAATGTATAACCTGTGCTTTTCTCAAGGATTTATTGTTTTGTATGCAAGATAATAATTTGGTGTGGATTTGTTCGTGGATTTTCTTCTACCATATCACATCATGATAATTGCTAGAGACAGCGTTCTGTGCTCCTTACATAGGATGGATGTGTTTACTGTTCCAGCCAGGATTATTTACATAGTTTGTCCAAGAGGAATGAATGTCTTTTACTGCATTCAGGCATTTGATACCTACCTATGTAGAGATGATGGTTTTTAGTCTACTCACACAGTCTTTGACGTGGTAAGAGGTAGATGAAATGAAGTTTTTCATTTAACCTTAGGCTACACGTCCTTTCTCTGGGAAGATGTGTTCTGTGGTGGTGCACAGAGATTGGCGAGGGGCGGATGCTGAGCGGGGGAGGTGGAGGGAGGAAAGTGAGCCGGATCAGCAGCTCAAGCTGTTGAGATCCGAAGAATGCAGTATGCAGGCTGCTCTTTCTCACGCCCAGTGCTGCTCAAGGGGAATGGTTTTCCTAGATGTAATGTGAAAAAAGAGAAAAAGAAAAAAAGACGGTGGACTATGACAAGAGTATTCCTGTTCCCTCTCAGGATTCTCTCCAGGAAGGCACTGGAAGCAATTGTAACCTCCACAGACAATCCCATTCTTTCTGTCTCTTTTAGTGGGCATCTCCTTTGCCTGATGCTTTGTTTTTCAATGGAAAATCATATTCATTTTTGTACCTTTCGGATAGAAGCCATTCAGCATTCTTTAGATATATGTATACATACATACACATGCGTATGTAATCCAGAAAAGAAGGAAACCATTTGTGCAAGTTCAGCTCACCACAGTTTTGTCTTCTCTTCTCTTCCTTCTTAGTCCTTATTGATAAGATAATGTTAAAATAGATCACTATGTATTGTGACGGTACAATATGATACTGGTGTTTTCCTTGGATGAGTTAACATTTCCCTTTTGTCCTCCTTACTTTGGTGAGTAATGCCTTACTTTGGTGAGTAATGCCAGCAATTTCTTTCAGATAATTTATCTGTATTTGTGCGTGTGTGCATGAAACTGAACTGTGGTTTATTTGCTCTTCTGAGCAGGTGTGAGTCTGGGCACATTCCCTGTTGTTGCACATTTACACTGTCTCAGATACCTTTATAACTAATTCCATTAAGAAAGTTTTTGTGGATAGATTTTTTTTTTTTTAATGGATACAACTGAATGCATCTCTGCAGGAAATCCAAGGAAGCATAAAATAATGTGACATACTGTATCCTCTATTCTGATTCCATAAAACTTATTTAATGCCAGTGTTGTACCAATTTCTTTCACACACTAGTGGGTCTGCCCTGAAACCTGATTCAGATATTTAGTCTCAGAAGAACAAGAAATGAACTGTATGCCTAAGCATTTGAAGATGAACAAACTGAAACACTCATTTTCTGAGCCTCTTTGGTTGGTTTATAACTGCTTCTTCAGTACTAAGCAGCTGGAAGTATAGGGTCATCAGACTCACCCGAGCGCTGGTAACGTGTCTGATTCAGCATCATTAACTCAGCAAGACAGCTTCGAGAAGGTACTAATCTAATGTGGACGGGTATCTGAGATTTTAGATAATACCCGAATATCCTTTTCTATGACTTTCTTTGTCCTACTCAAAGGCTTCCTTTATAGGTATTTACCTGTCATTGCTTTGAGAATAAATCGGTCTTTTTATATTTATCTAGTTGATTACTTCATCATAGAAGTGGTGTAAAGCATTACCCTTTGTATGTAGATTATACAGTTGTGTAACTTTTTAAAGTATTTATTCTGATGAGAATGTGGATGGTGAATAGTCTAACCCTTTTCAGGAGTTTCATGTGGTCTGGTTGGCAATGTGTAAAACAAAAGTGTGCAGAAGGAAGAGGAAAGTTGTGGGCATTGAATTTTAGGGCTCTGATTCCACTAGAGTATGCCCGACCAAGGTATGTTCAGAGTTTCTGAAAATTAATATAGTAATTTTAAGTGTTTAGGCAAACTTAAGCACTGTATTTAAATGGTGTTTTCAGGTTCTCTCTGATTGTTTCGTTGTTTTACTACTCTAAGGAAACACAAATTCCAAACATGTAGCTTTCATAAAAATAACATCTTAGAGAGGTAATTCTGATGCAATGTTTTTTTTTTTAATTTTTAATTTTTTATAAACATATATTTTTATCCCCAGGGGTACAGGTCTGTGAATTACCAGGTTTACACACTTCACAGCACTCACCAAAGCACATACCCTCCCCAATGTCCATAATCCCACCCCGTTCTCCCAAACCCCCTCCCCCCAGCAACCCTCAGTTTGTTTTGTGAGATTAAGAGACAAACCATAAGTGACTCTTAATCTGATGCAATGTTTATAGGCAGAACTACTACTGATATTTTTAATGTAATTGAATTATTTGTATATGTACATTCTAGATCTTAAATTCCTATATCTGAACACATTTTTGAGTTTCTTTTTTATTATATTCTATTGCAGTATAATAGTAGTAATAATGTGTATGGGTGTATGTATATATATATATGTATATATATATAGTAGTGATTGTGAATCACTACATTTGTATCTTCAGGGTAAATACCCAGTAGTACAATTGCTGTTTCGTACGGTAGCTCTATTATCAACTTTTTCATCTATTTTCAACTTTTTGAGGAAACTCCATGCTGTTTTCCAGAATGGTTGCACCAGCTTGCATTCCCACCAACAGTGTAGGAGGGTTCCCCTTTCTCCACATCCTCGCCAGCATCTGTCATTTCCTGACTTGTTAATTTTGGCCATTCTGACTGGTGTGAGGTGGTATCACATTGTGGTTTTGATTTGTATTTACTGGATGCTGAGTGATGTGGAGCACTTTTTCATGTACATTCTAGCTCTTAAATTCCTATATCTGAACACATTTTTGCGTGTCTTTTGTATTATATTCCATTGTAGGTGAGGTGTGTACAAATCCAGTTGTGTAAAACACAAGATACATATTTGCAATAACATCTCTCCCTCCGTCTGCATCTCCTTCTGATTCTTTCTGATTGTTCTCCTTCTATTTCCTTCATGCTTATTATCTCTAAAATGTATGTACATACTTACAGTCCTTTGAGTCCCATTAAGTTCAGACCAAAAGAACTTTCATACCTATAACCGATGCCAACATGAAGTCCATTATTTCATTTTTCCCATATTACATTTTAAAGATTTACTTTTTGTGATAATGTGGAAGTAAGCTGGTATAAGTTATATCAATTTCAATCATTTATTGAAATAGTTACTTTTAGTATGCCATGGCCAGGTCTTACAACATGAGAGATCCACCTCCAGAGGCACCAACTTTTTTTTTTTTTTCTTTGAAGGTTTCTTTTAAAAGTTGCTAAATACTTGGTCCTGACAGGAAACATGCACTAACAGAGGATGGAACAGAAGAATGGCAGTTCTTTCACGGGGTTTATCCTGCTGGGGTTCTCTGACCGGCCTCAACTGGAGCTAGTCCTCTTTGTGGTTCTCCTGATCTTCTACCTGTTCACTCTGCTGGGAAACACCACCATCATTGCCTTGTCCTACCTCGACCCACATCTACATACTCCTATGTACTTTTTCCTCTCCAACCTAAGCTTCCTGGACCTGTGTTACACGACCAGCACTGTCCCTCAGCTCCTGGTTCATCTCAGGACAGCAGACAAGTCCATCTCGTTTGGTGGCTGTGTAGTTCAGCTATTTGTCTTCTTAGGGCTGGGATGCACGGAATGCATTCTATTAGGGGTCATGGCGTTTGACCGCTATGCAGCCATCTGCAAGCCCCTGCAGTACACCGTGATCATGCACCCCCGTCTCTGTGCCCTCATGGCTTCTGCGTCTTGGTTCTTTGGTTTTGGTAACTCCTTATTGCAGACAGTGCTCATCTTCCTTTTGCCACTTTGTGGGAGAAATAAAATAGACCATTTCCTTTGTGAGGTCCCTGTACTGCTCAAGCTTGTCTGTGTTGACACCACTGTGAATCAGTCTGAGCTCTTCTTTGCCAGTGTGATCATTCTCCTCATACCTGTGGCATTAATCATCTTCTCCTATGGTCAGATCGTCAGGGCGGTCTTAAGAATAAAGTCATCTGCAGGGCAGAGGAAAGCATTTGGCACATGTGGGTCCCACATCACAGTGGTCTCCCTGTTCTATGGCACGGCCATCTATGCTTACCTCCAGCCCAGCAACAGCTATTCCCAGGATCAGGGCAAATTTGTTTCTCTGTTCTATGCCATCATCACCCCCACGGTCAACCCCGTCATATATACACTGAGGAACAAGGATGTGACGGGGGCAATGAAGAAGGTGCTTTGTAGGGGCCAGGACTCCAGATGACTGGGGGGGGGGGGAAGACCCTTTGATGGAACACATTGAATGCCACAGTGATTAAGATGTTTGTGACCTACGTGGATCATCTAAAATTTCCCGTGATAAGTTTCAAGGGAATTTACTTACTCCATTGTTTTATGTAAATGAGTGCTCAAAATCCAAATTCAAGGATTCACACAACTTCCAGAGAGGCTGATTTTTGTTCCTAGATCATTTGCATATATATATATATATATATATATATATATATATATGGATTTATTATTTAATATTTAATTTGAGAAATAGAAAGTATGAGCATCAGGGGTATAGGGAGAGGGAGAAAAAATCTCAAGCAAACTGTACCCTGAGCACAGAGCCTGATGCTAGGATTGGTCGCACAATGCTGAGATCATAACCTGAGTTGAAATCACATGTCAGGCACTCACCACGTGCACCCAACTGGCTGCCCGAGCTCTTCCTCACATTCATATTTTAGAGAGCTCCACAGGTTTTCTTATTTTACTTCCATTTGGGAATCCTATTCCATTTCTAAGTGCAAAGAGACATTTATGCACATGATATGAAAGGCATAGGCAAAATAAGAATAGGAACCACTAACGCGCTGTAAGAAATGTTAACATTTTAGCATTTCGTAGCAACTGCTGGAGAAGGGTGACTTATTCTTGTATATGGATCATGGCCGGATTACCAGGTCCATTGGTTGACTGTATCATTGCTTTTTCACAGAATTAGGTGGGCATCTGTGGGAACAGCATACTTTTAGATGGACAAGAAATTTGGTAACATCACTTCTGATATACCCGTTCAGATATCAGTCCAGGTGTGATGTGAGCAGTGTGACAGTGGCTTTATGCAGCCTGTGTGAGGCGTTCCTGTCACACAGGGGCAGGGCCTGGTGTACTGCTGCCGATACGCTGAGCAGCAGCTGCGGAGCTCCAGACAGTGCTTACGTGTCACGTTGTGCTGCAGGCAGAGGAGCATCTGTGTGAGGTCTGCAAGCCGGCTACATGGCCTGGGAGCCACCCCCTGCATTCAAAATGAGTTTTAGGACATTATTGTATCTGAAAGTACATAACTCAGTTCCTAGTCAATATTCTATATGTTCTATCTACAATAATGCAGCAAAATTTCAAAGGGGAAACATTTAGATCTTCTCTTCGTACCATTTTGTAAATTTTTGATCCAGGCATCAACTGATCTATGCTTTGTATCTCACATCTGCCCAAGACCCCAGGCAATTTGAATGCAGGGACACATGAAAGTAAGAGAAATGACCTCTGTTTCCCTGGAAATCCCATGTTCCGTGGAGCTTACTCATTTTTACCAGGAGAAAACTTAAAGAAGAAATAAAATGCATGTGAGCTATTAAAGATCTCTGTGTGTCTAAGTTTTATAGATAGCCATCTCATTATGAAGTAAGTGTCACACAGTTCTGAATTCTGCACACAGCCAAGTGCAGGTAGATGTGTTTGTGTCTTGGGGTGGACACATGCACATAACAACTCTCCTATCCTGACAGCTAAGGGGCCTCCCCAGGGCCTTGGACCTTGAGCTGGCCATGCTCGTGCCAAGTGATCTTGCTGCAGAGACAGCATGTGGAGGTTGCAAATGACAGCCAGGGGAGGTTATGCACACGGTCAGGTTCTCTCTGTATCACTACAAGCATCACAGTATTCTTACTTGAAATCTACACCTGGGATGTATCTTGACTCCATAGTGATGCTTCATGTATGCCAGTAGGAAAACATTTCTGTCCACTGTTTATCCCGATGGTGACAAACATCCTGCTTTTCCTTATGTCAGCCACATCCTGACAGTTATACTGAAACGATCACTTTAAAGTCCCTCAAGTGAACTGTCTTTGGTGCAAAACCCTCAAGGTCTCATGATGTTACAGAGCCTATTGTAGTGGGTGAACAACTCCTTCTCTGTTCTTAAGGACACACAGAACCTGGGGCAAAATATTTATTTCCTTTAAGTGAATGTGTGAGTGGCATTTGGATGTTTACAACTCATGGAAATAAGTTATAGAGAGAAAGGTTCTCTGGTATCCATGCCAAAATAAAAAAGAAATAAGTTAAGAGACCAAACACAAGTTCAGGATTGTTCTGTGACATTTTTGTAATGTTCTGAATCTGCTCCCCATGGTGTCCATGCCTTGTCTGTGACTGACTCCAGGGTTGTGTAAATTGTGACCAATATTATTTGGACCATTTTCTTCTGCGCGTTCATGAGTAAGTGTGTCATGGCTGTGCACTTGTACCCCAGGCTTGGCTAAATTATTTATTCCATCTGTCTTTAGCCCCTGGGGGTCAGGACGATCGTGATGCTCTAGAGCAAGTCATGGGTTCTTCCAGCTCTTCTGCTTTCTGAGGAACACAGGGCACATACATCATTGGCTCAGGTAGTGACAGCAGAGACCCAGAATGTCAGTCAGACTCACATGAAACACAATTTTTAACAGCAGGTGATTCATTACTAGGTAGTGAAGGATACCGTGTAGCAGGAGTACGTGCAGGATGCCCCAGAGCCATCAGACACAGCCTGGCAGACCCCTTCACTGCGCAACGGGAAAGCATTTTCCTTCTCAAATGTGAGGCAGAGCTAGTGTGGTATGAGTCAGCACAGAGAAGGCTTGGGGGGATTCTCACATTATGTCTCCCTACCTTCATAGCCCTGTCCTGGCTTTAGGACTGTCATTTGGTAGCATATCTGCAGTGTGTAGAGTGGAGGTTCTAAACAGACCCTCTGCATCATGCTGCAGTCACTATTAGGTCAGAAATCACAGCACAGCCACCCCTGTCAGACCCTCATGTCGCTCAGAGTCTGTGCATTTCAGTTACTGGTTGCCAGAATTCTGCTCTGTCCAGGCTCAGCGAGGAGGGAGGAACAGGTTATAGGTCCCTATAACCTGTGAGCCCTTTCCTTTGCAGGTGGCTTCTTTTCGGATGCTTGTCTTATAATACAGGTGAGAAGTTCTTTCCTGGCTGTGGTATTGAGTGTATCTCAGACCTGGTCTTGCAGACTCTGGAACCACTATGCATGGGAGTGTGGTTTGCTGGGAAGGTGGGCTCTGTGTCAGTGCAGAAACGAGTGCTGCTCAGAGGGATCAGGGGATGGGTTCCCTGAGATGGCCTAGGGACTGGACACTTGCTTTGGGGAGGGAGACAGTTCTTCCACTTGTTCTGGAATTAAATAGATAAGAGCAGAGTTAACAGGAGAAAAACTGGTGGTTTATTAATTGAGCATGGAGGCTCAATGATGAAATTGAGATCCAAAGAAATGACCAAGGCAGGCAGTTTTTACACCTTTTATACAGAGACAAGAAATGCATGCGGAATTGACAGGGAAAGGAAATACATGCTTGGTAGCTTTAGTTAGGAAGGAATTATAATTAGAATTTGGGCTGAGGTAGCCAATTCCTAAAAATGTAGCAAGGTTTGTTTTGATAGCTTTCTCAACTCTAAGGTCCCTACCTGTGGTGTCAGGATGTCTTTTACTTCTTCATCCTGGTCAGGTGTCTTTCGTGGGGAGATTTGTTTCCTGTTTCAGGAGGACAGAGGACAGTGCGGTGTCCTTGCACCTGCTGTTTCCATTCAAGACAGTCAGTATGACCTTGAGGCCCATTTTGGAATCTGCCCTGGGTCTCTACACGTGTCATACCCTTGATGCTTTCTAAAAACATAATTGCCTTGATTTACACTGTGGGTGGATTTATCTTAACCGTTCGTAACTGAGTGCTGGGTATGGTACACATACAATGACTCTTGGAACACTGAAAAAACAAAATTAAATTTAAAAAAAGGAAAGCCAAATAAAAAAGAAATCCATGGGGTCTTTAAGAAGTGTAAGAGTGTAAGTTCTTATGGAAAGAACTTAGATGTCCATCAACAGATGAATGGATAAAGAAGATGTGGTATATATACACAATGGAATACTATGTAGCCATCAAAAGAAATGAAATCTTGCCATTTGCGACAACATGGATGGAACTAGAGCGTATCATGCTTAGCAAAATAAGTCAAGCAGAGAAAGACAACTATCATATGATCTCCCTGATATGAGGAAGTGGTGATACAACATGGGGGGTTAAGTGGGTAGAAGAAGAATCAATGAAACAAGATGGGATTGGGAGGGAGACAAACCATAAGTGACTCTTAATCTCACAAAACAAACTGAGGGTTGCTGGGGGAGGGGGGTTAGGAGAAGGGGGTGGGATTATGGACATTGGGGAGGGTATGTGCTTTGGTGAGTGCTGTGAAGTGTGTAAACCTGGCGATTCACAGACCTCTACCCCTGGGGATAAAAATATATTATATGTTTATAAAAAATAAAAAATTAAAAAAAAGAAGTGTAAGTTCTTCTGATAAGGCAAGATTTCTGAGGACCGTTTTAAGTTCTTTCTTGAATGATGTTTGTTGTTCAGTTCTTGACCTCTGTCCTTTGTCTCAGTGATCATCCTGCACATTTTTGTTCTTAAGGATTTTATTTGTGTCAGAGAGAGAGAGAGAGAGAGAGAGAGAGAGAACACAGCACAAGCAGAAGACAGAGAAGCAGTCTCCCCACTAAGCAAGGAACATGATGTTGGACTTGATCCCAGTTCCCCAGGATTATGACCTGAGTGAGTGGAAGGCAGGTGTTTAACTGACTGAGCCACCCAGTGGCAGGGAGGGGCAGTGAGTGAGAGAGAACCTTAAGCAGAGTCTGCCCTGTGTGTGGAGCCTGACTTGGGGTTTGATCTCAGCACCCTGAGAACACAACCTGAGCCCAAAGCAGGAGTCTGAGTCTCAAACAATGCGCCACTCAGGCACCCCCCATAGGGAGATTTTTGTATGAAATAGCAGGAAAAATCCAACCTTAAGAGAGGAATAAGAAGTGGGATGAAAATAATTGAATGATATCTCTTGTATTTATTTATTTTCTCCCCAGATATACTAAGAACCGACATGTAGCATTGAGCAAATTTTAGGAGTAGAAAATGTGAATATCTACATATAACAAAACTGTTACCACCCTAGGGTTAGTTAAAGCTCCATCTCATCACGTAGTTACCCTTTCCTCTTTGTGGTGAGAACGATTGAGATCTACTGTCAGCCACTTTCAAGTCTGTAATACAATCGCAGTAACTCCGTGCACCACAGACCATGCTGTGCCTTAGCTCCTCAGGACTCTCATGTGATAACTGGTGGTCGGTTCCCTTTGCCCAACATCTCCCACTTCTCCCTCCCTTACTCCTGGTAACCACATTTCTACTCTCTATACCTACAGGTTCATCTTTTCTGGATCCCACAGTTGTGTGGGATCACAGAGTGTTTGTCTTGCTCTTCTGACTTGTTCCACCTCCCAGTAATGCCCTCAAGGTCCATCCATGCTGTCACAAATGGCAGGATTTCCTTCCTTCTCCTGGCAGAATAATATTGCTTTAGATACTTATGCCACATCCTCTTTCTCCGTTCATCTGTGTGGGCACTTAGGTTGTCTTCACATTTGGCCATTGTGAGTAGCGCTGCCGTGAATATGGGAAGGCATAAATCTCTTTCATTTCAAATGAGATCTCCTGATTTTATTTCCTTTGGATGGGTACCTAGATGTTGGTTTCTGGATACAATAGCAGTTCCTTTGTTAATTTTTTGAGGAATCTCCTTACTGCTTTCCATGGAGGCTATATCAGTTTACATTCTCATCAACTGTGCATGAGTTTTCCATCACTAACTTTTGTTATCTTTTGTATTTTTTATGACAGCCTTTCTAGCAGGTGTGAGTGATTGTGGTTTTGGTTTGCATTTCCTGACAAATAGTGATTTGGAATACCTTTCATGTATCTATTTGGCGTTTGCTATGTCTTCGGAAAAATATCCATTCAGTACCCCTTTCCTTTTGAAAAAATGGAATTGTTGTTTTTTATGCCACTGAGTTGCACAAGTTCCTTATATATTTTGGATATTAACCCCTTATCAGGTAGAAGATGTGTAAGTATTTCTCCCATTCTATATGTTGACTTTTCATTTTGTTGACTGTTTCTTTCATAGTGCAGAAAGTTTTTGGATTGATATTTTATTTATTAATACTTTCTTTGCTTTTGTTGCTGGTGCTTTTGATGTCATATTCAGGCTCAGGGTTACAATCAGATCCCAAAGAGTCGTTCCTTTTGTAGATAGGATGATGCTAGACCAGCCTCATTTGGTAAATGTGAACATATCCAATGTCATGAATCTTCTCTTCTGTGTTTTCTTCTAGGAGTTCTGTGTTGCCTTCTACAACTTCAGCTCCTGTATTTACATGTCAATCCACTGCAAGTTAATTTTTGAGGTGTATAATAGAGTGCTACAATTTCAATTCTCTGCATGTACTTACCCATTTTTTGTTTTCAGAAGCATTTTTTAAGAAGACTGTGTTTCCCCATGAACATTCTTGACTCTGTTGTCAAATGTTAGTTGTCTGTATAGTGAGTGGGTTTATGCGTGAGCTCTTCAGTCAGTTCCTTTGCTGTGTGTGTCTTTTTCTTCTGCCAGTACCATACTGTCTTCGTCACTAGAGCTTTAACATGTAGTTTGAGTCAGGATGTGTGATGCCTCCTGCTTTGTTCTTCTCGGTCATGGTGACTTTGGCAATTGGGAACTTTTGTAGTTCCATAGATATTTTAGAATTTTTTTTTCTCTGTGAAAAATGCCAATCAAATATTGATAGGGATTTCATTGAATCTGTAATGTTTTTAAGTAGTGTGGACATTTTAGCCTTTTGAGTTCTTTCAATTAATGAACATTAGATATTTTAATTCTTCCATTTCTTTCATGAATATCTTGTAGTTTGAAGTGTACAGATGTTTTTCCTCCTTGGATTAGTTTATTCTTTAATGGTTTTTTAGTTTATATGCTGTTGTGTATGAGATAAAAAATCCTTTCACTTATTTTGTTGTTATCATATAGAAAGGCAACTCATTTCTGTGTGTTGAATTTCTGTTTTATAACTTTACTAAGCTTGTTGATATGTTCTAACAGTTTTTTGGTTGTGTCTAGGATTTTTCTGTATATGAGATTGTATCATTTCCAAGCAAAGATGATTATAATTAAAAAAAAAATTGGCTGCCATCATATTTCTTTTTTTTTTTGTCAGATTGCTGAGGCTAGCACTTCCTATGTTCTGTAAGAGTAGTGAAGGTGGCATCTTTCTCTTGTTTTTGATCTTAGAAAAAAAGCTTCCAACATTTTGCCATTGAGTATGTTAGGCGTGGGTTTGTCACATATGGCCTCAATTACATTAAGATATATTCCTTCTAACCCTAATTTGTTGAGCCTATTTACCATGGAAAGATGTTGTGTTTTGTTAAATGCTTTTTTAAAATTCTTTTTTCTTAAATTTATTTTCAGCATAACAGTATTCATTATTTTTGCATTACACCCAGTGCTCCATGCAATCCATGCCCTCTATAATACCAACCCCCCTGGTTCCCCCAACCTCCTACCCCCTGACCCTTCAAACCCGTCAGGTTGTTTTTCAGAGTCCATAGTCTCTCATGTTCACCTCCCCTTCCAATTTCCCTCAACTCCCTTCCCTCCCTAACTCTGCATGTTCTCTATGCTATTTGTTATGCTCCACAAATAAGTGAAACCATATGATAATTGACTCTCTCTGCTTGACTTATTTCACTCAGCATAATCTCTTCCAGTCCCGTCCATGTTACTACAAAAGTTGGGTATTCATCTTTTCTGATGGAGGCATAATACTCCATCGTGTATATGGACCACATCTTCCTTATCCATTCTTCCGTTGAAGGGCATCTTGGTTCTTTCCACAGTTAGGCGACCATGGCCATTGCTGCTATAAACATTGGAGTACAGATGGCCCTTCTTTTCAGTATATCTGTATCCTTGGGGTAAATACCCAGTAGTGCAATTGCAGGGTCATAAGGAAGCTCTATTTTTAATTTCTTGAGGAATCTCCACACTGTTCTCCAAAGTGGCTGACCCAACTTGCATTCCCACCAAATGTGGAAGAGGGTTCCCCTTTCTCCACATCCCCTCCAACACATGTTGTTTCCTGTCTTGCTAATTTTGGCCATTCTAACTTGTGCAAGGTGGTATCTCAAGATGGCTTTAATTTGAATCTCCCTGATGGCTAGTGATGATGAACATTTTTTCATGTGTCTGATAGCCATTTGTATGTCTTCATTGGAGAAGTGTCTGTTCATATCTTCTGCCCATTTTTTGATATGATTATCTGTTTTGTGTGTGTTGAGTTTGAGGAGTTCTTTATAGATCCTGGATATCAGCCTTTTGTCTGTACGGTCATTTGCAAATATCTTCTCCTATTCTTTGGGTTGCCTCTTTGTTTTCTTGACTGTTTCCTTTGCTGTGCAGAAGCTTTTGATTTTGATGAAGTCCCAAAAGTTTATTTTCGCTTTTGTTTCCTTAGCCTTTGGAGACATATCTTGAAAGAAGTTGCTGTGGCTGATATTGAAGAGATTACTGCCTATGTTCTCCTCTAGGATTCTGATGAATTCTTGTCTCACGTTGAGGTCTTTTATCCATTTTGAGTTTATCTTTGTGTACGGTGTAAGAGAATGGTTGAGTTTCATTCTTTTACATATAGCTGTCCAGTTTTCCCAGAAGCATTTATTGAAGAGACTGTCTTTTATCCACTGTATATTTTTTCCTGTTTTATTGAAGATTATTTGACCATAGAGTTGAGATTCCATATCTGGGCTCTCTACTCTGTTCCACAAAAAGAATGTCCCACTCTCACTACTCTTGTTCAACATAGTATTAGAAGTCCTAGAAACAGCAATCAATCAGACAACAAAGAGAAATAAAAGGTATCCCAATTGGCAGTGAAGAAGTCAAACTCTCTTTCTTTGCAGATGACATGTTTTTTTATGTGGAAAACCCAAAAGACTCCACCCCCAAACTACTAGAACTTATACAGCAATTCAATAACATGGCAGGATACAAAGTCAATGTGCAGAAATCAGTGGCTTTCTTATACACTAACAATGAAAATACAGAAAGGGAAATTAGAGAATCAATTCCATTTACTATAGCACCAAGAACCATAAGATAGGGGCACCTGGGTGGCTTAGTGGTTTAAGCCTCTGCCTTCAGCTCAGGTCATGATCTCAGGGTCCTGGGATCTAGCCCCACATCGGGCTTTCTGCTCAGTGGGGAGCCTGCTTCCCCCTCTCTCTCTGCCTGCCTCTCTGCCTACTTGTGATCTCTCTCTGTCTATCAAGTAAATAAATAAAATCTTTAAAAAAAAAAAAAAAGAACCATAAGATACCTGGGAATAAACATAACCAAATAGATAAAGGATCTGTACTCGAGGAACTACAGAACACTCATGAAAGAAATTGAAGAAGACACAAAAAGATGGAAGACCATTTCATGCTCTTGGATCGGAAGAATAAACAATGTTAAAATGTCTATACTGCCTAGAGCAATCTATACTTTTAATGCCATTCTGATCAAAATTCCACCAGTATTCTTCAAAGAGCTGGAGAAAATAATCCAAATATTTGGAGGGAATCAGAAGAGATCCCGAATCGCTAAGGAAATGTTGAAAAACAAAAATAAAACTGGGGGCATCACGTTACCTGATTTCAAGCTCTACTACAAAGCTGTGATCACCAAGACAGCATGGTACTGGCATAAAAACTGACACATAGACCAGTGGAACAGAGTAGAGAGCCCAGATATGGACCCTCAAATTTATGGTCAAATAATCTTGTTAAATGCTTCTTTTGCATCTATTGAGATCATCAGAAGGTTTTTCCTTTTTGAAAAAAAAATATATTTATTTATTAATTTATATTATTATGTTCAATTACCCAACATATTGTACATCATTATTTTTTAAAATTTATTTTTCATTTTTAGCATAACAGTATTCATTAATTTTGCACTCACACCCAGTGCTCCATGCAATCCGTGCCATCATTAATTTTTGATGTAGTGTTCAGAGATTCATTAGTTGTGTATAACACAAAGTGCTCATCACAACATGTGCCCTCCTTGATACCCATCACCTAATTTCTTCATCCCTGCAACCCCTTCCCTCTGTAACCCTCAGTTTGTTTCCCAGAGTCCAGAGTCTATCATGGTTTGTTTCCATCTCTGATTTCTTTTTTTTTTTTTTTTTTTTTTTTTTTTTTTAAAGATTTTATTTATTTATTTGACAGAGAGAGATCACAAGTAGACAGAGAGGCAGGCAGAGAGAGAGGAGGAAGCAGGCTCCCTGCTGAGCAGAGAGCCCGATGCGGGACTCGATCCCAGGACCCTGAGATCATGACCTGAGCCGAAGGCAGCGGCTTAACCCACTGAGCCACCCAGGCGCCCTCCATCTCTGATTTCTTCCCATTCAGTTTTTTTTTTAATTAATTAATTTATTTTCAGAAAAACAGTATTCATTATTTTTTTTTTACCACACCAGTGCTCCATGCAATCTGTGCCCTCTATAATACCCACCACCTGGTACCCCAACCTCCCACACCCCCACATCTTCAAACCCCTCAGATTGTTTTTCAGAGTCACAAAGATCAACTCAAAATGGATAAAAGACCTCAACATGAGACAGGAATCCATCAGACTCCTAGAGGAGAACATAGGCAGTAATCTCTTCGATATCAGCCACAGCAACTTCTTTCAAGATATGTCTCCAAAGGCAAAGGAAACAAAAGCGAAAATAAACTTTTGGGACTTCATCAAAATCAAAAGCTTCTGCACAGCAAAGGAAACAGTCAAAAAAACAAAGAGGCAACCCACGGAATGGGAGAAGATATTTGCAAATGACAGTAGAGACAAAAGGTTTATATCCTGGATCTATAATGAACTCCTCAAACTCAACACACACGAAACAGGCAAACATATCAAAAAATGGGCAGAAGATATGAACAGACACTTCTCCAATGAAGACATACAAATGGCTATCAGACACATGAAAAACTGTTCATCATCACTAGCCCTCAGGGAGATTCAAATTAATATCACATTGAGATATCACCCATTCAGTTTTCCCTCCCTTTCCCTAGGGTACTCTGCTTTATTCCTTATGTTCCACATATGAGTGAAACCATGTGATAATTGTTTTTCTTTGCTTGACTTATTTCACTTAGCATAATCCCCTCCAGTTCCATCCATGTTAATGCAAATAGTAGGTATTCATCCTTTCCGATGGCTGAGTAATTGTCCATTGATTATATGAGCCACATCTTCTTTACCCATTCATCTGTGAAGGACATCTCAGCTCCTTCCGCAGTTTGTTACTGCAGATGTTGCTGCTATGAACACTGGGCTACAGGTACCCCATTGTTTCCTCTACAACTGTATCTTTGGGTAAATACCTGGTAGTACAATTGCTGGGTCTTAATGTAGCTTTTGTTCAACGTCTTGAGGAAACTCCATACTGTTTTCCAGAGTGGCTGTACCAGTTTGCATTCCCATCAGCAGTGGAAGAGGGTTCCCCTTTCTCCATATTCTTGCCAATTTTTTGTTTTCTGTATTGTTAATTTTTGCCATACTGACTGGCACGAGGTGGTATCTCATTAGGGTTTTGATTTGTACCCTGATGGCTAGTGATGTTCAACATGTTTTCATGTGTCTGTTGGCCATTTGTATATCTTCTTTGGAGAAGTGTCTGTTCATATCTTCTGCCCATTTCTTGATGAGATTATTTGTTTTTTGGATGTTGAATTTGTGAAGTTCTTTATAGATGTTGGATACCAGCCCGCGATCTGTAATGTCATTTGCAAATATCTTCTCCCATTCTGTGGGTTGTCTCTTAGTTTTGTTGACTGTTTCCATTGCTATGCAGAAGCTTTTTATCTTGATGAAATCCCTAAATTTCATTTTTGTTTGTTTCCCTTGCCTGTATTCTAACTTTTTAAAAGATTTTATTTATTTATTTAACAGAAAGAGAGAGAGAGCACAAGCAGGGGGAGCAGCAGTCAGAGGGAGAAGCAGGCTGCCTTCTGATCAAGGAGCCTGATGGGGGACTTGATGCCAGGACCCTGGGATCATGGGTCATGATCTGAACCAAAGGCGGATGCTTAACTAACTATATATATATATATATATTATATTTTATTTATTTTTTTAAATTTATTTTTAATTTATTTTCAGCATAATAGTATTCATTGTTTTTGTACCACACCCAGTGCTCCATGCAATCTGTGCCCTCTCTAATACCCACCACCTGGTTCCCCCAACCTCCCACCCCCCCACCACTTAAAACCCTTCAGATTATTTTTCAGAGTCCATAGTCACTCATGGTTCACCTCCCCTTCCAATTTCCCCCAACTCCCTTCTCCTAACTCCCCATGTCCACCATGCTATTTGTTATGCTCCACAAATAAGCCTTTTAATTTATTTTATTTTTTTATGAACATGTAATGTATTATTAGCCTCAGGGGTACAGGTCTGTGAATTGCCAAGTCTACACACTTCACAGCACTGACCATAGCACATACCCTTTCCAATGTCCATAACCCAACCACCCTCTCCCTACCCACCTCCCACCAGCAACCCTCAGTTTGTTTTGTGACATTCTCTTATGGTTTGTCTCCCTCTCGATCCCATCTTGTTTCATTTATTCTTTTCCCACCCCCAAAACCCCCATGTTACATCTCCACTTCCTCATATCAGGGAGATCATATGATAATTATATTTCTCTGATTGACTTATTTTGCTCAGCTTAATACCCTCTCTATCTATCCATGTCATCGCAAATGTCAAGATTTTATTTCTTTTGATGGCTGCTTAGTATTCCATTATATATATATATATATATATATATATATATATATATATGTAGTATATATATATTTGATTTTTTTATAATATTATATTATATTTGGTTTTTGATTACTGTTTCAATTTCCTTGCTGGCTATTGGTATATATATATTTGTGTATATATATATATTGGTATATATATATTTGATTTTTTATAATATTATATTATATTTGGTTTTTGATTATTGTTTCAATTTCCTTGCTGGCTATTGGTCTGTTCAGATTGTCTTTTACTTCCTGTCTTGGTAGTTTATATGTTTCCAGGAACGCACCCATTTCTTCCAGATTGCTTACTTTGTTGGCATATAGTTGCTTGTAATACTTTCTAATAATTGTTTCTATTTCTTTGGTATTAGTCATTATCTCTTCCCTTTCATTCATAATTTTATTAATTTGAGTCCTTTCTAAGATCCTATTAGCTAGGATCTTGTTGAGTATTTTGTCATCCATGTTTGTCAGGGATATTGGCCTCTATTTTTTAAAAAAATGTATTCTATATAGTATTCCATTATATATATATATATAATATATATATAATTCCATTATATATATATATATTATATATATATAATTCCATTATATATATGGCTAGTGATGTTCAACATGTTTCCAGGAACGCACCCATATATATCTCACATCTTCTTTATCCATTCATCTGTTTTTGGACATCTAGGTTCTTTCCATAGTTTGGCTATTGTGGACATTGCTGCTATAAACATTTGGGTGCATGTGCCCCTTGGGGTCACTACATTTGTATCTTTAGGGTAAATACCCAGTAGTGCAATTGCTGGGTTGTAGGGTGGCTCTATTTTCAACTTTTTGAGGAACCTCCATGCTGTTTTCCAGAGTGGTTGCACTGGCTTGCATTCTCACCAGCAGGATAGGAGGGTTCCCCTTTCTCCACATCCTTGCCAGCATCTGTCATTTCCTGCCTTGTTAATTTTAGCCATTCTGACTGGTGTGAGGTGGGATCTCATTGTGTTTTTGATTTGTATTTCCCTGATGCTGAGTGATGTGGAACACTTTTTCATGTGTCTGTTGGCCGTTTGGATGAGACTGTCTTTTTTCCATTGGATATTCTTTCCTGATTTGTCAAAGATTAATTGACCATAGAGTTGAGGGTCCATATCTGGTTTTCCTATTCTATACCATTATTCTATGTGTCTGTGTTTGTGCCCGTACCACGCTGTCTTGATGATCACAGCTTTGTAATATAGCTGGAATTCAGGTATTGTGATATCCCCAGATTTGGTTTTCTTTTTCAACATGTCCCCTGGCTATTCAGGGTTTTTTTCTGGTTCCATACAAATTTTAGGGTTATTTGTTTCAGTTCTGTGAAAAATGTCCATGGTATTTTGATGGGGATTAGATTGAAAGTGTAGATTGCCCTAGGCAACATAGACATTTTCACAATATTTGTTCTTCCAATTCCTGAGCATGGAATGTTTTTTCATTTCTTTGTGTCTTCCTCTGTTTCATTCATGAGTGTTCTATAGTTTGTAGAGTATAGATACTTTACTGCTTTAGGTAGGTTTATTTCTAGCTATCTTATGGTTTTTGGTGCTATTGTGAATGGAGTCAATTACTTAATTTCTCTTTCTTCACTTATATTATTAGTTGTTTGTGTGTATTGATTTTGTATCCCGTGACATTGCTGAATTGCTGTATGAGTTCTAGCCATTTGGGGCTGGAGTTTTTTGGATTTTCCATGTAAAGTAACATGTCATCTGTGAAGCGGGAGAGTTTAACTTCTTTGCCAATATGGATGCCTTTTATTTATTTTTGTTGTCTGATTGCTGAGGCTAGGACTTCTAGTACTGTGTTGAGCAAAGTGGTGAGAGTGGGCATCCCTGTCGTGTTCCTGACCTTCAGGGAAGGCTCTTGTTTTTTCTCCATTGGGAATGATAATAGCTGTGGGCCTTTCTTAGGCTTTTATGATGTTGAGGTATGGCCCCTCTATCCCTACACTCTGAAGAGTTTTAATCAGGAACAGGTGTTGTATTTTGTCAAATACTTTTCCTGCATCAATTGGAAGGATCATATGATTCTTGTTTCTTCTTTTCTTTAATATGCTCTATTACTTTAATTGATTTCTGAGTGTTGAACATCACTTTTATCCTAGTAATTAATCCCACCTGGTCATGGTGTATAATCTTTTTAATGTATTGTTGGATCCTATTAGCTAGGATCTTGTTGAGTATTTTGTCATCCATGTTTGTCAGGGATATTGGTCTCTATTTTTTAAAAAAATGTATTCTATTTTATTTTTTAATTAACATACAATGTATTTGTTTCAGCAGTACAGGTCTGTGATTCATCAGTCTTGCATAATTCAGAGTGCTCACTGTAGCACATACCCTCCCCAGTGTCCAAGTCTGTAAGTCTTCTTTCTGAATGGGTACTTGTCTTGTTTTGGGATCAGGGTAATACTGGTCTCATAGAATGAGTTTGGGAGTTTTTCTTCCATTTCTATTTTTTGAAATAGCTTCAGTGGAATAGGTATTATGTCTTCTTTCAGTGTTTGGTAGAATTCCCCTGGGAAGCCATCTGGCGCTGAACTCTTGTTTTTTGTTTTTTTTTATTTTAAAAACTTTTAAAGATTTTTTAATTTGTTCATTTGACAGATGGAGATCACAAGTAGGCAGAGAGCCAGGTGGGGGTGAGAAGCAGGATCCCCACTGAGCAGAGAGCCTGATGTGGGGCTCGATCCCGGGACCTCGAGATCACGACCTGAGCAGAAAGTGGAGGCTCAACCTACTGAGCCAACCAGGCTCCCCTTGGGGAGGTTTTTGATTACTGTTTCAATTTCCTTGCTGGCTATTGGTCTGTTCAGATTGTCTTTTACTTCCTGTCTTGGTAGTTTATATGCTTCCAGGAATGCACCCATTTCTTCCAGATTGCTTACTTTGTTGGCATATAGTTGCTTGTAATACTTTCTAATAATTGTTTCTATTTCTTTGGTATTAGTCATTATCTCTTCCCTTTCATTCATAATTTTATTAATTTGAGTCCTTTCTCTTTTCTTTTGCATAAGTCTGGCTAGAGTTTTATCAATCTTATTAATTCTTTCACGGAACTAGCTTCTAGTTTCATTGACATGTTCTACTGCTTTTCTGGTTTTTGTTTCCTTGACTTCTGCTCTAATCTTTATTATTTCTCTTCTCCTCCTTGGTTTAGGCTTTAATTGGTGGTTTTTTTACCCCCCCCCCCATGTCCTTTAGGTATAAGGTTACCCTTTAGGTATAAGGTTAGGTTGTGCATTTGGGATTTTTCTAAAATTTTGAGAGAGGCTTGGATGGCTATGTACTTCCCTCGGAGGACCACCTTTGCAGGATCTCATCAGTTTTGAACCAATGTGTTTTCATTTTCATAGTTTCCACAAATTGTTTAAGTTCTTTAATTTCCTCGTTGACGCATTTCTTCTTTAGCAGGGTGCTATTTAACTTCCATATGTTTATGTTCCTACCAAATTTCTTCTTGTGGTTGAGTTCAAGTTTCAAAGCGTTGTGGCCTGAAAATATGCAGGGAATAATCACAGTCTTTTGGCATTGCCTGACACCTGGTTTGTGAACAGCATGCCATCTATTCTGGAGAATATTCCATGTGCACTCAGGAAGAATGAGCATTCTGTTGTTTTAGGATGGATGTTCTGTATATATCTACGATGTCCATTTGGCCCAAATGTCATTCAAAACTCTTGTTTCTTTGTTGATCTTCTGCTTAGATGACCTGTCCATTACTGTGATTGGAGTGTTGATGTCTCCTATGATTAATGTAGGAGAATCAGTATGGTTCTTTATTTTGCTTATTAATTGGTTTATATAATTGGCTTCTACCATGTTCAGGGCACAGATACTTAGAATTGTTAGATCTTCCATTTGGGTAGACCCTTTAAGTATGATATAGTGTCCCTCTGTATCTCTTACTATAGTCTTTGGTTTAATATCTAAATTGGTGTGATATGAGGAATGCTACCTCAGCTTTCTTTGGATGTCGATTAGCATGGTAAATGGTTCCCCATCCCCTCACTTTCAGTCTGGAGGTGTCTTAGGTTCAAAGTGAGTCTCGTGTAGGCAGCATATGGATGGGTCTTGCTTTTTTGTCCAATTTCAAACCCTGTGTCTTCTTTTGGGAGTATTCAGACCATTTACATTGAGAGTAACTATTGAAAGATATGAATTTAGTGCCATTGTATTTCCTGTAATGTCTCTGTTTCTGGAGATTGTCTCTTAATTTCTGGTCTCTTGGGGTCTCTCGTCACTTATAGAATCCCCCTTAATATATCTTGCAGGTCTGGACTGGTAGTCACATGTTCTTTTAGCTTCTCTCTGTCCTGAAGGTCTTGGTCTCTCCATCTGTTCTGAACAAGAGCCTTGCTGAATAAAGTATTCTTGGATGCATGTTCTCCTCATTTAGTACACTGACTATGTCTTGCCAGCCCTTTCTGGCTGCCGGGTCTCTGTGGCAGGGCCTGACATTATTCTGATTTTCCTCCCTCCATATGTAAGGAATCTTCCCTCCCTAGATATTCTCAGGATAGCTTCTTTGGCTGTAAGATTTGCAAGCTTAACTATTATATGTCAGGATGTTGATCTACTTTTATTGACTTTGACTTTATTGACTTCTCTGCCTCTTGGATATGAATGCTTGTTTCCTGCCCCAGATTAAGGATGTTCCCAGCTATGATTTGCTCAAATATAGCTTCTAGTCCTTTCTTTCTTTCCACTCCCTTGGGGTGATAATTCTGACACTGGAACATTTCAGGGCATCATTACTATCTCCAGTCCTTGTTTTCATGCAGTACTCAGCTGCCTATCTCTGTTTTTGTCAACCTCCTTCCTTTCCATCGGCTTGTCTAGATCACTTATTCTCTCTTCTGCCTCTTTTACCCTGGCTTGAGTATCCAGCCAGCATCTCATTCATAGCATTTTTAAGTTTGGTCTGATTGGATCTCATTTCTGCCCTTAGAGATTCTATCTTGTCACTAATGCTTTTTTCATCCTAGTTATTGACTTTATGATTGTTATCCTCAATTTTATTTCTGACATGGTGCTTATATCAATACCCATTAGTTCTGTGGCAGAGGACATTGTCTCTATTTCTTTTCTGGTTGAGATTTTTCTCCTACTAGTCATTTTATTGAGGGATGGTTGAGCAAATGAGCAGAGTCCAAAATATCAACTATGACCCAAGCAAGATGCACAGTAGCAAAATCCAGAGTGGTCGGAAGCCACTGCCGAAAATTAAAGCCAAGAATGAAACTAAAAAAATTTAGAAAAAGTGGGGTAGAGGAAGGAATGAATATAATCTCACAGTGTGGATAAAGCAGGTGTTCCAGTTGTTCCTGGGTGAATTTTGTTTTGTGTGTGAGAAGGCACTGTATCTGAAAATTGCAAGAAAAGTAAAACATGTATATATATAAAGTTTAATAGAGTGAATAGAGGATAAAATGAAGCACATGTCTATAAAAAAAGGTGTGAAAATACACAAGTTAAAAAGTGACTATGAAATGTAAGTGAATATAATAAACATGTGGTTGAAATGAGAAAAAGGTAAAAAGAAATAAGAGAGAAAAAGCATAGGAAAAAAAAAAGAAAACGAGTACTTTATCTGAAAAATAAACAAGTTGAGCAACACCCGGAACTCAATCTACTATTTTCCCCTAGTGTTGGGATTTTACAGTCTTATGGGATCCATAGGGTTGTCATCTACCTGTTGCCCTAGCCTGTCTTCTGGGAGAGGGGCCTGCTGCACTGTTTCTCAGGTATCCCTTCCTGGGTAGAGTTGTCCTACCACCTGTCAGGGTATGTGCTCAGTGGAAACTGGTCCTCTTTGTGGCTTTTTTTCCCCTGGAGGCTTTCTGCACCTCTGCAGAGGATCAGTGCAAAAATGTCTATACCAGGGGCGCTGGGTGGCTCAGTGGGTTAAAGCCTCTGCCTTCAGTTACGGTCATGATCCCAGGGTCCTGGGATCGAGCCCCACATTGGGCTCTCTGCTCAGTGGGGAGCCTGCTTTACCCCACCCCTCTGCCTGCCTCTTTGCCTACTTGTGATCTGTCGAATAAATAAATAAAATCTTAAAAATAAAAATGTCTATACCCAAACCTCTGGCTCAGAGCCGAAAATTTTCAGTCTGCCCTCTATAAAAAATCCTTCAGGACAAAGAATCTCCACTTCTATATGTGCCCTAGAAAGCGGCAGCCTCCCATGGTGCCCACTGACAGCAACTTTCAGAGGTAGTCCCAGGGACCTGGGAGTGCCCCTGTCCTATGTGACTCTAAAACTGCCGGGAGTCATGGCTTGTGCAGGCCCCCAAAGATCCTGAATCTTGTCTGGTTGGTGCTCTGATGTCCTTACCACCCTGCAAGTTTTTGCACTGTCGCGCACAGGTTCTAGACTTTTTCAGAGTGGTCAGGAAAAGAGCAATTATCCACCAGCACAGCTCAAGGTTTATGGCGATCTGAGCTGACAGCTCCCCTCCTGGGCTCACTGACACACAACCTGATTCCTGGCTCCTCTGCTGGGGCAGTGTACTGGTTCAGACACCCCCTTCCACTCTGTGGCTCCTCGTATCCTGAGACCACAGTGCCCTACCTAGAATTCTGCTTTTTCATTTCCAGAGCCCCTTTCAGAGAGGGATGTCTCTCTTAGAGCAGATGTTTACGGGTTCTGATTTTGCTCTCTGGTGTCCTGTCACTTTCCAGGAGTTGGCTTATGGAGGCTCCCTCCCTTTTCTGTATATTTTCCCATATCTCCTTGTGGATTCATGACTCTGCACGTCCTACCTTGCAAAACACAATTGCTTCTCTGCTTGTAGAGATCCAGATATGTATTCTTGCATCTCAGGATGATTTTGTTGGTGTTCAAACTGGTTCGGTAGATATCCAGCTGAATTCTGGGGACCAGTTGAAACAGGATCCCCTACTCCTCTGCCATCTTGCCTGCCATACCAACCACTTGGTTTTAGTCTTTCATTCTACCAGTGGGGTGCACTGCATCTATTGATCTGTGTAGTTTGGTTCATCCTGGGTCCCTGCTATAAATCGTGGTGCATGAACCTCTTCATACGCTCGCTGTTGAATTTGGTTTGAAAATATTTTGTTGAGGAATTTTGTGTCTATATTTATCAGGGATTAGGTCCAAATGTTTCTTTCTTTTTTTTTCTTTGCAGTATTCACCTGTGTTTGATATCAGGGTAATGCTAATCTTGTAAAATTAGGTAGGGAATTTGAGGAGGATGTCTGCTAGTTCTTAAATAATTGGGAGTGAAGGGGTAGATATATTTTAAGCCAATAATGGTAACAAGAGACAAAAAACTTCTTTAAATAAAGGAGTCAATTCAGGGTGCCTGGGTGGCTCAGTTGGTTAAGTAACTGCCTTCTGTTCAGGTCATGATCCCAGGGTCCTGGGATTGAACCCCACATCAGGTTCCCTGTTCACTGGGGAGTCTGCTTCTCCTCTCTCTCTGCTGCTTTGCTTGCTTGTACTCTCTTGCTCTCTATGTCAAATAAATAAATAAAATCTTTTAAAAAAAATGAAGGAGTCAATTCCTCAAGAAGGTGTAACAGTTGTCGATATATGGGACCTGATATGGGGGGACCAAAATTATTATTTTTTTAAATTTATTTTTTTACTGAACATTTCTTTTTTTTAATAATTTTTAAATTTTTAAAAAACATATAATGTATTATTAGCCAGGAGATACAGGTCTGTGATTCACCAAGTTTACACACTTCACAGTACTCACCATAGCACATACCCTCCCCAATGTCCATAAACCCACCATCCTCTCCCTACCCACCTTCCCCCGACAACCCTCAGTTTGTTTTGTGACATTAAGAGTCTCTTATGGTTTGTTTCCCTCCCGATCCCATCTTGTTTCATTTATTCTTTACCCACCTCCCAAACCCACCAACGTTGCATCTCTACTTCCTCATGTCAGGGAGATCATATGATAGTTGTCTTTCTCTGATTGACTTACTTTGCTAAGCATAATACCCTCTCATTCCATCTACATCGTAGCAAATGGCAAGATTTCATTTCTTTTGATGGCTGCATAGTGTTCCATTGTATATATATATACATGTATGTATATATACCACATATTCTTTATCCATTCATCTGTTGTTGGATATCTAGGTTCTTTCCATAGTTTGGCTATTGTGAACATTGCTGCTATAAACATTCGGGTGCACGTGGCCCTTTGGGTCACTACATTTGTATCTTTAGGATAAATACCCAGAAGTGCAATTGCTGGGTTGTAGGGTAGCTTTACTTTCAACTTTTTGAGGAACCTCCATGCTGTTTTCCAGGCTGGTTGCACCAGCTTGCATTCCCACCAGCAGTGTAGGAGTGTTCCCCTTTCTCTGCATCCTCGCCAGCATCTTTCATTTCCTGACTTATTAATTTCAGCCATTCTGACTGGTGTGAGGTGGGATCTTATTGTGGTTTTGATTTGTATTTCCCTGATGCCCAGTGATGTGGAATATTTTTTCATGTGTCTGTTGGCCATCTGGATGTCTTCTTTGCAGAAATGTCTGTTCATGTCCTCTCTCCATTTTTTGATTGGGTATTGTTCTTTGGGTGTTGAATTTGCTAAACTCTTTATAGATTTTGGATACTAGCTAGCCCTTTATCTGATATGTCATTTACAAATATCTTCTCCCGTTCTGTCAGTTGTCTTTTGTTTTTTTTTAAACTGTTTCCTTTGCTGTGCAAAAGCCTTTGATCTTGATGAGGGAGGACCAAAATTATTAAGCAAATGGTAACATATAGGAAGGGAGAAATAGATAATGACATAATAATGGTAGGGACTTCATTATTTTAATTGTAATAATGGATAAATAATTCTGACAAAATATGAACATGAAAATATTTGATTTGAGCCAAACTTTCAAGTAAAAATGTTAACGGATATGTATGGAACATACCATCCAACTGCAGCAGAAGACACATTCTTGTGAAGCACTCCAGGAACATTGTCCAGGATAGATGAGAAGAGAATTACAAAATAAGACTCAGGAAGTTGAAGAAGACTGAAGCCATGCTAGTAATTCATTTTTAAATCTAGTGTTACGAAACAAAAAATCAAGAACCAAAGGAAAGATGGAAAATGTACACATATGTGGAAATTAAAAGCCACACTCCCCCCGCACCAATGGGTGAAGGAAGACATCAAAGGGAAATCAAGACATATTTTGAAAAAATAAAAATATCAACACTACTTATGAAAATATGAGATGCTAGAAAAGCAATTCTACAAGGAAAGTTTACTGCATGCAATAAAAGCCTACACTAGGAAAGAAAAAATAACCCACTTTTACTCTTCAAGGAACTGAAAAGACCAAACAAGCTTAAAGTGAGCAGAAGGAAAGAAATAACAAAGCTCGGAGCAGAGATAAGTGAAATAGAGCCCAGAGAAACAATAGCAAAATCAACCTGGAATGAAGAAGAGATGAGAGCTCAGGGTCCAAATGGTCTTTGATTGAGGTCATCAGAGGGAAGTTGGGTAAGGCTCATTCTAGCTGGTAAATATTATGAGTGTCAAAACCAGGGACAGCTGGGTGGCTCAGTTAGTTAAGTGTCTGACTTCTGGTTTCAGTTGCAGGCTTGACCTCAGGGTCATGAGTTCAGGTCCCGAGTTGGGCTGGGCCTGAAGACTACTAAAAAGAAGAAAAAACAGTTCAGGGGTAGCTAAGATGGTGACAGAGGAAGAAAACGGGAAGCTGGTGTTGTCTGAGGAGCACAACAAGATAACTATCTGATCATCCTAAATACTTCCAAATCTGCCTGAGGAATGATAGAACAAACTCCACAACTACAGGGAGAGATGAGTCTCTTGGAAGAGGGTAGGAAGGGTGGAGATATGGTGTGTGGAGAAGGGGATCATGACTGCCTTGGAGGAGAGGAAAGCTTGTGGAAGAGAGAGAGAGAGAGAGGAAGAGAGAGAGAGAGAAGCACACAGGGGAATGCACAAGGAGAACATTTTCTCAAAAGCCATTTGCTTGGAGAAATGTAAAAGGGAGGGCCAATCAATTACTGTGAGTTCTTGCAGCCAGTGGGGCCTTAAGCCTGGAGTTTGAAAGGTTGGTGGGCTTGGTGGCCTAGAGCCCTGAGGGTGCTGTCCTGCTCCTGGAGAAGACAGGTAAACCCCTGGGGGGCAGAGGGCATGGGAACAGCCATCTGGAGAAAGCCTGCAGCTCATGGAGGGCAGATGATTGGCCCCTCTAGAAGGAATCACAGGGAGGTGGTATTGCTGGTGAGGCCCCTCTGTGCCTCCTGGTGCCCTCTGGGGCCATTAGTCTCCCAGCCTGCAGCAGAAACATGGATCCATCAGCAGGAGGCAGCATTGGGGTAGCACAGGCTGCCTCCCTTGTTTCTGCCAAACCCTATTTCCCTGCAGTCTGGTGAGACTGTCCTTTTAGGTCAAGTTTGCCTCAGTCCCAGTAAGGTGAGACCTTCCCCCAGAAGACCAGCCAGGGCCCCTGCCCACATCACATCCCCAAAGACTGGAGTTTGAGAAGTTAGCTGACTTCATTGGGAAAGAACCCAGAGGGCTCCGGGCAGATCCTTGAGAGGAGGCAGGTAAACAACTAGATGGTGTGGAAACAGAGATCTGGAAAAGGTCTGTGGGGACCTGGGTAGCTTAGGTGGTCGAGCATAGACACTTGGTTTCAGCTCCTGGTCTTTCTCAGGGTCGTGAGAGCAAGCCCTGCATTGGGTTCTATGCTCAGTAGAGTTTGCTTAAGACTCCCGCTCTTCCACTGCCCTTTGAACCATGCATGCTTTCTCTCTCTCTCTCAAATGAGTAAAACTTAAAAAAAAAAAAAAAAAAAAAAAAAGCCTGAGACACCTAGGGGTGGAATTATTTCCTCTGCTCAGAGTGCTTTCCTGAGAGGTGGGGACATGGAGTCTGCTCTCTGGGGACAAAGGAGGTGTCATTTTCCTACCTTGCCCATCAGTACCAACAGCGACCCCTGCAGTGAGCAGCAAAGCCAGAACAAGCACTGCCTGACCTGCTTACACCATATGCCACATCCTGCACTCTGGCGGTGCTGCCCTTCTTAGTGAGGCTCCCCTCAGTCCCAGTGTGGCAGGCCCCTTCCCCAGAAGACAAACAGAAATCCCCATGCACAACACATCCCCTGACCAGAGAGTTCTTTGGGACTTCAGTTCTAGTGGTAGTGGTGTCAGGTCTCATTTCACAAGCAGAACAGAGCAGAGCAGATCACAGCTTGTTAAAACTCACCGCATTCAGGCTGGGGACTAAACACTATCCACAACAGGCCAGGAGAGCCTCTGCAGATGACCCCCTTGAAGGCTAGAGCAGCCAAACCGCAGTAGCAGAGAGCGTGCAGCACACCCCCCACACATCCTCGCTCAAGTGCCAGACACGGGGCACTACATACCCTTCTCTTCACACAGCCATTTCTCTCCAAAGTGAGAAACAAATGGACCTTTCTAGGACCCAGAAGAAGGCAGAGACTTAGACAAAATGCCCACAGGGAGGAATTCATCCCCGATGAAAGAACAAGGGGAAATCACAGCTAGGTAGCTAAGCAAGACAGATAAAAGAAACATGCTTGATGGAGAATTTAAAGCAAAAATCCTAAGGATACTCACTGCAATTAAGAATGGAGGACTTCAGGGAGGCCTTTACTGGGGACATAAAAGTATTAAAAAAAATCAGTCAGAAGGGAAAAATACAATAATTGAGATCGCATGTGGCTTGATGCAATGAACTCGAGGATGGAAGAAGGAGATCTCTCCATAGACACTTGGCAAGCCAGAAGGAGTGGCCTGATCTCTTCCATGCGCTGAATGGGAAAGATCTACAGCCAAGAAAACTCTATCCAGGAAGGGCACCGTTCCGAATAGAGGGAGAGATCAAGAGTTTCCCCTACAAACAAGAACTAAAGGAGTTCTGGAAGAAATAGTAAAGGGATCTCTTTGAGTGGAGAGGACATTATAGATCAGGGGCTGGTATCCAACATCTACAAAGAACTTTGCAAACTCAACACCCCCAAAACAAATAATCCATTCAAGAAATGGGCAGAAGACATGAACAGACAGTTCTGCAACGATGACATACAAATGGCTAACAGACACTTGAAAAAATGTTGAACATCACTAGCCATCAGGGAAACACACACCTAAACCATAATGAGATGCCACCTTACACAAGTTGGAAAGATGAAAATGAAGAAGGCAGGAACTAAAAAATGTTGGCAAGGATGTGGAGAAAGGGGAGCCCTATTCCACTGTTGGTGGGGACACAAGCTGGTAGAGCCAGTCTGGAAAACAGTATGGAGGTTCCCCAAGATGTTAAAAATAGAGATACCTCATGAGCCAGCAATTGCACCACTAGGTTTTAACCCCAAGACACAGATGTAGTGAAAAGAAAGGGCACGTGCACCCCAATGTTCATAGCAGCAATGGCCACAGTAGCCACACTGTGGAAGGAGCTGAGCTGTCCTTCAACAGATGAATGGATAAAGGAGGTGTGGTTCATACAATGGAATACTACTCAGCCTTCAGAAAGGGTGAATACCTATCATTTGCATATGGATGGAACTGGTGGGGATTACGATGAGGGAAATAAGTCAGGCAGAGAAAGTCAGTTATCATATACTTTCACTCATATGTGGAACTTAAGAAATAAAGCGGAGGACCATAGGGGAAGGGAGGGAAAACTGAATGGGAAGAAATCAGAGAGGCAGACGAACCGTGAGAGACTCTGGACTTCAGGAAACAAACTGAGGGTGTTGAAGGGAGGGGGGTGGAGGGGAGGGGTAGCCGGATGATGGGTATTAAGGAGGCCACGTGTTGTGATGAGCACTGGGTATTACATGCAACTAATGAATCACTTAGCGCTACATCAAAACCTAATGATATGTAGGCTAACTGACCATAGTAAAAAATTTTAAAAAATAGAGAGAGTGTGGGTGAGCGGGGGGTGAGGCAGAGGGAGACAGAGAGGGGAAGCAGACTCTCCTCTGGGCAGGAGATGGATGCCTAAATTTGGCTCCATTCCAACACCCTAGCATCATGTCCTGAGCTGAAACTGAGTGTGAAGCGTAAGGGACTAAGTCACACTGGGGTCCCACATATTTATACTTAAAGTTAACTAACTGAATGGATTCCTTTTTAAAAATTAACATATAATGTATTATTTGTTTCAGGGGTGCAGGTACTAAATGGTTCTTAATTATATATGTAAATATTTTGGATAATTGTTTTGAAAAGTCTTACGTGTTTTGTAAAACATGTAGGTCATTCACAGATGAGAACCAAAGGAATGGTTTGTCCTCTGTGAAATCATGTGAAATAATAAGAGACAGGTGAGGTCTCCTCTGGTGTGATCCTTGATCATCATTCTCCTGAGGACGGCCACCTCTGGATAGCTCAGTGACAGGGGCTCATTAACAGTGTGGTGCATCTGCTCCCCAGGGACGTCAGCCAGGGAACACATTTGGTTCTCAGTGCCAGCCTAGTCACAGCTGTCATACAGGCAGGTCATTGCTTTCAGGAAACCATAGTGAGAGTTTGCAATTGCCTTCATTTCCTATCTCCTAGAGGCAAAGTGCAGATCTCTTATTGTGAGCAAGTGTCCTTTGCTTAGGAAAAGTTTATGGATAAGCCAGTGCTGCTGTAGTCAACTTCCACATTTACCACACACGACTGATGCTGCATGTCCAGGTGCCAATCCGTGATACCGTCTTTAGGCAGTGACTTGGAAAGGAGGTAGGAAAATAGCTTTGAACCCACAGAGATGGTGAGCAAAGGTGAGTGGAATGGAACTCAGTGTCTGTGTTGCTTTAGGAATTTGCAAGTTAATTTTGTGCAATTGTTCTTGAAACAGAAGAGCTGTTGCTTGTATGTTCCACTGCCTAAAGGAACAGCCTATGGCAATTCACCACATATAAGAAGTAAATTTAGTTGTTCATTATAGACTCCACCAAGTCATTCTTAGACATTTCTTTCTACTGAGATACATTTATTATCTCTGCTTATGCAAATGTGGAAAATACTTAAATATGCATATATAGTGGTAGTAAAATATGACCTTCAGTAATAGAAGAAGAGAATATGCAGAAGTGTAAAAATAGTAGACCATATACCTCCATGCTTTCTTTATGGTTATTACTGTTCGTGAAATTAAGCAGTATTTATTCTGTATGCATAAAGCTCATTGTCATTATTTATAGTTCCTAAATGGTCATTTTCTCCCTTCAGAGTTTCTAAAATATCTAAAATATGTTCGGAGTTTTAAGAATGCTATATTGAAGATCACAACAGGGGAGTTGCATTTTGTGAATATTGTGTCAGTGCAGTTCTATTCGGACACTGGGTTCCATCCTTCTATCCTTGCGCAGGATCATGAATGGAGTCTTGTGTGAGTGGTGCCCTGCTCAGACGCTCTTTACCTGGCTGCTGCTCCAATCCTAACTCTATATGTTAGGAATATGGGCTGCCAGGTGCACAGCCGTTCTCTTCTTCAGAGATTTGCCCTCAGCTGAGAGGGATCTGCTTTGCCAGGGGGTCTCAAGAACAGAGTGTGGGCAACTCTTAGCCAGTGACAGCCTCATGGGAGAGGCAAAAGTCTGCCAACACCAAGGCAAGACTAAATCTGGTGCAATTCATACTCCAGAACTGTGCTGTCCAATACTGGAGTAAGAAGTCACAGGAAATCATTTAAATTTAAATTTATTAAAATTAAATAGAATACACAATTCCATTTCTCAGTGAGGCCATTTAAATGCTCAGGTAATGACATGTGGATAGTGGCTATTGCATTAGGCCGCGAGGGCTGAGTATTTCTCTCAGCACAGATGCATACTTGTATGGGAGACGTGTTCACTTTCTTACAGGGTCAGGCTCATTTTGTCTTCCATTTAAGACCACATCTTTCCTTATCCATATTCTCTGCTCTGTTTTGCTTCCCTCTTCCCCTTTATCCTGAGAGCACTCCCTGAACAAACCACGTGCAGTGGAAATCCTACTTGATCCTCTTCTCCCATGGAACCTGGTGGAAAGCATCGTCCGTGTTCATGAGACCTGTCATTTCCAGTGTTGTGAAAGCTGCCTTCCCTCTCACTAGCTCATCCCGCATTCACCTTGGAGGCCTGTTGTAGAATATGTGGGGTCAGTTCAGACCTATGAAACAGAAGCTTTATTAAAGTAATAGTGATTCATTCTATCACTGTCAACACTACTTCAGGATTCATTCAGGAACTACATAGGTCAGAGTTTGTATGTCAGTTATGCCAGTAACTGTTATATGCTTGGAATACCTTCAATACAGACATTTTTCATGAGATTTTTGGTCTTTAAAATATGTAATTTGCATACTGAGTATGTGATTTTCAAGAAATATGGATTCTTCCACTTAAACTTTTAGACCTTTGTTTCAGCACAGAACATGTTTAATGGCTCTATCAGCTTTGATGTCCTGGTATTAAACATTTAACCTCTTCATAATGCCCTTTTTCTTAATTATTATTGTACAATTGTATTTTCTGAGATGTCATTTCCAACTTTATTGTTTTTAGATGGTGATTATTACATAAGATGCCATTGTTTCTGTTTGTAGAATCTATTTATTTTTATTTCACCTAATAACTCTTTTCTCTCTCAATGTAAAACCTGTGCTTTTCAAGGATGTATGGTTTTGTATGCAAGACAATAATTTTTTTTTAAATTTATTTTCAGCATAACAGTATTCATTGTTTTTGCACTACACTCAGTGCTCCTAGCAAACCGTGCCCTCACTAATACCTACCACCTGGTTTCCCCCAACCTCCCACCCCCCACTTCAAACCCCTCAGGTTGTTTTTCAGAGTCCATAGTCTCTCATGGTTCACCTCCCCTTCCAATTTCCCCCAACTCGCTTCTCTCTAAATCCCCATGTCCTTCATGCTATTTGTTATGCTCCACAAATAAGTGAAATCATATAACAATTGACTCTCTCTGCTTGACTTATTTACCTCAGGATAATCTCTTCCAGTCCCATCCATGTTGCTACAAAAGTTGGGGATTCATCCTTTCTGATGGAGGCATAATACTCCATTGTGTATATGGACCACATCTTCCTTATCCATTCGTCTGTTGAAGGGCATCTTGGTTCTTTCCACAGTTTGGAGACTGTGGCCATTGCTGCTATAAACATCAGGGTACAGATGGCCCTTCTTTTCAGTACATCTGTATCTTTGGGGTAAATACCCAGGAGTGCAATTGCAGGGTCATAGGGAAGCTCTATTTTTAATTTCTTTTTTTTTTTAAAGATTTTATTTATTTATTTGACAGAGAGAAATCACAAGTAGATGGAGAGGCAGGCAGAGAGAGAGGGAAGCAGGCTCCCTGCTGAGCAGAGAGCCTGATGCGGGGCTCGATCCCAGGACCCTGAGATCATGACCTGAGCCAAAGGGAGAGGCTTTAACCCACTGAGCCACCCAGGCGCCCGTCTCAATGTGGTTTTAATTTGAATCTCCCTGATGGCTAGTGATGATGAACAGTTTTTCATGTGTCTGATAGCCATTTGTATGTCTTCATTGGAGAAGTGTCTGTTCATATCTTCTGTCCATTTTTTGATATGATTCTATGTTTGGTGTGTGTTGAGTTTGAGGCGTTCTTTATAGATCCGGGATATCAATCTTTTGTCTGTATTGTCATTTGCAAATATCTTCTCCCATTCCGTGGGTTGCCTTTTTGTTTTCTTGACTGTTTCCTTTGCTGTGCAGAAGCTTTTGATTTTGATGAAGTCCCAAAAGTTTATTTTCGCTTTTGTTTCCTTTGCCTTTGGAGACATATCTTGAAAGAAGTTGCTGTGGCTGATATCGAAGAGATTACTGCCTATGTTCTCCTCTAGGATTCTGATGGATTCCTGTCTCATGTTGAGGTCCTTTATCCATTTCGAGCTTATCTTTGTGTATGGTGTAAGAGAATGGTCGAGTTTCATTCTTTTACATATAGCTGTCCAGTTTTCCTAGCACCCATTTATTGAAGAGACTGTCTTTTATCCACTGTATATTTTTCCCTGTTTTGTCGAAGATTATTTGACCATAGAGTTGAGGGTCCATATTTGGGCTCTCTCCTCTGTTACACTGGTCTATGTGTCTGTTTTTATGCCAGTACTATGCTGTCTTGGTGATCACAGCTTTGTAGTAAAGCTTGAAGTCAGGTAACAAATTAATAAAATTATGAATGAAAAGGGAGAGATCACAACTAACACCAAAGAAATAGAAACAATCATCACAAGTTATTATCAACAGTTATATGCCAATAAGCTAAGCAACCTAGATGAAATGGATGCATTCCTGGAAAACTATAAACTCCCAAAATTGAACCAGGAAGAAATTGACAACCTGAATAGACCGATATCTAGTAATGAGATTGAAGCAGTGATCAAAAACCTCCCAAAAAACAAGAACCCAGGACCTGATGGATCCCCCTGAGAATTCTACCAAACTTTCAAAGAAGAAATAACACCTATTCTCCTGAAGCTGTTTCAAAAAATTGAAGCAGAAGGAAAACTTCCAGACTCTTTCTATGAAGCCAGCATTACCCTGATCCCCAAACCAGGCAAAGACCCTACCAAAAAGGAGAATTTCAGACCAATATAACTGATGAATATGGATGCTAAGATTCTCAACAAGATCCTAGCAAACAGGATCCAATAGCATATTAAAAAGATTATCCGCGATGACCAGGTGGGATTCATCCCTGGGCTACAAGGATGGTTCAACATTCGCAAATCAATCAATGTGATACAACAAATTAATATGAGAAGAGAGAAGAACCACATGGTCCTCTCAATTGATGCAGAAAAAGCATTTGACAAAATCCAGCATCTGTTCCTGATTAAAACACTTCAATGTATAGGGATAGAGGGAACATTCCTGAACTTCATAAAATCTGTCTATGAAAGACCCACAGCAAATATCATCTTCTATGGGAAAAAGCTTGCAGCCTTCCCGTTGAGAACAGGAACACGACAAGGATGCCCACTCTCACCACTCTTGTTCAACATAGTATTAGAAGTCCTAGCAACAGCAATCAGACAACAAAGAGAAATAAAAGGTATCCAAATAGGTATGAAGAAGTCAAACTCTATCTCTTCGCAGATGACATGATTCTTTACGTGGAAAACCCAAAAGATTCCACCCCCAAACTACTAGAACTCATATAGCAATTCTGCAACGTGGCAGGATACAAAGTCAATGTACAGAAATCAGTGGCTTTCTTATACACTAACAATGAAAATACAGAAAGGGAAATTAGAGAATTGATTCCATTTACTATAGCACCAAGAACCATAAGATACTTTGGAATAAACCTAACCAAAGAGGTAAAGGATCTGTACTCAAGGAACTACAGAACACTCATGAAAGAAATTGAAGAAGACACAAAAAGATGGAAGACCATTCCGTGCTCTTGGAGTGGAAGAATAAACATTGTTAAAATGTCTATACTGCCTAGAGCAATCTATACTTTTAATGCCATTCTGATCAAAATTCCACCAGTATTTTTCAAAGAGCTGGAGCAAATAATCCAAAAATTTGTATAGAATCAGAATAGACCCCAAATCACTAAGGAAATGTTGAAAAATAAAAATAAAACTGGGGGCAAAATTATAATTTATGTGTGGATTTATAGCTGGAGTTGCCTCTACCGTATCACATCATGATAATTGCTAGAGATGGTGTTTTGTGTTCCTTACATAGGATGGGTGTGCTTACTTTTCCAGCCAGGATTATTTACTTAGTTTGTCCAAGAGGAGTGAATGTCTCTTAATTCATTCAGGCATTTGATACCTACCTCCATAGAGATGATGGTTTTTAGTCTACTCACACAGGTCTTTAACATGATAAGAAGTAGATGAAATGAAGTTTTTCATTTAACCTTAGGCTACACGTCCTTTCTCTGGGAAGATGTGTTCTGTGGTGGTGCACAGAGATTGGCGAGGGACGGAGGCTGAGCGGGGGAGGTGGAGGGAGGAAAGTGAGCCGGATCAGCAGCTCAAGCTGTTGAGATCCGAAGAATGCAGTATGCAGGCTGCTCTTTCTCACGCCCAGTGCTGCTCAAGGGGAATGGTTTTCCTAGATGTAATGTGGAAAAAAAAAAAAAAGAAAAAGAAAAAAAGACGGTGGACTATGACAAGAGTATTCCTGTTCCCTCCCAGGATTCTCTCCAGGAAGGCACTAGAAGCAATTGTAACCTCCAGACAATCCCATTCTTTTTGTCTCTTTTAGTGGGCATCTCCTTTGCCTGATGCTTTACTTTTTCAACTGAAAACCATAATCCTTTTTGTACCCATCAGTTAGAAGTCATTCAGCATTTAGATATATGTATATACACATACACATATATATATTATCTATAAAGAAGGAAACGATTTAGTACAAGTTCAGGTCACCAGAGTTTTGGCTTTTCGTTCCTTCCTTCTTAGTCCTTATTGATAAGATAACGTTAAAATAGATCACTATGTATTGTGACGGTACAATATGATACTGGTGTTTTCCTTGGATGAGTTAACATTTCCCTTTTGTCCTCCTTACTTTGGTGAGTAATGCCTTCATTAGACACCTTGAAAATGCCAGCAATTTCTTTCAGATAATTTATCTGTATTTGTGCGTGTGTGCATGAAACTGACTGTGGTTTATTTGCTCTTCTGAGCAGGTGTGAGTCTGGGCACATTCCCTGTTGTTGCACATTTACACTGTCTCAGATACCTTTATAACTAATTCCATTAAGAAAGTTTTTGTGGATAGATTTTCTTTTCTGTGGATACAACTGAATGCATCTCTGCAGGAAATCCAAGGAAGTATAAAATAATGTGACATACTATATCCTCTAGTCTGATTTCATAAAACTTATTTAATGCCAGTTTTGTACCAGTTTCTTTCACACACTAGTGGGTCTGCCCTGAAACCTGATTCAGATATTTAGTCTCAGAAGAACAAGAAATGATCTGTATGCCTAAGCATTTGAACATGAAAGAACTGAAACACTCATTTTCTGATGCCTCTTTGGTTGGTTTATAACTGCTTCTTCAGTACTAAGCAGCTGGAAGTATACGGTCATCAGACTCACCCGAGCGCTGGTTACGGGTCTGATTCAGCATCATTAACTCTGCAAGACAACTTCGAGAAGGTACTAACCTAATGTTGACAGATATCTGAGATTTTATATAATACCCTTTTCTATGACTTTCTGTGTAGTACTCAAACGTTTCCATTATAGGTATTTACCTGTCATTGCTTTGAGAATAAATCGGTCTTTATCTGTATATATTTATCTAGTTGATTACTTCATCATAGAAGTGGTGTAAAGCATTGCACTTTATATGTGGATTATACAGCTGTGTAACTTTTTAAAGTATTTATTCTGATTAGAATGTGGATGGTGAATACTCCAACCTTTTTCAGGAATTTCATGTACTTTGGTTGGCAATGTGTGAAGCACAAATGTGCAGAAGGAAGAGGAAAGTTGTGGGCACTGAATTTTAGGGCTCTGATTCCACATGACGATGCACAACCAAGGTATGCTCAGAGTTCCTGAAAATTGATACAGTAATTTTAGGCATCTTTAAGGAAAGTTAAGCACTGTATTTAAATGGTGGTGTTTTCAGGTTCTCTCTGGTTGTGTGTTTAGTTGTTTTACTACTCTAAGGAAACAAATTCCAAACATGTAGCTTTCATAAGTATAGTATCTTAGGTAATTCTGACACAATGTTTATACGTAGAACTATTATAGATATTTTGAATGTAATTGAATTATTTGTATATGTACATTCTAACTCCTAAATTCCTATATCTGAACACATTTTTTAGTTTCTTTTGTATTATATTCTATTGCAGGTGAGGTGTGTACAAATCCAGTTGTGTAAAGCACAAGATACATATTTACAATAATGTCCTCCCTCTGTCTGCATCTCCTTCTGATTCTTTCTGATTGTTCTCCCTCTACTTCCTTCATCCTTATTATCTCTAAAATGTATGTACATACTTACAGTCCTTTGAGTCCCATTAAGTTCAGACCAAAAGACTTTTCATACCTATGACTGATGCCAACACGGAGTCCATTATTTCATTTTTCCTATTTTACATATTAAAGATTTACTTTTTTGGATAATGTGGAAGTAAACTGGTATAAGTTATGTCAATTTCAATCATTTATTGAAATAGTTACTTTTTGTATCACGTGGCCATGTTTTATAACATGAGAGATCCACCTCACCTGGCACCAGTTTTTTTTTTTTTTATTATTTGAAGGTTTCTTTTAAAAGTTGCTAAATGCTTGCTCCTGACAGGAAACATGTGCTAACAGAGGATGGAACAGAAGAATGGCAGCTCTTTCACGGGGTTTATCCTGCTGGGGTTCTCTGACCGGCCTCAACTGGAGCTAGTCCTCTTTGTGGTTCTCCTCATCTTCTACCTGTTCACTCTGCTGGGAAACACCACCATCATTGCCTTGTCTTACCTCGACCCACATCTACATACTCCCATGTATTTTTTCCTCTCCAACCTAAGCTTTCTGGACCTGTGTTACACGACCAGCACTGTCCCTCAGCTCCTGGTTCATCTCAGGACAGCAGAAAAGGCCATCTCCTTTAGTGGCTGTGTAGTTCAACTGTTTGTCTTCTTAGGGCTGGGATGCACGGAATGCATTCTGTTAGGGGTCATGGCGTTTGACCGCTATGCAGCTATCTGCAAGCCCCTGCAGTACACCGTGATCATGCACCCCCGTCTCTGTGCCCTCATGGCTTCTGCGTCATGGTTCATTGGTTTTGCCAACTCTTCATTGCAAACAACGCTCATCTTCATTGTACCACTTTGTGGGAGAAATAAAATAGACCACTTCCTTTGTGAGATCCCCGCACTGCTCAAGCTTGCCTGTGTTGATACCACTGTGTATGAGTCAGAGATGTTCTTTGCCAGTGTGATCATTCTCCTCTTACCTGTGACGTTAATCATCTTCTCCTATGGTCGGATTGTCAGGGCGGTCTTAAGAATAAAGTCATCTGCAGGGCAGAGGAAAGCGTTTGGCACATGTGGGTCCCACATCACAGTGGTCTCCCTGTTCTATGGCACGGCCATCTATGCTTACCTCCAGCCCAGCAACAACTACTCCCAGGATCAAGGCAAGTTCATTTCTCTGTTCTACGCCATCGTCACCCCCATGGTCAACCCTGTTGTATATACACTGAGGAACAAGAATGTTATGGGGGCAATGAAGAAGGTGCTTTGGATGGGCCAGGACTCCAGATGACTGGGTGGGAAAGTCCCATATATGGAACACATTGAATACCAGAGTGATTAAGATGTTTGTGACCCACGTGGATCATCTAAAATTTCCTGTGAGAAGTTTCAAGGGAATTTACTTACTTCATTATTTTATGCAAATGAGTGCTCAAAACCCAAGTTCACTCATTCACAAAACTTCCTGAGATGCTGATTTTTGTTACCAGATCATATGCATATATATGTATGTATATATAGATAGATAGATAGATATAGATTTATTATTTAAATTGAGAAAGAGAGAGCATGAGCAGCAGGGGTACAGGGAGAGGGAGAAAGAATCTCAAGCAAACTGTATCCTGAGTGCAGAGCCTGATGCTGGGATTGGTCCCACAACCCTGAGATCACAACCTGAGCTGAAATCACGTGTCGGGCAGTCACCACGTGCACCCACCTGGCTGCCCGAGCTCTTCCTCACATTCGTATTTAGAGAGCTCTACAGGGTTTCTTATTTCACTCCCATTTGGGAATCCTATTCCATTTCTAAGTGCAAAAGGACATTTATGCACATAATATGAAGGCATAGGCAAAATAAGAATAGGGGCCACTAACGTGCTGTAAAAAATGTAAAAAATGTTAACATTTTAGCATTTCGTAGCAACTGTTGGAGGAACATCACTTATTCTTGCACTTGGATCATGGCCAAATTACCAGGTCCATAGGTTGACTGTATCATTGCTTTTTCACAGAATTAGGTGGGCATCTGTGGGAACAGCATACTTTTATGTGAACGAGAAATTTGGTAACATCACTTCTGATACAGCCATTCAGATATCAGTGCAGGTATGATCTGAGCAGTATGACAGTGGTTCTATGTAGCCTGTGTGAGGCGTTCCTGTCACACAGGGGCAGGGCCTGGTGCGTTGCTGCCGATACAGCAGCTGCCGAGCCCCAGACAGTGCTTACGAGTCACGTTGTGGTGCAGGCAGAGGAGTGCCCATGTGAGGTCTGTAAGCCGGCTACGCAGCCTGGGAGCCACCCCCTGCATTCAAAATGAGTTTTAGGACATTATTGTATCTGAAAGTATATAACTCAGTTCCTAGTCAATATTCTATATATTCTATCTACAGTAATGCAGCAAAATTTCAAAGGGGGAAACATTTAGATCTTCTCTTCATACCATTTTGTAAATTTTTTGATCCAGCCATCAACTGATCTATGTATGCTTTGTATCTCACATCTGCCTGAGGCCCCAGGCAATTTGAATGCAGGGACACATAAAGTAAGAGAAATGACCTCGGTTTCCCAGGAAATCCCATGTTCTGTGGAGCTTACTCATTATTACCAGGAGAAAACTTAAAGAAGAAATAAAATGCATGTGAGCTATTAAAGATTTCTGTGTGTCTAAGCTTTATAGATCACCATCTCTTTATGAAGTAAGCGTCACACAGTTCTGAATTCTGCACACAGCCGAGTGCAGGTAGATGTGTTTGTGTCTTGGGGTGGACACATGCACATAACAACTCTCCTGTTCCTATCCTGACAGCTAACGGGCCTCCCCAGGGCCTTGAAGGTGGCATCTTTCTCTTGTTTCTGATCTTACAGGAAAAGCTTCCAACTTTCTGCCGTTGAGTATGTTAGCCATGGGGTTTTTCATATATGGCTACTATTACATTGAGACATATTCTTTCTACACCTAATTTGTTGAATGTGTTTAACATGAAAAGACATTGTGTTTTTGTTAAATGCTTTTTTTTGGCCTCTATTGAGATAATCATATGATTTTTCTCTTTCATTCTACTAATGTGGTGCTGCACATCGATAGATTTAGTATGTTGGCTTATCCTGTGTCCTGTTACACATTGCTCTTGATGATGGTGTATGAACCTCTTAATCTAGTGTTGAATTTTGTTTGCTAATATTTTTTTCAGAGGTTTATTTATATATTTGGCAGAGAGGGAGAGAAAGCACAAGCAGGGGCATACTAGAGGAAGAAGGAAACATGGACTCCCCACCAAGCAAGGAGTCCAACACAGAGCTCGATCCCAGGACCCTGGAATCATAACCTGACCCAAAGGCAGCAGCTTAACTGACTGCACCAGCGAGGTGCAGTTCTTAGATGATTGTTCTTAAATTTTTTTAAAAAAGATTTTATTTATTCATTTGACACACAGAGATCACCAAGTAGGAAGAGGAAGGCAGAGAGGAAGAGGGGGAAGCAGGCTCCCCGCTGAGCAGAGAACCCTATGCGGGGCTCGATCCGAGGACCCTGAGATCATGACCTGAGCTGAAGGCAGAGGCTTAACCCACTGAACAACCGAGGTGCCCCAGTTCTTAAATGTTCTTAATGATGCTAGTTCTTAAATGATTGGGAGTGAAAAGAGTAGATATCCTGCTATTAGGCAAAATATGGTTCAATCCAAAAAGGGTAGCAAGGGTAAATTAGAGTGGACAACGGAGTCTGCGGGACTAGTATTGCCTCTGAGGGATGTTTTTTATGTCACCAGCGTGAAAATCCATGTTTAGGGACTGAAAATGGATGTGTTTTTAGTGTTCCCAGGAGTGTCCCATCCCATGTAACTCATTAGCCTCAGTTGCAGTATTCAGAGTTTGGCTCCCCGAGACAGCCAAGGAGGAAGGCTCTGGAGAGGGGACATCAACAGGTCGTCAATCTCTGGCTGCCAGATTGATTGGGAGTGAAACTATGTCTCCATTTAACTTCTGTTTACCAATCCCATTTAATAGTAGTGGCTACAATATTTTTTGCTAGTGTTTAAATTCCTTTTACAATTTGAGACACATTATTCACATAACATTGTAATAGGTTTTTTAGGCATACAATGTAACAGTTCCGTACTGGTGTATGAAGTGGAGTCATCACCCCCCGGTGAGTCTGGTTAACATCCACTGCTGCACGCAGTCACCCCTTTTCATCTAGAGATGAGAGCGTTTATGACTTATTCTCTTAGCAATTTTCAAATATGCAATATGGTCTATCAATTCTCCTTTAGTTCTGGATCAGCATATGGAGCTCGAGGGCAGCGTGAGATAGGACAGCATATAAGGAGTGACTGGAAGGGAATTATCAAGCTATCCACAGCATCATTAAGGACGCCAGTCTTGGTGACTGAGAGGTTGGATGATCCCTTTGTTAGAAGAGAGAGGCCAAGAGGCAATGCTCCTACTTTGGATTGAACTGTGTCCCAGCAAGAACTGTGGTCATATCCTAACACCTTGTGCATATGAATGAGACCTGTTTGAAGAGAAAGTCTTTGCGGATGTAATCAAATGAAGAGGAGGTCATATGTGATGAAGGTGGCTTTAATCCAGAATGGCCAATGTCCTTACGAGAAGCCAGCTCAGAGACACAGACACAGATACAGGGAGAATGCCATGTGACTACAGAGGCAAATTTGGAGAATGAGGAATCTACAAACCAAGGAAGACCAAGGATTTCTGGCAACAGGAAGCTAAAAGAAAGACATGAAACACATTCTCCTTTAGAACCTTCAGAAAAAAGGGTACCCAGGTAGGTGGCACCCCGGATTTTTGGACTGGCTTCCAGGACCATGAGGGAAAATGTGTCTTGTTTTAATGTTTTCTTAAAAATTTAAACTTTAGGTGGTTAACATACAGTACAATATTAGTTTCTGGAGCAGAATTCAGTGATTCTTCACTTACATGAAACACCCAGTGCTCTTCCCAAGAGCCCTCCTTAATAGCTTTCGCCCCCATTTAACCCCACCCCTACCCACCTCCCTCCGTCAGTGCTCAGTGTGTTCTCTGTCATGAAGACTCTCCTATGGCTACATTCCCTCTCTTCTTTTTCTCTTTTTCCCCTTCTCGGATGTTCGTGTGTTTCTTTTTTCTTAAAGCCACATATGAGTGAAATCATATCATATTTGTCTTTCCCTGACTGCGTTATGTCACTCAGCTTAACACACTCCAGCTCCATCTACATTTTGCAAATGACAGGACTTCCTTCTTTGGGATGGCCGAGTAGTGTTCCACACCTTGTTCATCCATTCTTCAGTCGATGGACATTTGGATCTTTCCATAATTCAGCTATTGTTGATGATGCTGCTGTAAATATTGGGGTGCATATATCCCCTTGACACTGTGTTTTTGTATTCTTTGAATAAATTCCTGGTAGTGTGCAAATGTTGAGTGTAGGATAGCTCATGTTTATAATTATTTGAGGAACCTCCATACCATTTTTCCAGAGCGGCTACACCAGCTTGCATTCCCCCCAACAGTGTAGGAGGGTTCCCCTTTCTCTGCTTCCTCCCCCATATCTGATGTTTTCCTCTGTTGTTAATTTTTAGCCATTTTGACACTTGGGACATGATATCTCATTGTGGTTTTGATATGTATTTCCCTGATGCCGAGTGACATTGAGCTTTTTTTTTTTTTTTTTTTTTTTTTTTTTTTAATGTGCCTGTTAGGGCATTCGGATGTCTGTTTTCTCTGTGTAACTGGAACTCTCTCTCTGTGTGGGCCTGTCTCTGCTTCTGTCATTTGTCCCTCTGGATTTGTCTTCTCTTTCTCTCCCTTTTTTGGGAGGCATTTCATTTTCCCTTTCCCACTTAGGCTCTTCATCTGTTTTATCCAGTGGTAACCATGAATCCCAACACAGGGCAGCAGTGCAGGGTGGTGACATCTCACTTAGCAGGAAGGTTGGGCTGTTTTCAGAGGGAGGACAAGTAGTGAGGAAGAGGACCAGAGAGCTGGGAAGAGTTCAGAGACAGCCTGTTGGAGAATGTACTGAGCTGGTGGCAATTTAGATCTTACAGAGGAAAGATTGCCCTCACTGAGGGGCACATGGGTGGCTCAGTGAGTTAAGTGTCCTGCTTTTGGCTCAGATCATGATCCCACATTCTAGGATTGAGCCCTGCATCTGGCTTCCTGCTTAGCTGGAAGTCTGCTCTCTCTCTATCCCTTTGCTCCTTTCCCTGCCCTGCTTTTTTCTCTCTCAAATAAATAAATAAAATCTTAAAGAAAAAAGAAGTGAATGGTTATGATACTGCCTCCCTTGCTAACTAGACCTGGAGAGAACTTCCGCTGGCCTCCACCCAACTGCATACCTTTCTCTCTCCTTTGCTCTTGACTTTGTTATAAATCAGCCCTTTGATACCATTTTTAGTCGTGACTATAATTTTGTGCTGTAATTATAGCCTTACCCCACATGTATGAGTTCATGAACAGCAGTTTTGTTTTTACCTGTTTTTGAACTTATGCAGGCATGGGATTGTTTACTTTGTAACTTGCATCCTTTCCTCAGCACTTTATGTGAGAAAGAGTGTTCCGATTTGTTTTAGTTGGAGTTTTATTCATACTGTTGGAAAAGTACTCCTGTATGAATAGGTCACAGTTTACCAGTTTACTGTGTGCATGGGTCTCTTTGGATTCATCCAGGTTTTGGTTAATACCAATGACACTGCTATGGAGTGTCTTATATGTGTGTCTTGGGCCATGCGATGGAGCACGGTCCTAGATCATACTGGATCCAGGAATGTGAGTGTGGGTTAGCATCTCTAGATAATGCCTCATGATTGTCAAAGTGACTTGAGCATGTAAG